>NC_042494.1:36172505-36235591 GCF_005508785.2 Acyrthosiphon pisum | reverse complement strand
ACTTGCCCCCCCCCCCTTTTAAAATTTAGTTCGGCGCTACTGACTGTAAAATTACCTCTAGGTGATGAAAGAAACTGAATCCCCAGTGTTGTTATCACAATTACTACTCTGTACTAAACTAAATATTTCGATAAAAAAAAAGTTTAGATAGGTACATTTTCGAAAATAAATAAAAGTTTTCAATAAAAAATTAATTAATTTGAAGTGAGATTTGAGAGTTTTGACAAAATTTGTTTTTAAATGTCATGCTATACCTACCTATCTGCAGAGAACCCTACACTGAGGTTAGTACATCTGCCCCCCCCCACTTTAAGTCTTGGTTTTGAGTAAACCGTTTTATAATGAATGATAAAATTATTTAACACTATATAGATGTAGTTATCACATAATATTTTATCGTTTCGAAGATTGTGCATTTCCTAGATGTAAATAATTCTGTACCAGCTACAAAACTAGCGGGTGTATAGACCTCGTGGTGGGGCGCGGGGGGTACCATACAAATAACAATTATTATTGTTATGTCCAGGAGAAGGTAAAAGTTGTGTTGCACGAGTCAGTTTACGCGGTGGCACATCGGACCGAAAGTTTAATGCAAAATATAACGTTCAGGGTCGAAGTTTCACCGGGAGCTGCGAGAATATACACACACGCATGCACACGTACCGCGGCATGGCAGCTGCCAGTAAATACGTGACTTAGCGTACAAATGAGCCCAGGCACGTGCGTCTTGTGCATTGTGTTCTGGGTCATCCGATATTGTCGGACACACCACCAACCACTGTCGGCTAATGTGTAAGAGTAATGACGGCACCAGATACACGCACACACACACATATACACACATAATATAATATCTAAGGCGTACGATTGTATGACGTGATTTCAAAACAACACTAGTGTTTATTAATAATAATATATTGTAATTTGTAATAGTACAAACGTATATTATTCACATTGTTTTCGGGGAACCGATTGGCAATTATTAACTTGACGTAAAAATTATTGTTTTTTATTACTGCTATGCCAGGTAATACCGATGTCAATAATGTTACTTAACAGTTAACAGTTATGTTATATATACCTATTGCAGTATATTACCCTGCGAGAGATAAAGTTCACAAACGTGTCTCTGTTATTTATGATCATAGTATCATAGCAGGTGTGTGTTTTCAGTACATATATGGTTAAATATACTCTAAAATTGGAGGTCTGGGGAAAAATTTATTTTTTGCATCAATCTTCACATTATACTTGTTTTCTTCATACGTGATTTTCAATCATTTATTTATGCATATTATCTCAATTATATATTTTCTAGTTGGTCATTGTAAACCACTATAGTAGGTATGTATATTGTAAATACCTACATAATTAATTCAAAAATTAATATTTGGGAAGGATCAAAATTTGGCAACCTGTAAAATAGGTTTGGCTATATAGGTACCTATATAATACAAAAAATTGTTTTTGGATTAGATCAATTTGGGCCACATGTAAATACATTTTGTATTTGGTTTGTCACAACATGTTCAATTTAATATGCCGGGTAAATTTTCGGAGTTTCTGGTAGAGATTTATACAATTTTTTCTGGTCGGGTTGGGCTGGGTTTTCTGATTTTCGTACCGGACTGGATTGGGTGTCGGACTAACTTAGGATTTCTGTCGGATTGGATTCGTTTTTATCAGCTCGTGCAGGACTTTAATATACAACAGCTACGTATGACTTGTTAGGCTTTTTGTACTAGGTACGTGAATTATCCGATGATAGCGATGATAATCGATTGAACATTTATAATGTTGTTACCTTCAAATTGGATAAGTGGTCAATTTTATGTTATATTAAAGCTAATAATATATACGTTTGCAAAATGGAAAAAACACACGCGTCTGTGACGTTTCCTGAGAAATCAATCTTACGTTTTATTATTATTGAACCAATAAAATAAAACTCTAGGATTGTTATTAGAACTTTAATACTATTTTTAAATATCCAATAATCTTTCATTTAATATAACTTTAAAAGTTGTAATATTATACATATTTTATTAGTTGTTATGCATACATATTTAAATAATTTAAATAATCCTCATTTGTGTAATTTGTGAATAAATATTTTAAAACTATATCTCGTCATTTTTAATTATGATTTGAAAATCCATAAGTATTCTCTTTAGCATTAACTGATGTTAATTTCGTATTCTCACCGATAGACTTTTAAGCAATGTTCATTTATTTAACTAGGTATAAGGAGCCGTCAGGTACTATACGCGTGGCCATTTTTTTAGACAGTTATATTAACGATCTAATGGGAGGAACTTCAAAGAAAAAAAATGAACCTCGCGTCTATAATAAATGTTTACGAGAGTGTAATGTTTGGTTTAGTGCTCGCGTGTCCTCACAAATATATATACATATAATATATACCGTGACCGTATCTGTGGTTAATTATTATCCATTAGTAACGTGATCTTCATCCGTGTGACGTTTAGAAAGTAACCAGGGTACTTAAACTAAACCCATACAGATTACATGTCTTAAAAAAAAAATTACAAATGCCTTGTTATTAATTACGATAGTTACGCTTGGTACCAATTTACCAGTAAATACTTTAAAAATATAAGCTGCAGACGGTAGTCAAACACTATATTATAACGTAATAAATAAACAATGAATTTTATGTGTAGAAAATAAAGAATTTACTATTTTCTAGATAACATTTTTTTCTTTTTTACTAAATATCCTGTATGAATTAATCATAATATTTTTGATTTATCATCTCAATTGCAATAATATATCTTAAAATAATTAAATACACAATATTAAAAATATAATGTTTAGGTATACGTAAAAGTAATAAATAGGTATAATGTAAGTACATATCAAAACTGTATCAATAAATAAAGTGCATAATATATATTATTTTAAATTAAAAGATAACAACTTAATAATGAGGAATTAATTTTGGATATTATGTGTACACTAACAACCATCGTTTTTTTTTTAAAGTATACAATCTGTGATATATTATTTTTACATTAAGCATATGGGATCATTTTTAAATTTTTGGCATGATTATCATGACAAAAGCAACCACCCAACAGTGACATATTAATTAGTAAAAATAAAGATAATTATTATATATAACTATTCTTGTAAAATGTGGATAATAATGTAAGTATAAGTAAATAGTATAGTCATATACTATATATATTATACTATAATGGGGAGAATTTATTAAGAAATATTGTACATTGTACATTTTATTTGAAGTTTTAAATTGTGAAATAAGATTAAAATGATCGACGAATTATCTATTTAATATACCACTTGTCTACTTGTATACCCCAATTATTATTCTAATTATTTTAAACGTATGAAATTAACGATTTAAAAGACTTAAATTATATATTTTGGGGCATGGTATGGCTGCGAGTGAACGCACCAGTTGCGATTCTGTATTGGTGTTAAGCCGCTCCTCCAGTTTCTTCTTCACGGATGGGTGACCACATGAGAATTAAATAACACATTAACATGACAAACCAAGCCAATAAGCAATTTACTAAAATTAAGTCAAAAACATTAATTCAAATATGAGATTTCCAAAAAAATATATGTATTATTGGAGATAAGCTAACATAAAATAAAATAGAAAATATAGAATAAACTGCGGTCAAAATCAAGTATTTATAGTAGGATCATAATTATTTAATGTGTACTATAATCATTAATCACCTACTTCAAATATAATGTACCAAACATCCCAGTGACTTGCAGTGGGGATGTACAAATGAAATTGAAATCTGTGATAAAATTATAATTTTTAATATTTTTAATGTTTCCTTCCCAAAAACCATAAATGTTATAACTAATAATTAATAACTATTCAAAACAGCATTTAAAAACGAAAGAAATAATTCTTCATAAAATCATAATCATTAATTTTAACTATACCTTTTCTATTCATATATTTGACGAAATTAAAATAATTTAAAACATTTTAATAATATTGTACCTATTCATTTACAAATTGAAATATTTTTAATCGTCTATTTTACATTAGATTTACATTGTGCATAAATAACATTACATTTAACAAGTTAACCTTGAAATCGTAATGTGCAATACTTCTAAAATCAATCTGCGGTACATTTTCAGATAAAAGTGCCTATACATGCGCTGCAGTTACACCGTACACGCCACACGTATTATAAATTATAATGTGTGCTATTGTTTATTATGAACTACGTTGTGAATGAAGTGTTTTGTTAAGTAATAACTGCCAAAGAAAAAAAATACTGTGCCTATTTTAATAAATTGTACAATATTGGAAAAATGTATAAAATATAACTTCACAGTACTATACCTATGTATTATATATTTACTCTTCTTCTAATTTATATTATTTTTCTTTTACGCAGGAAACCGTTGTCTGAAGATGGTCATTCCCCGTCGATGAACGCCAGGTAATAATATATTCTATATATTTATAACATGATGTAATGTCGGAAACTGGCAAACGAGATGTACCTGTATAGGTGTTTCAATAGATATTTTTCTCGGTGTACAAATCAATTATTATCAGGAGGCACCCAAATGTCCGGTTTGACGGCTAAAATTTATTGCCCACTAACTAATAACGTGTACAAGAACATTAATACAAATATGCGTTTAATTTCATGTATAGTATATACACATATATGTATATATTATACGACGGAACGTACCTATACTGGTTTCGTGAGGATATAATCCATAGCTGTTTAGAGCTATGGACTTTGGAGGTTAACGCAATAAGCCTGAGATACGCCTACGACTGGAGATGATAATAATTAATTACAAAAAAATTAAAAAATTAAAAACAACAACGGTCAACGGACTCTGATGGAAGACATATATGAACCATTTACAGTGTACAGTGTACAATATGTTTGATGTTGATTAAAAGCGCAACAATATTATAATTATGGTTGGAACACATTTTTAATGAATCTAATGTTATGTAATTGGAAACATTAAAATGAATTATACTATTAATATTTACCGTTTGTATATAGTTTAATCAATTGCCGTTTATGGGATTTAAGTTATCTAAGTTATCAATATGCTATTTAATTATTATAATATGATGCCGATATCCTTGATCCGTCAACAATTTAAAAATAAGGGGCTTCTTGTAGTTTCAAGTTTTAATTACTTAATGTTTATTTATTTTCTGTACAATAATTTGCATTGAAGTATTGAACACTAAACATGGGCTATTAATTTTGTTTCCAAAAATTAAATCCAACTCTAAAAAATAAAAATAAAAATACCTTATTTGAATTATTGATCTGCAATTCTTTTTGCAGTGTTTTACAATAGAAACATATAATTTAAAAGTGGATAATTTTTTTTTTATGAAATCTTATTGCTTATTGTTATGTTAATATGCATGTAATTATGAAATATAAACTATTATCTGTGCTAGAATCAGTGGTATAGAATAAAATATTTTTATTATAATTGTAATTATTTACTTTTATTTATTGGAGTACCTTTATACGACGGAAGAATGTTCGCTTGGGCGATAACAACCAAGTATTCCTAGCTCCTGTCCTGCCGTTTTTCAATTATAGGTAGTTGAAAACATAGGATTTACTATTAAAATGGTTTATTAAGAAATATTACTACTAATATCGGTAAAAGGGTATGCACATAATATTATATTCGTACATCCGTCTATACTTTATACTGTATATTATGACATTGTATTAAATGGCTGATTTAAGATTCCCATCGATGTTTACTTGCACAGAAGCAACAAAAACAATCAATTTTTTCAAGGATGTGCACTATATAATATAAATATACACAGAGAGATCCAAAAACCATACTTTATTGAAATATGGCATTGTTCCGGACAAGTGCCGTCAGTTAGGTTCGCTTCACGGCCGATTTCTATATGCACACATCACAGGCTAATGGGAAATACCTACTCACATTTTTTTTTATCATTCTCTGATTTCATTGTTAAAGGCTAATACCTAGGGGATGTCTTAATTTTGTCTGTGGAAATTTCACGCACGAGGCCCCCGTATAGTCCGTCCGTTGACCATAAACGATTCTCTTCGCTGGCATGGACGAACTATTCAAATATTTGAACAGAACGTATATTGTTGTCCGACTAGCGACTGCACCGAATCAAAATGAAAATAGGTTTAAAATAATTGTTAAAAGACAATTTTGTTATTATGACTTATGAGACGTTACAATACATCATAATATCAAGTATTTTTAAATTACTTTTGAATTATACAATGTATATGAATATGACATAGTGTTATGTCATCGTTATAATTTTGAATTTAAATTACAAATATGACGGCTAATCTCAAAAACTAGGATACCTATATACCTACCTATACCAGAATAAAAATGTAAAAAAATCGTTTTTTTGTTTGTTTGTTTCGTATATAACAAATATTCACTTTTTCTCCTACACGCTTATATATAGCTTATATGCTAGGAAATATTATGTTCCTCGGTAGTTATCATAAAAGTAAAATATAAAAACTACAATATCATTAATATAATAAGTAATAACATAATTTTTACTGACTGCTTTTGGTTAAAGCGTATTATACATTGTTATATTTAACAGTGTTGGGAAATATCTAGATAAATCTATCTAGATAAGTTATCTAGATAAAAATTATTTATCTTGTATCTTATCTAGATAAATTTCTACTCAGTTATCTTTATCTTCATCTAGATAAAAGTCTAGTTATCTATGAGTACTTATCTAGATAATTTATTTAAATGAACTAAAAAAAAATTTGAAAAATTAAAATATTTTTTAATATTTTATTTTTACATTTTTCTATTTTTCATCTATTACATAGAAAACACGTTTACTAATATGCATTATAATACCATGATTTTAATATTTATTAATATTCATTGTTAGTCTGGAGTTTTACATCGTAAATGAGAAAACCAAAAAATAGAAATATGTAATGGGCATGTAGTAGGTAAGATTGTAAGAACAACTAATAATAGCAAAAGCAAAAACATCTGTCCCTGCTACCCGCCGGCTGCCACCGAATGATGATGGTCTCATTAGCTGATACCCGTTTCATAGATTGTGTACAAAGTATGAAAAATAATTATTGTTTTAAACCGACAAAAATAAATCAACATTCGTGGATATTGGACTCACAAGCATAATAATATTATAATAATTGTAATTTATAACAATTTAATATTTATATAACCCTATTAGAATTCCCGGTATTTCAGTTATCGCTTAACCAATCTGTACGACCTCTGTCCTCTGCTTTAAAAAATTTTAAATTATGAATTTTTTTTTTACCTGTAGACTCAAGTAGGTATCCTGAATATTTTCAAAATTAAACATGAAATTATCTCATATTTATCTAGATAAAAATGTACTAATTTTTATCTTTATCTAGATAAAATTTAGTATAATTATCTTTATCTGTATCTAGATAAAAATTATTACAGTCATCTTTATCTTTATCTAGATAAATTATTAGTTATCTATTCCCAACACTCTTATATATTATATTATATACTTACGAACGCATCTAATATTTATCGGCGCAAATATAGATTTTTAGTAAAACCAATACTATTTCGATATTAGGTAGTAATGCGAATTATATGTACATACTAGTGTACTACATAGAAAGATATGTTCTTCAGTTTTTCATAATATTATATCCTCGGTGACGAGACCACTGCAGACAGACAAACATTATACAATTCAAGACGCAATCGGCTGGAGTATGTAGCCTAGTTTTCGCTATTTTACGTGCTCGTTCACCTTCCATTGATCGGGTTTTTCGTTTGCTATAGTAATACGGGTACCATTGTCTTACCGGTTATTATTTGTTTTTTTACCCTATCAAAACGTTAACAGTGTTCCAGTCGGACCGGTTTCAGACACTGTTCAATCATGATCGCCAGTATAAATCTCGGATGTATTGGGGTTAAAAAAAAAATGACGATAAAACCATTAATTGACAAATAAGCATCACATGGTTTTAATTTTCTGACGAAGCCCGAGCGGACAAAATCGGTCGGGTGATTATTAACGCTAGATATATATAATAATATAATATACGTTCACTGGCGGGGCCTGAGGTAATCGATTCTCGGCGCTTCAATTCTAATAAATACGCCACGGAAAATTGATATGATTTTAATCGTCTCTTAGTATAGTTAACCCAATAACGTGAATATAACCAAAGTACTATAAATTGCTTGATTGCCGCTAAGAGTGTGGGATAAAAATAATTCAGTGAGAAAACCATGATTTACTCACGGCACAGGTCACTGGTCAGCATAAATTAATCAATCTCAGAAAATTTTGATATTATATGTAACGAACATACTTTTTTAGGTTATTATTTTATTTTGATTAATTTAAATAAATTAATTTTGTAATATATATTATACATCAAACGAATCATGTGTATTTTGAAAAACCATAATATGCACGCTTTACACAAAGAAACTTGGCACAAATTCACAACGGTAATATAGGTACTTACTAGAAAACTCGTTTCCTACAAGTTAAATTTATTTAATAGCTCTCCATAATAGTTAGATTGTATTTGTCCAGTGTGAAACTCATTCTAAAACATTTTGTACAAGTGATGAAAAATAAATCAACATTTCACTATTGCACTATTAAAAACTTTCGCAGAAAGTCAATCTTATTTTTAACAAGAATTCAAAAGATGAGACGATGGCACAATGTGTATTTATTGTCAAACTGTTATATATGACTCAACTGTAGGTTGGTACATAACGTATAAACTATTTATCACTCTAAAATAAAACTATATTAATTATCTTCATACTAATTGTTTTAAATCTTATAAGTTTTAATCCAATAAATTCAAGCCATATTATATAATACAAATACATTTTATTACATTTAAGGGTACCATAATAGGCATTATTATTAGTTTTTGATTTTAAGCAATTGTGATTAACGAATGAACATACAATAGGGGACTTGAATTACGATTGTATCTTTTCTTGTTTTTCATGTAGACATTTTTTTACCAGAGTACTTCGAACATTTAATTATTCATAATAAAACTAATATTAAGCCAGTATCTTGCAATTAATTCTTATACTCTAAGGTAATGGAAGCAACAAAGTGTAATAGATGTATTATGTATATACAATAATATACAGTATACACTATTTCTAAATGCACATATATTTTTAAATTTGTAGATATTTGTATTACTTAGTTGTCACTTGTCATTAATTTATTAATTGAACGTCAACGTATAACAAATAATACATCCACATTTTAAGGGAATGGTCAATATATTTTGAAAGATTTTCTGATGTTAAAATAGTTACAACTTGTATTTATATGTTAATTTAAAATTGGTTAAACCGTATATATATTAGTATATAAGTATATTGAACTATATAATATACTATGGTTAATTACTTAAGTACATAAGTTTACTTATAAAAGAAAGTTGTTTTAATTGTACGTTGGATATTTTAAATCTTAAGTTGTAACTTATTTAGTCATTTAGGTATTTGAGTTTAAAATGTTGTTTTATATATTTAATTTATTCTATCAATAATAATAATAATAAAGATTATATTTTTGATTAAAATATAAGACTAGAAAATTAGAAAATATAAATAATATATTATTACTGTATTTAAAATATTTTATGTACATTTTTGAAAGTAGGTATTATATATTTTGGGTACCGTACCTGTACCGTACGGGTTATAACTAATACGTTTTTTTTGTTTTCATAAAATGTAGCAACGTATAAAAAGTTTCGTTCCACTTTTAGGTCAAACATTTAAAAAATTAAATTGTAGTAATAGTATTATATCAGTGCATTTACGTCAAATATAATGTCAAGTGTTAGAGTCTGGAGTCAACAAAACACCAATACATATTAATCATTATTCATTAGTACTAAAATGGTTCTTGTGGAAATATTAATACATTTAGATTTTTGATAATTCGGACACTGAGCGTCTCATTTATTAATTATTCTTGTTTTTATTTTTGATAACAATTTAATTTGTTATAATTCTAGATTTTGATTGATTTTAAATTTTAAACAGCTGGACGGCGTTGTCTTGCATAAGGTTTTACAATAAACGGAAAAATGTATACTGACGATAACGCGGTTCGGTGTGGCTGAGCCGACCTATATAGTCGCCTTTATCTCAGTTACGTAACAAGTATTTTTATTATTAATATATATATATTATCATATTATCATAAATATTCATAACATAGTATTAAACAAAATATACTCTTCAATAATAAAATATATAGTATTGTGTACTTACGTAATTACTTTAACTATAGGTACTTTATATTATACTTTTTAGTCTATATGGTTTATTGGGAGATTTAAAAAATATTTGACTGAATTAATTCCCCTTCCCCTCCGTTATAAAAAAACAATAATAAGGTGTGCGTAATATTAGTTAAATAGCAACGAAATGTTAAATCTTCTCCGAATTTTTTCAGGTGCGTGCGTGCGTGCACAAACACACACACATGCATACACATATTTATATTTTCTTTCGATTCTTATTCTTTTATAATATTGTACTTCAACACCGCACGAAGGACACTAGGAAACACTCTGTAATTATGTAGGCCATTGTTTGGAAATATGTCTTCGTGTTAAACCGGCTTCTTCATGTAAATATATATATATATATATATATGATGTAGAGAATGATGAGAGAAAAAGATACACTAATACTAATATATATATATATATACGTTATAGTCATAATACATATATTATAAAAATGCTAATCCGACCGACATAATTACTGACGTTTTGTAAAGCACAAAAAAAACGCTGGTGCTTATTACTGATGCATTTTCACACCTTGTGTACCTACATATTATGTTCCGTATACATATTCCGCATTCCATCATCTATACCGACCAAATCTATTGGTGTTCATCTCAGACGGCGTTCACCTGTACATGGGTTTAGATTTCATCGAGATGAATAATTGTATTCACCGTACTATTTGTAAGCAAATAGTTTTATACTGATGATATTGATATATGCGTGGGGTATATGTATTATGTATGTTATTATCATCATATTATACAAAACCATTAACATTCGGTGTCGTTCTATGTTCTCAGACTAAGCGGTTTAGATTCGTAGGTTACATAAACTATTAAACTGCATTACATTTAAAATAAAATTTCGGAAGCGATTCAAAAGAAAATTGCATTATTATTTATTATACACATGTTTGTCCTATTTGGTTTAGTTTATAAAGTAGAACACAATTCACAGTATTCTATGCATACAAATCAATCTTAACAAAGTTGTCCTAGACAGAAATACTATACCTATTTGTTCGAAATTCAAATGTGCAACACAATAAATTATTATCATCGTTATTTACGATGATATACGCAGGTATGATAATGAAATTCCTATGTCGTTAGTCGTTACACCAAAATATATAATATTTCGGACATCAATAACTTTTTGATAAAATAGTTATTACTCTAAACAATAATAAATACTACGTCTGTACGTCTTCTATATATTATCGAACGCGTGGGTAATATACATAATATGCTTATTAGAAATAATATTACAACATTACGTATTTAAGTAATAAGGAAGCGAAAAAATCATATTACCTTCCTATCAAATTCAGTTTTGGTTAATGCGCCACAGTATATAATATTTTATAAAATATAAATTATAATAATATATAAGCATCGCAGTGAGTATATTAAAGAGACTCGGACGAATTTCCTTGCAAGCGATGACTATTGTCGTAAAAATCTGTTGACGTCGATCGGTACAGTTGTAATAGTAATATGACATTCAGACGAGACGATCGCGATGACGCGTATAGCGTGCTAGATAAAATCCGAAAAAAAATCATCGGGTCATGATATAGGTATTATTATATCATCGCAGTTACGTCCTTATAATAACGGTATTATAAAACTTCATCGCATTCAGCGAACGAAAGGTGTTGTCTAGTCTGTTATGTGTCGTGTGTGTGTGTGTGTGTGTGGGCTCGATATAGGTATGGTGAATAGAGGAACGCGAGTGCAGCAATATTGCGTCTCGTCTTCAACGGGGCACCGCCGCCAAAGATTTGTCGTCCCAGCGGCAGCGGCGGCGGCGGCGGCCGTATAGCGACGACGTGATCGGCCGGTCGAACACGTCGCTCGCACGCGACGAAGGCTGCGACCGAGTTGAATGTTAATTGGGCCGGTGCAGGTCCCAGGCCACGTAACCCGTACCACGCGCGGGTGTATCAGCGGCGGCGGTCGGTCTCTTTCTTTTTATTTATTTATTTTATTATTATTATTATTTTTTTATACATTATTTTCACGTCCTACGTCATCGCCGGCTCGCGATCGGTGTGCGCGCGCTGGCCGGCCTAGGTCAGGGGCATTTAGCATGCCGATCGGCGCTGCGACTGTACACTGCGACGACGGACACGCGCGCGTACGAAATGCATACACCCGAACGTGACCCACAACCGGAGACGAACGTCCTACGTCACGTACATTCGGTTTGTAGTTGCTGTGGTTGTTGTTGTTGTTGTTGTTGTTGTTATTGTTGTTGTTGTTGTTGTGGTTGCTATTGCACTTGTCGTTGTTGTACGTCGTTTACTTACACGGTCATGTTTATGAGCTGTCGTCCACTTGTCATCGTCTAGCCCTTATTACGTCATAATAAAATATAATATTTTATACCTGTAATAATATCAAACTAAAGGTGTTATACTATTATAGCGGTTAATATATAATAACCTATAAACTAGGGATAGCGCATTCTACTCCACGTGGTCTTCGTGGTCCGAAATAAGTTCGCAAATCGAAATGGCAAACTATGATGTAATAGGAATCGTTATATTATATCAGTGGCGGATCTAGGATTTTTTTATGGTGGGTGGTGTATGTTGATAATAAACTCCTCGGGTACATTTCGTGAACAACAAATTAATTAACCTATTTTTTGGCAGTAATTTACAATTTATACGTTTAGTTTTACGTGATACCTAAAATCTATTACTTATAAGTGATTTGTAATAAAAACAAAGTTCAAAATTCGGAATGGTACCTAGGTGTTTCAGCTCCCAAGCACCCCTCCCTCCTTAAATCCGCCACCGTGTATTAGTTATTACCAATAATTGGTACTCAAAATTATTTTGTACCCGCTTATAGTGTACTTTGTATTATATTAAGAAGACGCTACATAGATATTTGTAGTCCCCATCTTACAAGTGTGTAACATAGCAAATTTACGCTCTGGCGTTGGACAAACTTACAGAGACAGTATTCTCAGTAACCAAGTGTTACCACATTTTCACAATATATATTTTAGAAGCGTTGTCCTAACGTTATTCTTTTTGTTACATAACTTATAGCAGATAAAGAAAATCCAAATCGTTTATTCGTAAAGATTTGTTTTTGTTTTTTTCATTATCTAATTATGAACAAGTGAGAGTTGAATCAAGAAGTGTGAACATTTAATAAATCTGCTCTAAATATTGTAATATTATTATAGGTAGATAGCCATAATAGCTAGGCTACCTATGCATAATTGTATATAGCTATATCTAGGTATTCGTAAGTTTGTACCATGCGAAACAGTTTATCTATATGTTCACGTGATTACACTACAACTATAGGACCACTTTTAAAATACTTTGAACTAGTACATAAATATATTTGAGATTTAAAATTTTAATTCTTTTCAAAATGTAATTAACATTGCCTAAACCAAACCCCTTCAATAGCGTGTGAGGCGTCTTCTCAAAATTATCTTATTAAATATAATATTGCTGTGACGACCGTCGTTCTTATAAAATAACGCGATGTGTCGTGCATGATAATAATAAATTATTATTATAATAATATTATTATTAATAATATATTAAAATATTATAGGTTTATTACGGAGTAATTGATATTTTCTAGTTCATAGATTGAAATTCAGACAGTCATGTCTTCTAGATACGCTCCGTATAATTCGACTCATGGCAAGTTTTCGGCGGTGGAATAAATGTTATATTACGTACTTACTACTTATATAATATTATCAAACTTACGTTTTATCAACAGTGTGCTCAATCCGTTCGTCGTGAACTTACGCCACATTTAAAGGTGTCAACTACTCGCGGTTTATAGAGATCAGTTGTGTCACTGGCTAAAAAAAAAAGAAGTTATATAATTATCTATTTATACCAATATTCAATAATTGTACCATATAGTAAGAACTAAACATAAACGCTGATTATTATGCTTCGAAAAATAAAAATGATTCATAGGTACATGAATGATAATTATTGTCTAATTTGTACATTCGCTAGTAGATTTGATACGTCTTAGTCTTTACTCTTTAGAGCCTCCGAATAAGATTAGGTAGAAAATAAAATTTGCAACGTGTTAGTGTAACTGTATCAGTTTGTTGCGATTATTCGTTGCCTATACATCATTATAATATTACTGCAATTATAGTAGCTACCTTCAAAATACAGATTAAATTCGTAAATTCGTTTTTATAACGTTCTAATATCGAAGGTACACCAATACAATCAAAATAATTATTAATCGCCGTAGTTTATAGAACACTAATGTTGAATAAATATAGTATTTTAAATAAATGAATTACAGTTCATACAAATACCTATATACCAAGAGTAAGAAAATGTGAAGTAAAAAAAAAAAAAAATCAATTTTAAATGCAATGATGCTTTCGAATCGTTTAATACTACCGTTCAAATGTGGTCTAATCCGGCAGCCTTTCGATTAACTTTCCACGTGCTTTTATGTATGAGGGGAGAGGGGTATGGATGACACTTTAGAACGGTCGAAAAACGTGCGGCAATTTCTTTGAAGTGAAAAAAACAACAACTACCTCTAACGGTTCGGATAAACGCGCACAGCGATTGTGTTTACTTAAATCTTGTTGACTTTTGTTCCCCCTCTTAACGGTTAACACCGTGTCGCAGAGGTCATTAAACGTATTCCGATAGAAGACAATAAAACTAGAGTAGGGGAATAAAATTTTACGACCCCTTAACATATAGAAGGTTAAGAATGGAATCAAAAAATTGTCTTCGTTGTCGTCGTCGTCAAAAAAAAATCTAGTTGATGTCAAGAAGCTATATATAATATATATGTACTCTTATGTGCCATCCTTTCACACAATATATCATCACAAAGCCACTTGATTTGTTACCGTTGTCCGCCGCCACCAGTCATTCGGCCGTTTCATTTGCATAACAGATAAACGCCATTACCGGCGACACGGGTAAAAACCGCCAAGGTTCCTACACTCTCGTGTATAATATTATGTGTGTATACAATATTATACTTACCGAGTTTAAAATGTTTACGTAAAAATTTAAAAAAAAAACCACACACACACACACACACTCACACCTTTTGTACACAGCGACGCACTCCCAACCAACAACCATAGCCAACTATATCATAGCCACGATGGACCGCCTCGGCCGCTATGGTTATTATTTCCCTCGAGTGTACGCTGGCACACTGCTCACCCTTTCATTAAGACAGTTTTTAATGTATATACGGGTGTATGGGAGGGTGTATAAATACGATTATAATTTGTTGGAAAGTACATTCGGAAGCCCACTCAGTATTAGTAAATACTACGGTTATTGTAATAATATTATCATATTTGTTCCTCAGCCAATTATTATTATTATTAGAATTATTTCTTACATGCGAAATTCTAAAGTATCAGCGTAGTATTAAAGAACGCCTTTTTTAAAAAAAATATTACGATAGTTAAATATCTTAACAAAGAATACAATTTTATATTATATTTTAAATGCACTGTATATAGGTACATCTGACATATTAATCATCGATTTCAAATGTAAATATATATTTTAAAGTAAAAATTATCCAAAGAAAATGTTTAAGAGTATAAAACTATGAAAATGTCTATTTTATATTTAAAATACTTGTCCGTCTGCAAAAGTATTAAATAAACAACAGTAATTTCTAATTATGAATTATAGATGGGTATATAAGAAATTAACTAGCATAATCCTAATTATGAAAATGTTGTGAATCAATCATTATGCTATCATAGCAAGTATATAATGAAAATCATTAGATTCAATATTATAATAAATTATTTCAAAAATTTACCAAGTAGGTAGTATGTACTTTAATACGAAATTATTTATAGTATTGCACTTGTAGTTTTTATTTATTTATTAACAGTTGATAGTTGTGCAATTTATTGTTAAAATAAATAAAAACTATAATTATGTGTAACATAATCAACTTCGTTAATGGGAAATCGTTCAGAGAAATCGTAAACATTTCTTCATCACATAAAATTGACATACTAACGGTTATTTTCTTCCATAAAGAGTTCTTTAACCCATTAGAACTTCTCGGAATTATTAATTAAAATTGTAATAATTAGTATTATATATGATATCAATAACTTAAAGTTGATGTTACTTTTACGTATAAAAAATATCTTTATTATTAGTTAAAATAATACAAATTTATTAAGAATTATAATTTTCCACAATAATACTATAAGTCTTATTGATATATTATTTATAAAATATAATAAATTGAAAGAATTAAAAAAAAACTGGCATAATTTATATTTATATAAATTTGTTGAACGCATATTATATTATGATATTAATTATTAATATTAACCAACTCTATTTCATACTCTTATATTTACTAAGTGGCTAAACACTGAACTGCAAAATAAGTTTTTATAAGACGAGGGAAGTAAAAAATAATAATTTATTGGCTTTATAATCTATATAAAACTAATTAGTTTTGTACTGAATACATTTTTATATAGAAAAAATATATTATTCTATTTTTTTTTTAATTTTATTTAAACCGCCATCAAGTTCAATCAAACTCGTCGTTGTCGTACCATAATCATACAACTAATAACGTTGGATGTAATAACAATGAAGGTACCTACAAGGAAAAAACAACGTCCACCATGTAATTAGTGGACCATGGAATTATTAGCCGCCACGGCGGACCTAACTAAGTCGGTAAAATCATTATGCATGTAGAAGGATGTTTTTTTATACATATATTACATATGTGTACTCACGAATAACTTTTCTCCTACTAAAATATGATCATATACACTACTATGACTCCCTCTGCTTTCAATGTGTATTTTTAATTATTTTCAGAGATATCGAGTCTCTCTAGGACCCTACCCTTCCTATTGCATATTATAGACATACTCGTATGTAATCGCGAGTCTCACTTAATTGGGTAACACCCACAACAGCTCACGATTTATAAGGTTCTTATAGCATTCCGTCACAACAAACTGGTTGGGACACGAACGAGTATATTTTGTTGGCATTATTCTTGTTACCAGAATCAATTTTATTAAGTATTACATTTTGAATACACACACCTCAATGCGATTTACATGCATAATTTTTAATTCGTGAGCCTTTTATCTGGAATATCGGCAAAGATATTTGCAAAGAGCATTCATTTTGACTAAAAATAATTTTTTTCTACAAAATGTAATGAAAATAAATGTTTACTTTAACACAAATACGATATCTGTAGGAAAAAGTTAGTTAAAATAAAACATACACCTATATTTTGATATTCTCATCGATCAACTGAATTTCAAACATATACTTTAATAATAGGTATGTGTATGATATATTACCTATCGTTTTACAGTGTTCATTTACGATCACGAGATTATAATTGAATCTTAAGTACCTATAGTACCTATTACAAATTCTTTCAATTATTACAGCATCAAAATAATTGTTTTATTTATTTTACTTTCTGTATTAGGTGCCTATTATATGTTGCTATTATGGGTTAAACTATGTTATAAAATTACATTTGTTGAATGGTAAAATTGAAGTTGTGTTATATTTTTGTCACTATCAGGTCCCCGGTGACACATACGTCGTAATCCTTTTAGAGGGCTCAAGTCTAAAGAATGTAATTATTAACCTTTCCCTATTGTACTCCGTTATTTCTTTCGTTGTCTTGATATTATTATTATTATTATCGTTGTATGTTGCACCCCTCCAACAGTGTGTGGGTTAATCCTTCGTACAAGACCTACCCTTCTTTCTCTCCCATCACCGTAAAATCGTCTTCAAGGGTGGTTGTGTGTCTTGTGTATGTGTCTGCATGTTTATGTGTGTGTATATGTCTAAGGGGTGCGAAAAAAAAGAACCAAGGGTGCCAAATTTTATCGGTAATATTATGTCGTGCTTATAATGTTGATCGTTGTTCAATAGGTTTTATGTTTATGTAGATGTATTATATATAGGTACATTATAAAATAAATTATATAAAATATTTAATCTCTCTTCTATTATATTCTTATGTATTATGTTATAGTACATTACCATCGCTGTGCAGTATATAAAGTTATCTTTTAAAAACATCATTGTATGGTTTATAATATTAATTTAACAAATAAAACAATTTAAATGATAATAATTATTTACACATATTATAAAGTTTTATATTTTGTATAACTAATTTACCACTAACAACAAGAATAATTGATAAATGTAATTAAAAATAATGTGAGTGTATTATGCATTCTTAAATATTTAGGTACCCGTCAACACTTGACTGTACATGCATGACTATTATATAATAAAATATAAAATTATATAAAACAATAATTTATTCTCACCAATATATAAAATACATAGGTTCTTAAAATATTATACACAATTTTAACGAATTATTAAAACTACTCACAATGACAAAACTTCTTAAATCTGTTTGTATTAACTATAGATTCTCATTTATATATACAAATAAATAAATTACAATTCATTAAAATACGCATATACATTATATATATACCTATTGCATATTATTATTATACATGGCCACATGGGCATTATGTTGGTGAACAAGGCTAATTTCATATTATCCTCTAATTATACATGGCACACGACTGGACCAGTCTATATAGGATTACATGCATCAACTGACGGGTCAAAGGTGAGAAAGGGTTGAGTTCGGGAGTTCCCATTTGGATTACTGGACATTAAAATCAATAGTGACCACAGGATTAAATATTAATTAAATTTTGGATTATTTTTGGTGAAGAGGTTCAGCAGAGATTAAACGGAGCGTGTCTATCATGATCTCAGATTTATAAATTTATACATAACTGAAGACTTAACTATTTAGTATTTATGTATTTTAAGAACACTTTTTTTTTATATGTTTATACTTAATAAATGCTTTTCTACAGAATTCAATTGAAAAGTAAAGAATTATTTTAATGACTACAAATTAAACAGGGGAGTTAAAAATGCACTATATTCAAGATCCAGCTATAAAATATCGCCCCTGAAAACAGTTACAGACTTTAAATAAAAATAGGAATGGGGAAAAAAAATTAAAAAAACAATTGGAATTATGTTTCATTCAATTTAAACGTTCTTTCAACTTGAATATTAATTAAAATTCCGTATTTTTTCAACTAACGATAAACATTATTTTGTACAGTTAATTTAAGTATTTAGAAATTCGTATAAGTGTGTAGTAAAAGTATGGTTTATTTTAACAATATTTAAAAATAATCATCTGTTTAATAATACAATTAAAATTATTAAAATAACTGTTTGGAAAATAAAAAATTCAATATTTTTAATAATATTAATTTTATTTTGATCGAAAATATTTTGTAATTATGATTATTGTTGTCTTTAACAAAAAAACAAAAAATTATAAATATTAATTAAAATTGAAATCATTTAATCAGATAAGCTCTGACGTGTTCAATAAACACGGACCACCCACACTAGTCGGATATCCGATCTTAATTATGATTAAATACATATTGTTCTTATGCTGATAGTTTTTTAAATAATAATACTGAAAAATGTATTTAATTTACATAGGTACCTTATACCTTCAGCTCAAATATAAAAATGTTATTGATAATATTATAAAATATACATTATATTATAACTACTACGAATTTTAGAAGGTTCAAAATATGCGGTTGTGGTGACTAATTATAGGAAACAATAAATTAGTAATTTTATTTACCGTCATTTACTTTTCTGATGATAACTTTTATTCATAATATACTATAAATTAGTAGATAAATTAATAAATTACTCATTGCATAGTATACAAAATTACCAACAACGAATTTAATTTTATCAATTTTATCCTAAAGTATATAGGTACACTAGTAGGTACATAGATATACAATAGTTCAAAAATATTACCTACATTAAATGTAATTGTAGCCTATCGGTTTCGGGAAAGAACACATTTTAGCTAGAACACTGATTTTAATGTACCTAACGTATAAAAATATGTTAAATGTTTATGGAATGTATATTAAAGGGAGTCCTTAGCTAAGTGTTGGGAGTGCTGCAGGGAGTCAACTCAAAGTCTAAGATCATGGTTCTATAAAATTAATTGTAAATTTAATTATAAGTTATCAACAATTAATAACTATTATGTCATAAAATATATGATATATATTATTTTTTTTATCTAAAGGCTTCACCTTGTCGCTGCAGTATAATAATATGTTAAATATATAATGGTTATATAACATCAGTTTTAACTGCAAGATTTTTTTTATTTTTATTATTGAGTGATAAAATGATAAAAATATTAAGAAATTATTTGTAAGTGTATTCGTAAGTACAACGATAAAGCGAATTTCCTTGGAAAAACTCACTTACAATAGGTACCCACAATACGGTCATCAGATCTATCGATTTATTTTCTATATTTTGGGGATCTGAATCCTCTTCACAATTGCGGTGAGACTAAAAACGTAAATTTACTGCAGGCAATCACAATGATTGAACGGGCCACTGCAGTTGTATTTGTGCACATAGAGTAGTAAATGATTCATTTTTATGGTCGTCCCAAACATCTTTTTTATGGGCCATTCGTATCCATTTAGTCAGACCGCTGTGGTACAAGGTCCGCGGGGACAGATACTTCATTTCTTGGCCGCTCGCGTACAAGCAGCTAATGCATTGGCCCCCGCGGCTGACCTTGTAAATATTTTATTTCGATTGCCGACGACGATGTTTTATTTTCCAAGGGATTCCTTATTTTTTAAGATTTTATTTTAATGCACATTATATAATAAATGCGTATTTTCCTACGTAAAGTTAGCGTCTGACAGTGTTAGATAGTTTTGATAATTTTGCAAGAGATGAATAAATAAACCGTAATAATTGCCATTCAAATATTTTTAATGTCGTTTCTGAATATTCTTATAATACTATAGTTAATATCATTCTATTGGGTAGGTAATTTTAAATGTGTTTGTGGTTTTGTAGCTCAATGATGTTAAAAATATTTTTAAATTTGTATGCAAATCGCATTGAAACATAAAATATTAAAATTTACCAAGTACTTTTGTATTTTATGTTATGAAGTTCTTATTTATATGCGTTATGCAAGTTATAATAATATGATAAATCACTTTTGATCATATTTCATGATTTTGAACTAAAAAATTGTCAAATAAAATTTGTTCTAACCTATATAGTATACTGTCTGTATACCGTTGTCCAAATGTTCAAATATATGTTTACAAAGGTTGATTTCAGAGCGATTCGAATGTTTACGACTTATTTCGAGGTGGTATGATTATCGTAAAACCAAAAAGTTTTAACGAGAAAAAAGCGCGGCCACAAAACAGCAAACGCCACCGCTGTCGAATCCCATGTCGATTTGATTAAAACTCCCTCTAGCTTTTTTTTTTATTGCCAGCCCATGTTTTATAGTCGAAATAATGAAAAAGTCTAAGGAAAAACGTAAAGAGAAAAAATACAATAATTACAATTACAGAGTTTCTTTTTTTTGCTTTTTTTTTGTTACCATTTTGCACTTCGTATATATAAAAATACGCGTATTTGACCCCTCGACGGTGGCAGACCGAAAAAGAAATTAACATAACATAAAAGAAATAGCTGTTTTCGTGTGAAGGGTAGTAGAATAAAAGTCGGAAGGAAATTACCTCCGGGGGTTCATTTCCGTCTAAAATTTTAATACCCTCCTCGCCCTGACGCCCTAAGATAATCCAATAAAAACGAACTGTTCCCTTAAGAATTCGGCAATCGGTATATACACTCTCTCTTCCATCGGCCTCTTATGCCCATTTGTCACCGGTCACCAGAGGAACCCTTCTCCTCTTTCTTTCGCCCAATACCAAGACACAAATAGCTGGAAAAAATGTTCGTTTTATTTGTTTTTCTGTTTTACTTAATGGGCCGAAATAATACGACGACACCATGACTTCTGTTAACTGAACATTCCGATCATTTTCGTATGAAACAACAGTATAATATTCTCTTTTCAATATATCAAAATCTGTTATCAATTACCTATACATATTATTATTATTATTATTATTATTATTATTATTGTATAATTTATATAGCATCATATAAATACAATTTACAGTTCAAAAATACATAGACAAACCTAATATGTAAACTGTGACATTGTGACAAATATAGAAATTCCATTGCTCCATAAACAAAAATACACTAGAATATTATGTTGGTCGTTGCTATATCATAAACTAGTATCTAATACTTATTTGAAGTTACCAATATCAAAAGTAAACCCAATAATATTTTAGTTTTTCATTTTTATAGTTCATTATCCATTGTCATTTTTCATGAAATCGTAAATAACTTAATACAAACAATTCCAAAACCAACTATTTTTTTACAGTTATTACTTATTATTATATACATTATTAAATATGATAAAACATTTTGAGGAAAATGATAGGTACTTTTTATTTAAATATGTATTAGTGATCAATAAAATTGCAATATATTCATTACATTAAATCTTAACTTTATATAGATTCTTTAAGTTGAGCTTAACATTTGAAAATAATTTAGGTCTTATAATAATAATTTAAATGTGATATTAATATGCATCTATGATTAATTAAATGTCACGATAATATGATATTTAAACGGTCTTTAACAAGGGCACATTAATAATATTATTAGACATTATATTAAAATGGTCGAACGAAATGAGTCACTTCTACTGCGTATACTAACTAATACGCACTCGGGTCCAACAGGTTTTATACATGAAGGGTCCTTATAAGTAACGACAGTTACTACATAGTACGTATATATACCGTAATCATACCGTCGCCGCCAACAAGAGAATCGTGTAACAAATGACTTTGTGAAAATAGGACAGGGAGAGAAAATTAGCTTGGTGCAGGGGCAGCATAATATTATAATGTAGTATACATATTATATGTATAATATGTATACACATACACAATAAGACAAAGGTGTAGTGGAGTACGAGTGGTGGTAGTGGCAAGAACGGTACAGAGATATTATCAATCTGGATGCAAATAAGAGAGGAGATGGATCCTCCGGGGGCCGCCGCCGTCGTGCCCGTTAATGGGCTGTCATTTATACATCGAACAGTGACGATGACGTCTTATTTTAATCAAGTACCACCACCTCCACCACCTCCACCACCTCCACCAACACTGTTGAGAAGTTTGTCGGCACGTTCCGGGTGATGCTCGTTCGAATGATGCGGCCGCACAGTTCGAAACGCGTAAAACCAAAAAGTAATCATTTTCCACAAAATGTAATCTCGTAGAAAATCAGTGCAATGCAACGGATTGTAAGCAAATATTCAAAACTCACTAGATATTATTCAATTATTAAAATTTAAAATTGTGCTTCGAGATTAGATATTATAGAATTATTATGTTATTATGTTATTAAGTGGTAGGTATAGTAATAATAAACAATAGTCGGTGTTTTTAAAACCCTATTTTATTTATTATATAAATAAATGAATCATATAGAATTAATATAATTAATTAGTTGACTAAGAAAACAATAAATAATAATCAATAGAAAATAGTTATCGGAGACCAAAAATAAATTAAAAATTTTAGGGGCTCTAATTAGTATAGGTATCTGTAGTATTGATAAATCCTGAAACTAAATTTATAAGCAGCTATCTAATACAAATAGGTACCTAAATTAATACGAAGTATATTGCCAAAAATATTCATTCAAAATTATTAAAATAATACTTTTTATATGTTTATTTTCGTTTCTTAAGCTGTAAATAAAAGCTTAAAGTTTAAACATAATTCAACTAGGAATATGAATTATTAAATGTATATACATACATATTTATTGTATGTCTGTATATTATAAGATACATATTAGGTATCTACTTATACTTTTTGAGAGTTGTTGTTAAAATAGGATATAATTTTAACTTTAAACCCAACACAAGTCATTCTAATGACCTAGACCAATCCTTCCGGTCTCAATCACATCAGGGAAATTGAATGACCACAAATTTGTAGAGTTTAAAATATAGTGAATAGATTATAATTAAACTGGATGCATATGATAAATTAAACTTTTTCGTAATTTTAAGATTATTTATACGAATATTATCAGAATAATGTATTGACTATATTTCAGAGCCTATATTTATTATGATATATTTCTATATAAAATCATCAAATCGCAATTACATCAAGACGATTACAATTTCATCGTCTACCTAACCTTACTTATAACACACAAAAAAGGTTTCATTCTTTTTAGACATAAATAAAGACACAACGTATTATAGGTAGATAACCAATAATAAGTCACCGTGTATATGATGTCTGTATCGTTGTATCGTATTACAGTTATTATTAAAATAAAAATGTCACATAAACATCCAATGACTTTTTTATTTATAATCAAACATGAGTATATAATATATACTATATATGTACACTATAGTGTCCATTTTTCATCCTCCATTTAAATACAAATATCATCTAAACGAGTAGCCCATTACAGGGGTGTATTTCAAAAATCATTCAACATACCAATGTAATTTTGTTTTTAGTCATAGATTAGGTTAAATCAATATGTATATTGGAAATAACCCCATCGAGCCAGGTCTATTTTTTTTTCAAATTCATCGTACGTTATATATACATTTTTATTGGTCGATTTAGCCGGCCGACCCTACAGCTTTTGGTCAGGAATACTATGGATAGGGCGCTGAACGTGGATATAAAAACAACCCTTGACCCAACGGGAAAACAGATATAAACTTATGTAGGGGCAAACAGCGGTCACTACTATTTTGATGACTCTCGTTTACATAATGACCGCGCCGGCTGCACTGGCAGTTTTTATCATTATTGTCCCTTTACATTGCTTGCCCTTCTCTGTTTCTTATTAAAACGTTTTTCGTCCCTCAGGTCATCCCTTCGTTTACAATACTATCTCTCTGTTTTATTTTTAGCGTCTATGATAAGGTATTTTAGTCACTGGCCGCAGTGTTAAAAAAAGTTTGTTACTGGCGTATTTTAAACTAAATAATTGCACATCAATTAAAGCATTACATTACATTTTTTTAACAATTTAATTAAATTACTATTGTATACAAATTAAATAAAACTCTACAAAAAAAATTAACAAATTCTGTATTGGTTTATATACTTCTGAAATTTACCCTGTGAAATTCATAGAGTGCAGAATACAATGAGTTATACATATATTATATTACAATATAGATGTTATTCGCGAGGATGCTTCCCACTTTAACCTTTGCATTTTTATTTTATTTTTATTTCAGTAAATAAATGATAACCCAATCGTGAACCTTTTTATACAATTCGATTCCATGTGCAACTCTGAAGTGATATTTGGAGTAGGTATATAATAATAAATATACATAAGATCATTGTCCGGTTCTTCAACACACCGAGGTGTACAAAACTAGCTGCTATTCACTCGTACTTTTTGACGACAAGGTAATGACATATAGGTATCTTTTGAAGAAATTAAATTACTTTAAAATTTAAAAAAAATAATAATGGTATAGGTACTTAATACAAATCGCACATGTTTTTTAGTCTCAACAATGGTATTGACTAGTCTTTTAAGATTTATACGAATTTTATGACGGGAACGCGTAGATAGATAAAAAATAACATATGTAAACTTTATTATGAGTAACGTGACAATCGAGGACAAACTACATAAATCACTATGTAATTTACTTCTTTATAAGTATAATATTATACTCTTACCAAGTTAAAATAAAATATTTTATTAATATTCACTATTATTTATTAATTTCAACAACATAATATACGTATGGCTATAAGCGTTCCAAATAATGAATCTATTTGGTTTGTAACAAATTTTATTTAATTGTTCTAAAATGGTAATTGGTAAATCTACATACTCAGGAACCTGTATTGCAAACATTATATAATTTATAATTTATAAATATATAATATAATTATGAACACACAGCTATTGTATGTATGATTTACATTCTTCATTTATGACTACTTATATTAACATTTTAAATCATAAAAACTATTACAAAAATTTGTATTTTTAACAGCATAATATGATTCTGAAGTGGCGAAACCTGTGGCTTTCGGCGGTAAAAACAAAAAATATGATAATGATAAAACGAGTTGCGCGCGCGTCGTTAAATTAAAATATCGTGTTTAGATGTTATCATCATTGGCGGCTGCGGCAGTGGTTTTTTTTTGGTAAACGGGACAGAAAATATTATTACGTGCAACGTTTTCCGTCTCTCGTTACGATATTATTTTTTTGTTGTTTTTTTTTTTAAGAATGAGTAACAAAAGAGGTGTGGCAGGGAACGCCGTTTGTTGAATGAAACTGGTATCTGTTTTTTATATACATAGGTACACTGAACAGCAGGCGACGTCCGTCATCCTTTAAGGATACGATCGCCGCTCACAAATATACAGTAGACTCTGTGACGTCACCAACGCCGCGCCGCCGAGGACATCTCGCCTCAAGGGCCTCGTTGAAACAATAGGATTTTATTATTTTTATTATAATAATTTTAATTAAATGCTTTACGAAAAACGACCTGTGACGTCGGAAATCGGAATAATATTTCTCTTTCCTACGCAATGCATAATGTCGAGTATCTACATGTTTAAGTGTGGACCTATTACCTATGTATATATTATATATTCGTAATATATATTATTAACATAATATAATATATTTGAAACCCGCATTTTGTTTTATTGTCGGCAAACATACATTCTCCCACTGTGACCCCTCGCCGGGAACGTATCTTTACCTGTACTAATTGACGCGTCATTATTGCACGTTCGTAGATATTATTTAGTATTTAATATTTTTATTACAATGTTTTATGACATGATATTTACACTTATTGTGAATATAATATTAGTATTAGTTAAGCGGTATGCGTGGCAAGATGATAGTCGATGAATTAATGAATTGGTACCTACTCGAAAATTGAAGCACAATAAATTTCCTTCTTATAAATAATCAAAACTTTGTGTACCTATTAACAATACGAACATGACGTATTATAATTGTCCGTATAATTGTGATTCATAATTTTTTTTATCCTTATTATATTATAATATAAATAAATACTAAGGACTTATATTAGTTAACTCATAAGTCATAATTCATGATGAGTGTTAAAAGTGAAATACATTTTATTAATATTAAAATAATTTGCAAATATATTACATTCATAACATACATTTATTGAATATTATTATTCAATAATAAAATGTTCAATATACAATAATTTGTTTTATGTATATCATTATATACTCAATATGTATTATCATTGAGTTTATATTGTACAATTATGTATAATTTTTCATACGTAAAAACACATTTAGTAGATACCTATATAGTATACATATTATTTATTTTATACACACCTACATTATCATAAATACCTACTAATTTTTTTAATTCAAGAAAATATTTATTTTTTATACACATTATTTTTATATTTTAGGTTTTGAGAACCTACCTACGTCCTACAGATACTCAAAAGTACTAGTAGAAGTTGCTTTCATTTTGAATAGTTACTTATTCAATCGATGAAAGTTTTTGTGATTTTATTATTTTAAAGTAACTAACTGCCCGAGTATCAAAAAGTAATATGTATTATTGTAAAATATTAATTGGACCTCACAATTAAACGCCTCATGGTTTGATTGAAAAATAAAAATTTAAGAAACATAGTACATGCTACAGCTACGTACTTACATAGTGTATAGATATATACAGATATATTTGGTTGTACCTATGCCTACTTATAACTTTATTAATTAAAACCCTGGGAGTAATATATTCTGTGTCAAGTATGACTGATAATTTAGAGAAAATATTTATATTTTTTAAAATTCTACTTGTATACAATAACGAGTGCTGCATTATCCATCATTATGATAAATTAATAGTTTCAGTGATCAGAGTAGTTTTATTCGTTTATATGAACTATGAAGAGTTTCATTGTTTTAATAGACACTTTTAAAATACTACATGGTTAAAATGTATGTAAATTTGATAAATTACAGAAAATATATTATGTTTTGTTGGGTTGTATTTGTTCAATATCCTATTACACGTGAAATCGTCCAGTTGCGCGTGGACCTCAAGACGAAATTAAACCGGGTGATTTATGCGCACGCGATTAACGCAGCATAAATCATAAGGCGTAAAAACTAAAATGAATTATCGCTTGTAACAAATAAAAAAAAAATAGACGAGTAAATACACTCCACAGTCTTCGCAGTTTTATTTTTAATTTCACCCCATTAGGATGTCTAAATCAAACCAAATTTAAAACTAAACACCATTTGAATTAGAAATAATTTTTCTTTTATTCTCTAGCTCTATAAAGGTACTTTGTTTTTTTATTATATTAAAATTAATATATCTGTATCAGTTGTATACTATTGTACACAAAAAAAAATATGTTCTTAAGTTAATTTTTTATCGTCTATTCGCCTCTAAAATATGGTTATTTAAATTAAACATCGTCATAAAATATTGGTTATAAAAACAGTAATATATTTGTTTTTTTTATTAAAAACATAAGTTAATTTTGTTTTATAATTTAATTTATAAATATTTAGGTACCTAATAGTCTTTATTTTATGAGAATTTGCATGTGTTTCTTCGCCAGTCTATAATAAATCCCAAGCGACCAACCATCGTCTTGTGTACATTCCTCATATGAATTCATATGAGTATTTTGTTGAAAGTTCTTTAATAAAATGTTATAGCTTGGAAGTATTTTATAAATTAAATTTGATGTCCTTGTCATTTGCAAGCAATTTTAATTAAGTACCAGCTATAGAGTTATTACTTATTAGTTATTTTTGCTTGATAAATATTAAAAGTGGCTCGTAAATATTTCATAATGATGTAAAACTATCTGGGTGAGCATAATAGAACACCTGAAGATTCATAGTAGACCAAGTTAGACATCTATTCTTTACAAAAATCAGCATGAAACGAAAATTCGACATGCACATTTGTGCATAATATTTATTAATTTTATATATTTTTATGCAAATTTAACATTTTCTAAAAAGTTTTAGTGACTTATATATTTTTTAAACCATAAACTATAAACACTCATCATTATTATATCAAGGCTTTCATCGCTCCGAACAGAATCTAAAATATAATGTTATCATTAAAAAAGCGGTGAAGTGGGTAACGCTCTGCTCTACATTATTGGTGTCTGGAGAGTACTAACTGTAATGAATGTGTTAAATTCGAATTGAATAATCATTGTATTTGTATAGGTATTAAAAACTATTCTGAGCGAAGACGGTATGTCAGCCTATAATATTGTATTAAATGTATAATTTTATCAATGTAAAAAAGATAATTTTTTTTCCTAAAATGTTTTGCAATTACTTACCTACTTCGAATCATTTAAAATAAACAATATTTTTAAATAATAATAATAATAATAACATCGTCTAACTACGGTTGGTTTTCGAAATAATGAGTGTCTTACACTATAGGAATCACCCGGTATGTATTATGCGCCTATTTAAAAATTAAAATATGACCGTGCCGGCGTAGGTATGCCGCATTGCGTGATAATGGTAACCGTATCGGTTGGTCATCAAACAATCTTCCTTGGCGTCGTGGGAAGAGCAAAACTACTATAGGTCTTGCCCTAACGACGGGGCCCCATTTATCACCCGTCTCGTCATCGCGCGTATTTTTTTTCACCTTCAATTAATATCGCGTTGACCGCGACAAAAAGCTGCCGCCGCCGACCGATACGACAGCACAAACGAGTAACGACCCATCGTCGATGTATTATAATATTATTATTATTATCATCATAATATTTTACGCTATGATGTTGTATATTTTATTATTATTGTGCGTCCGACGAGATATTTATTTGTTTTCCGACATTATATATAGATACCTACCTACCTAATATGATATTATTATATTCGCTTTATGAATTGTTAGTTTTTTTTTTACTTTAAAATATTCACTTTTCAATTATCCGTCCACACACCCGCTGTGGTTTATATTTTTCATGTCCGTTCGACCGTTGCCCTATAAATTCAAACGAAATAGGGAAATAATGAATTTAATATCATATAGGTATAGGTACATGCAAATGACGTAACGTATGCGCGCGCGTGTGTGTGTGTGTGTGTGTGTGTGTGTGTGTGAGTGAGTGTGGTGAAGTTCAAAAGGTCATGACAGATGACCGTGTGTGCACGATAACGATTCAACGACCACGGCGACAGGTGTGCCAACGTTCGTGCTATATGTAAGGTATATATAGGTATAATATTATATCTACGCTTCCGATCTTCCGTGTCATTTGCTAAATAGTAAACTATTGACGAAATACCTATAAAATAAGAAAAATGGATAATAAAAAACACCTATTACCTAGAGTATTGCGTATACCGATAAAGGATATATTTCTAATACATTTTTGGATCATTTCATTATTGCATCATACTTCCTGATCTCATTTTAATATCAACTAGTATTTACTTAATATTATTTTAAACAGTATTGTCAGCACAGAATTTGGTGCTAATAAGTAGTAAATAGCTCTAATGGTTCATATAATAGGGTTATTATTTAAAAAACCGTTATTTAAATAGGACTTGTGTTTTTTTTATGACTTTACAACGTTTAGTATATTTAATAGCTTATACAGTATTTTATATACGTAGGTAAATATAAACCTATACCTATACATATGTATAAAACAGTTATTATTGCAGGCTGCAGCTATAGGCTATACAGTACCTAGGGACTTACAGTAAAGTTTATAATTATTTTTAAAACTTTCAAAGAATTTTAGATTAAAATATTTAACATCTAAAACGCTTTTATGAAATGTAGATACACTATTCTGATAAAAAATCAAACTAATTAGTAGATATTTAGAACTTAGGAGAATAGTTAAAAATTAAATTTCATAGCACATAATATTAGACATGATAGTTCCGGGTATTCTATATTATATAACTTTTTTACTAAACAGTAAACATGTAATTGCCAACTATAAAATTAATTAATTAAATGTAATATTGTTTTATAGATAAGCAGAAAGCACTATAATACAAACGTTGATTTTACTAACATTTATTTTATATTTTTAACTTATAAAAGTGAAAAAATATTAAATTATGAAATAATGCTCTAAAAATGAAATTAAAATTGTATACCTACTCTTTAGATATACTGGATGATAATATGTGATATTGTACAATATGGTACATAGGTACACCATTAAAAAGTTATGTAGCACTCTGTTTAAATGTATAGTAATATTATGTTAGATATATTATTTTGGATAATTATTTATGTCGATGTTAGTGCGTCATTTACCTATACCGGCTATACCTATAAAAAAAAGTGCAATTAATAATTGATATATTTTATAATCTATAGCAAATCATTTACGGCAAACAAATTCTAAGTGTTTATTTAAATAAACAAATGTTGGTATGGTGATGGTGAAGACTTTAACTTCTATATTTAATTCCTATTGTACCTATATTTATTCCTTTTAACTTATATATTAATAACAATTACCTAGCGGCTAACATTGTTAGGACTTAGGGATAGCCATGATATGTTATATTATAACGATCATATCTTACATTCCTACAAACTATTTTCTGTCAAATAATATTATACGAGTTGTTATAGCCGATTAGCTATATCAAATTATCAATATTACATAATTACCAGTTATTTTCTTTTTGTATGTCCGTACTAATGATGCATATAGTCCATATTTTATTATAGTGTATTAATTATTAATTGTATCGCGGTATTACATATTATTTTAGATTCTAAGCTTAGCAATAATCAGTGGTGTGAGCAGGAAGGGAAATCCCCCCCCATATATCCCCCATTCCCTTTGCGCACACCACTGAATCTAAAATATGTTACACTGATATTTAATTAATTATTACCATTTGGGGGGGGGGGGGGGTATCAGGGGTCTATTCTATAAATATTAAGTCGGTTGCGAAGAAAAAATATAATATAACCGAGTGTAAATGAATTTTCTATAAAAGACAGATTAGAACTTTTTTTTGTTACCTATTGTAATAAAAATTAAAAAATAATAAATTTTTGTGTTACGGCTTATGACATCCGCCCTTAAACCAAATTCCCGCGCACACTATACTGGTAATAAAAGTAAGTATGTATTAGTCTTACAACGACGCGTGCGTGTGTTTTTATATTAATATACTATTTTTGTAATAACGTCATACCGCAGAAACAATGCTACGATCTCAAATATCGATGGTGGTTCCAGGCAGAAAATTATATCTAGTTTGTACTTTTTTTGGGGGCGGGGAATCAAAGTTTCCTAGTACCTAATTACTTTTTAAAATACTCTAACCTAATAATAAATGATATGATGCGTGTTGTAATAATTATTATATACTATATCAATATACCTTAGCCACAATTTTTTGAAAAAACTAGTCCAGCGTACAATACAATTAATAGTAATACCAACGGTTACAAATACTAGTATTTATTATGATTTATCAATGTCAATACGTATAAATGAATACAAAAATATCTTTAAAAATAGAGACAGAGTGCCGGCTGAGGGGTTTTCCTGTTCAAAATATTTTTTCATATAAGTGTGCAATGATGAATTATTGAATTAAAATTCTAGAGATCCATTAAACTATATACAGCAGAGCTACTTCTTTTGCATTTTGTTTATTTTGTTATCATTATAAATTTTTATTTTTTATTTCATTTTATTCAATTTTACTTTTTTAAAATCTCGTAGATTGTAAGTTTAGTTATACTTATAATATTCACTTTTCATATTTTTTCCTTGTTGTTCTTGAAATGGAAGTTCCCTCACATTTAAACCTTGCCGAAGGGGTGAAGAGAAGTCATTTTAATTCTCACACCTCCGTGGCTTCGTAAGCTACTTATTAAAAGTAAACACCCCGAGATATTTATCTCATTCGGTATTATATCATAATCTACCTTATGTATACAGAGTATAATATTATAATATAGTGCACTTGTTGCTGAGCAATCACTTATATTATTGTACCGTTGAGGTACCTATACCAAGGTTTTTTGGCCCTCTGCCACAAACGAATAATATTGAATAACAACTGTTGCAAAGGTATTCAAAGGTCAAATTGACATAGTTTTTTTTTATAAGCTCGACACTATTAATAGGATTAATTTGTTTTTTTCACATATAATAATTTTAAACTGCAATATATTCATGCATAATGGATAATAAATCATAGTACCTTAGTATCTACTAGATGTAAACTACATTATATAATATAACTGTTTTTATTTATCATATACGTTTAAATAATAGGTACATTTCTAGTAAGAAATTATATTTAGGTATAAAATATAAATGTATAATACTTATTAAAAGTTGAAACAGTAAAAATCTGATGTTTTCGTTGTATTTGATTTGGCAGTAGCTAGTGATAGTACGAATAATCTGAATAAAATGTTGGTGACAACTAACTTGAACAAAACTTATATAAGTTTATTTTTTCAAATAATACAACTAAAATAAGGAATATTGTTTTGTAAATAAAATAATATAAGTATTTTAATAACATAAAAACTATAAATTATCTTAAACATCATTAATTATAACTTATAATATAATCAATAACTATGTATTGATATCAAAATCATAATATTATCATAATATAGGACATTATAATGTTAAGATTAGCTTTTGTTTGTCAGAAAATGAATACCAATAAATATATTGAACTACTTATATAATTAAATATTATATTTTACAATAATAAGTATGTATTTTATTTGCAGTTATGTTGTCTAACTTGCAGTTTTAAAAATTTACTGATCAATAAATTATTTAATTTAATATTTTTTAAATTGTTATTATCCTAATTTGTAAGTTTGATAAACATATTGTAATATGATATATAAGAAAATTGCCTACATTGAACTCCTTGGAAACGGCGGCTATCGAATCCAGTGTAATATTAATATTGTATGACAAAACGCCTTTCTGGAGAAAGATAGGCAAACAACAAACCATATGCGAGTTTGTAAAGTAAGATGTTTTTAATAATCGCCTTAGGAGAAAAAAATGAGGAAAACATTTTTATTGTTTTATATTGTATTCATATTTTATTGAACCTAAATACCTATCTACAATCTATATTAAAACCACTAATACAACGATAATATATATACATATATCTAATAATTAACGAAAAAAATAATGATTAAATAATTTATTGATAATATATAAGTAGGATTGATTTTATTGGTACGCCTATATAAGTAAATATTACATAAACATAAAATTAGTGCAATAAGACGTTAGCAATTCTTATAATATGATTTGATTTAATTATAAAACGATGGTCTTTCATTGTAGCGGTCTCTGGGGATTCATTGCCATACTAGTTTTTTCTCTGTTCCTCAGTCGCGGATCTTTTAGAGGGGTGAATGTGAAACTGGGTCGTTCCACCACTAACCCACACGTAACCGTGGTAGTCGTCATCATCATCATCATCGATATCTCATGTGGCACTTAGGGAGGTCCATGGTCGTCTTGCATATTAAAACAGTCGTCTGTATATAGACGTGACGCGAATTCGTCTGGCCACAGACGATCGGTCACGCGTTAACAAAACAGCCGTTTATTATACAACACGATCAATTACATAGCCTAGTTGACGTGAATCGATATTGGTGTTACAAACCAAATATAATGATATCCTGATATTTGACAATAATGTTCAATGTTCAGGGTTTTTCAGTAATTTTTATTAAATTAATTTTTTTTTTCAGATTATATAAGGATTTTATTATATTTTAATTTAATATGTTGAATTTAACCTATGGTTTCAAGTTATATCACCGATTGGAGTAGCCCCATATGGACAAATACAATAATAATCGAAAACAAAAATAAATCTGTTGGTACTACCGTACTACTTATTTCGAACAATTATCGTTGGCCGTTGGATGAACTTATCATATAAAATGTAATAAAACGTAATAATATCCATTTGTGTGTGCCCTGTACCCTATTCATTTTTAATAACTATCCAGGAATTGTAAGTACCTAATATATTTTATGCAATTTATTGAAATAGTGTATTGTTAGCTACGAGTGATGCTATATTCATCTTTCAATACCACTACTTTTGAAACGGTATCTAGGCAGTTTATTCAACTACAGTCTACATAATATTGAATATACAGCACACGGAATTTACATGGACAAGGAATTTCAACTTGTTTATGCCCCAGCGGCCAGCTACTCTTAAAAGTGAAAGCACATATATCGTAACATTTATCATGAACTGAAATTTCTACACGATTGATATACTACATGAAACTTTTTAATAGCTTTTCCAACTGCAAAAGTTTTTACAGGTATACAACAGAAAAAACAACCATCGCTATAAGACCAATAGCGTTCCAAATCTAAAATTCGAAAATTTGAAATAACAATATATTCTTAATTGGACAAATTTATTGGTTATTTTTATATCAGCAGTAAGGTACATGTGTGATACTGTTTGTTGGACTAAATTACGATTAGACCTTTTGACGAATATTCTAGAATTTCTAGGATAGCTCCTATCCATGATGTGTACAAAATACAAATACTGCTGATAATGGCCATGGAGTAATTTATTATGTTAAAATAATAGTTTTTTATAACGAATATGTATATCAATGTTGTATATCTATATTACACAAGTATAGATAAGTACTAGATTCATAGATAAATCAGTTTTTTAACGATTTGCCATCAATGCTATCATTTATACTATAATAGGTACATTTTAGTATTATAAAATAATGACTCGTATTAAAAATTATTTATTTATTAATATTTTCTATCGTAGAACACTGACTGTTATACTTAGCTCATAACTTATACGATTAAAAAAAAAATTTAAAATGAAAATATCCTATGAAAAAAATACAATATTGGGCATTGGAACATATTATTACCTATACCTATGTAAGTTATATAACTATATTAATATAATACAATAATATAATAGTCTCCAATCTTCTCTAAATATTTATCATATCATTTTATAAAACTATTTTTATGCACCATGGTATATTATAAACTATAAAATGGCTGGTACATTTGATTTAAAATTCGTATAATTAAGTGCAATAATTAGTATTTTATATTTATTACCTATGTTTTGAGATAAAAATTGTCTTTTGTTTCCCGTCACAATATACCGTCTACTTCCAAGTATTGATAGGCGTCGTGTTAAGTTAATATATATATATATATATATATATATACTTTAGAAAGAAAGAGAGGTAGAGCGAGTGAGAAAGATAAAGAGAGATAGAGAGAAAGAGCGAGAGAGAGTGATAGAGTGAGTGAGTAAGAAACGGACAGAGAATAAGCGCCCGGCACTATTGGTTTGTATATGCAAGGCACGTAGGCCGCCGGCGTCGTTATTGTGCTACTCGAAGCTCCACCTCTCCGCCACTAGAAATTCTCCAACCCTACTAGTGCGCTTTACAAACAACTGAGCTTTTGCACAGTCGTTCCATTATTTTTGCCTTTTATTCTTTTAAAATTTCTAAAAAAAAAAAATAATGTTCACGATGATTTTTACTTTGTATCAACAATATTTAAAGTGTATAATGTTGATTTTAACGTTATTTTAAACATACCTAATGATTTCAGTTTTTATAATAACGAGCAGTTTTTACTATTATTATTGAGTTTTTGTTTATGTTTATCGATATTATAAATAATTATACGTGGGCGTACTGTGCAGAACCTAAATATTATTAGTTATATGGATCGATTAAGGTCAGTGTGTCATGAAAAGTGATACGATATAACTACGTTATTGTAAAGTCGTGAAAACGTTGCTAAAATGTTCAGTTGGGTGACCACTAACTACGCGTAGTTACCGCGGTATTTTAGCCGCGTGCTCACGTGTTGGTTACATACTTTCTTCCTTTCTTTTATGAGGGGTCTTAAAATACAGTATAATATACTAATTACCGAATATTGTACTTAAAATTGTTCATACAATTAAACTTTTTTTTTATTAGAAAACAAAAATATATATATACAATATGTAATACATTTATATAATAGGTAATATGGAGGGGATCCTGCAAGTATACAGGTCTAGACGGCGTGATTGAAGTGGTCTCTCTATAAAACAATTATAGTTTAAATATATTATTCAACTATTATATAAAAAATAAATAAATAATAGGCTTATAAGTTATAAGTAAAACAATTAATATTTTTTTTCTTTTTTGAATATTTCAAGTTTTAATATTTCTATTATTAATAAAATTATACAATTAAACATCATACTACCTATTTATAAATATAAGTTGTATTATATGATCAGATGCAGACTGCAGTCCTATATCAGTGTATTACCAATAATAATTTAAATATATAATATAACCATATACGATATACCTACTTGTTATAGTTGTTTCAATATTTTAAGTCTTATTTTGAATTTAAAATAGTTAATTTACTATTCAGTCAGTAAACTAACCTTTTAATATAGACATAAAATATACCCATATAGTAATTAATTAAACTTCAATAATTAAATTATATTTTGCAGTTTTTGTAAATTTAAGTTTTTTTATTCTGAATATGTTATAATTTTTTTATACATTAGTGTGAATAAAAATAATTTTGATTACCTACTAAGTACTAGTTAGTATAAAATAATAATAATTAGTTTAAATGGAATAATAATAAGTATTTTTTAAATTATTATCTGTATGACTGCGTATTGGTTACAAATAATTGTCTGAAAATTATTAATAACTAAAATTTAGTTATAGAATTTAAATACTTAAGTTTAATAAATCCCTTAAAATGTGAACATACCAAATTCATTTTCAATTCATTTAATGATTTTGAACAACTTAAGTCAATAAAATTATTTTATTTATCAGTTTAATATTATTTTAAATGTTGATATTATATAGTGAGCAACTATCGTAATAGTATAAGAAATACAACCAACTATGTAAACTCAAAAAAGTTTTACGAAGTACTTAGGCATAATAAACAGTAAACACAATCCATTCACATTTTTTTCCCGAAAACTAATTTTTTTGTCGCCTCATTCGCATTTGTTTTATATGTATAATGGAATTATCAAAAAAGTCATAAAATGACAACGGTTCGGCTTAAGACTGCACATTTCTTTAGTCGTTCAAACGATTTTTTCTTCCCATTTCTAGAGCTTTTGTCTTTTTATCCATCGGATATGGTGCAAGCTCACGGACGCCAGTGTTATCGCTAATAAAAAAAAATAAAAGTCGCCAATAATTCATAGATCCATTTTCAACGAGTATTTTTTTTATCTTACTGACCAAGGGTGGCATTCCCCTTTTTTATGTCTAAAGAAATTGAATTTAGCTCATAAATTCCTTCCAAAAATACACGCGTGGGTACCTATATCTACCCTCGGGTCTAACGATATTTACAACCTTTCTAGTTTCTACCTTACACTTATGATCAACGTGATTACATTGAGAAATCAAAAAAAAAAATTTTGAAATAGATTGAATATTTTTTATTTTATGTTTGAAACGTTAGAAATTTGTTTGACACGTAAAATATTTAATTATATATACATTTATTAGAGCTATTATAGTTGGATATAAAAAAAAAATGTTTTTAGGTACCTATAGGTTTATTGAATAAAATTATAGTTATTACTTATTACTATAATATATTTTATTATGACTATCCAGCGTGTTACAAGTTGAATCACGTTTAAACGTTGTTTTGTCGATAATTTTAAATTGTTTGTGGCCTAACCACAACCATCACGCTTAACAAAATCGCGGTATATAATAATAATAATAATATGTTTGTGAGTTATTTTGACGATAATAATTTACTTTTATACCAATAAAAATATTATTATAATCAGACCAATGTCTGACAGAACAAAAGTTATTTGTGCGAAAGATAACGTCAAGGATTTTTTTTATTTTTTTTATGAAGTCGATACTTACCGAGAGAATGGAATGGGGCGAACGAGGATAGATGTTTCCGTCGCATAATTTTTCATTTATATCTTTGAATGACGTTTGATTTCCATATAGATGACGCGATTTTTGCGGGCAAGGTAAAAAGGCAGGAGGGAGTAGCCCTTTAAACGATGATTTATGAATGTTAACATATTGGAACACGACAGCAACAGGGACCCTCCGGTCAGGGATCTCTTTACCTACCCTCCAGTCATACCGACCCTAAAACTACACAGTCATATACTTTGTTATAATTCTGGTAAATATTTCACGACGAGAGTGCATCGTGTTAACTTGGTAGTTTAAGGACATTTTTTGACGGTGCAGATATAGTTGGAGCATTATTGTAAATAGCCTAACCTAACCTAACCTAACCTATACTATTGTCTATTACAATCCAGAATGAATATTTTTATTTGTGTAACATGTGATCACTGTATATTATATTACAACTTTTTATTTTTACTTTGATAATGATTTTGGAAACACAGTATCTGCAGATGTAGACCACAAATATTGCAATAACGTGTCTCAAAAATACTTTATAATTAATTTTAAATTATATTCTCTAGAATTTTTTTTTTAAAATTATATTTTGTTTTACATTTACAAAGCTATTTAATTTAAATAATACATTTATTTTAATTTTTAACACACTTTATAATATAAGCACATATTTAAATAAGTGAACATTTTGTGCGCATGCACGAGTATGCAATAGCATTGTAGTTTTTAATATGTTGATACGGTGCAAACTTAACCAACTAAATTTACATTGAGTTTTTATACTTTATTCGATTATAAATCAATAATAAGCTACTTATATCAGATAAGACTCTTACATACCTACAACACTTATCGTATTAAACTAATAAAAATACATCATTTCGAACGTGACTCAGATATGCGAGCAAAACGAAATCCAATCCACCACTGAATGGATAACGTCGAATCCGCATAATTTTACAGTTTCATTATACAAGTTTTGCCATATATAAATGGTATGTGTGTGTTTGTACTTAAACAAACGTATATACATAATATTATATAATAATAACTGCAGCGTGTTTCCCTAAGACGTTCGAAACCGTTACTTGCTCCCTTTATAATATCTTGTATAATTTCCTGGCGCTTGTCTAGATTAGATTTAACCTCCACCCCAGTTTCACAGTTTTCCATTTAAGAAACCTCCATCATCCGTCCCACTTTAAACAGTCATTAAACTTAATGGGGCCACTCTGTGGAACCACCGGTATGGAAACAAAACGCATATGTATATATAATTATAATACAAAGTAAAAGGATATGCGTTATTTAAATTTTTGATTAACAAGATAACCAACAGAAAACACAGAGTTGGAATCATATCATGTCTCATCGTTACATTCGATACATCGTTTACAATAACCTAATTTTGATAATCAATGATGAAGATTTGAAACCACATGTCTGAAAAAATAATACGTGATACAGATGTCTGTTTTTTTAGAATAAAAACCTACTTGACCAAAATAAAATTGTAGTAAGTATACATAAATGTTCAAATATTGTTTTCATTTGTATTGTTATCTTATTCCACAAAATTCTTTTCGATCTTAAAAATTTGGTTCTTTTTTAATACTTATACCTTACTTAAATACTTGACCATAATATTAAATATCGGAATAAAAATATTGTATTTATAGTTTGTACATAGGTACTATAATATACAGTATGTACGATGTACCTATATAGATTTTAATAAAAAGCAAAATAATATCGTATTAAAATTTTAAGCTTTTATAAAATAGTATTTACATTATACAAATTGTAATAAAAGTTTATTTTACCTTTATAAGTTGACTAACAGCTAGTGAGAAAAATAGTGGAGGTGGCTTGGGAGAGGTTACCCATCAAAAGCTTGACAAAGCCCATCAAACAATACACGAACACAATGGACATAAAATATAAATACATAATATTAGCAGTATAGCTAATAGCTAGCAGTATATACTATTATACTTGGTATTGCTATAACACAGTTCTATTTTAGATCCCTATTTTATAAGTCGTGAGAATTGAAATCAGCAAAAAAGGACATAGGCCAGAAATGTATAGATTTCTCAAATGCTTAAAAATTATTATAACAAATTAGGAAGATTTATAGCTATATTAGATTCAGGAATTTGAACCAACATATATTTAATGATTTACGTAAGCACTAGCTACTAGTGCTACTACTACTATTAAGTTCTTTGTATTTTTAAGTTATTCTTTAAAAAGTAAACATAAATAAATAAGGATAAAATGGATTGCACAATATTATAGTAGAAAAATTGTCGGGGGTGACGTGCATCTGCGACTGTGTTCATTCGTCGTCTACTCCAGTTTTCCGAACGCTGTCTGTGCTTTGAATACTAAGTTGCGGCTGAGAATACAAAAACGCGAAAATATGAATTTTCCCCTTTTTTTCATATTCGCTGGCTTTACCCTACCATACACAGTATTCGTTATATTTCTGAAAAAAAAGTCTGAAATCGATTATTTACCACAACCACTATTTCATATTTTTCGGACGATAAAACTCTTTCGCATTGTTTTCCAAGACTGGAAACGTGCTTTCAAATTCACCACACACAGTACTACGGTCATATTATATGACCATGTTGACGAAGTTCACTGACGTTACAGATATTATACGATAAGGAATAGGGGTGAAAGAAACGTAATTAGGACCAAATAAATTGTCATTCACCGGGCGTCTTGTCGTGGATGAGGAGAGGGTATGTTTTTCTGACCCTTATTGGATTAGCAGTCCGTTTTTCTGGGAATTCTTGAAAAAGTTTTTTCGAGAAGTCCATAAAAGTGTACCCACTCCTACCATCTACAATTTAAATCTTACAGTTGACTTGTAAGTTTACAAACAAAACACAGCAATTACGATGAAGCTGTGTTTCAAATTGTCCCATTTGAACAATATAATATATATTATGTTCCGTATTATGCATGCAAAATCCTTATATATTTTAAATACACCCTTCTTGACCCTTTCACAGGTCACGTTTCTCAATTTATATGATTATTTTCTAAAAGGGCATTATTATAATATGAAATATTGAAACAGAAAAAATGTTCATTCACAATAAACGTTACATAATGGTTACATACTTGTAGGCGGTAGACTTATGAAGAAATAATCTGAAAAATATCTGTCAAATCCTAAAAAAAAATTTTATACTTGAAGTAACAATTGTAAATATGGCCAATAATAACTAATAACTTGTATGATATATTATTTAACACATTTTTAATTATATCATAGACGAATTGACATGTTTTCAAACTCTAATTTATTTCAAATTTTCAAAAAAAATATAAATGTGTAATTATTAATTTAATATATTATATCAAATGAATGATTTTTGTTTGATGTAAAAAAAAATGATATAATAAAAAATAGGGTGATCCAAGTACATATTATCATCATTGTGGTATCCTAAACCAATTTGGATACACTTATAAATATAGATGGAAAATGAATCCCGGGGTCGGCATGCTATAATCCGTAGATGGCTATAAATCTACGACCAATTTTTCCCATAGCGGAATATATATTTATATAATATATATTAGGTATATATCATTTTCCAATCTCGTCGTAGATTCCACTTGGTAATATACAACACAGCGCCCTTGAATTTGGCCGCTTGTTGCTGGAAACAATATAATATATAATATATACATATATATTAATACAATATTTTTTTTCCACGGAGTTTTCCTTCGTATCGAATGTACCACACTACTGACTATAGCTGGGCGTGAAAAATGATCGGCTCGCCTCGTCGTATATTGGTCTCTGTATGATAAATGTAACCAGATCAACACGAAAAGGGTCCTACAATAATGCCCAAGACAATCCATTATTAGGGTGCGATTTACGCACCAACGAAGAGGTGGTGTAGGGAGGAGAAACAAGACGTTTTTTTCGCCCTATGACTTTTTTCTTCTTCGCCCGACACCAGTTTGGAAATATATTATAGACTATTGCGGACAATAGACGGACACTGATAAGTAAAAAAAAACCGCTACCAACTTGTTTTACAATTGGTAATATAGATAATAACAATAATAATACGAATACACGTTCAAACCGATTAACTGTGTTCTAATAGTACCTATACGCAAATAAAAATAATATTAAGCCGTACTAAAAGAAGATATTATATTATTATTTGTTCTTCACTTACCGTTCATATACATACATGATACATACACAAATGTCACCTCATCTCATGTTCTAGAAGTTAAATCATTGTGTACTACTATAATAATTCAGTGAAGGGGAGAGTAGTACTTCGTCTTGTCATCCAAAGATCAGATAAACGCGCAGGTCGTCATCGTTGTCGTTGTCCCTCGGGTCTAATAAACTGTTTCTCCTAAGTGTTTTAATTTTTTTTTTCCAGTCTTTGTGAATTATAATGAAAGCAAAATACTACAGAAATAATATCACCGTACTCACCGGTCTTAAATCATCTGACATTTGTAAGAGACCTAAGAGTATAAAAAATTAGAATTTCATATTTTTCTTATATTTTCTCCTCCCCGCTGTTAATTTATTTTTATTATCACCTTAGGACGGCTGTTTTATTTATTACATCTCCCCCAACCCGCCCTTGATATACTTTCATTTCCTCCACTCGTTTCTTTAACTCTTTTGATAAAAAGCTCGAGATTTTTTCAGGGATATAACATATATATATATTTGTAATATATTTTTTTTAAGGGTAGAGAAAAATTATTAAAAATTCGTGGGGGAATATTTTAACGCCGACTCTGTCCAAAATTAATATTCCTATCGCACTCTTTCTCCCTTTTAAAAAAAAATATATATATATTAATGTTGAAGCACAAAAACAACCCTCTCTCCATTTGAAGCATTTACTGAGCGATTTAAAAATACAGTGGCTCATAAAAATGAACAGTAAAAAAACGTACGTTTAACAATAGAAGTTCTAATACTGAAAATTTAAGTTGTCATCTATCATTCGTATTTAGTTAAATATAATAAAGGCTATTCGCTGTTACAATAATTAGATCTTATTCCATATCCATTCTAAAAACAGTTATAGAAACAACATTTTAGTATACTCGTGTAAGTTTGTGTATTACATTATTCATGTTCAATGATATTATGCATATTTCTATAGAAATGTAAAAGTAGGAATTACATTTATTTGTGAAGTATTCGAAGAAAAACTAAACAGTCTAAATTAATAAGACAACCCACATATTATAAATTTCGTACTTTGATGAATTAAGTATTTAAAAACAGTAATATTGATTAAGTTTCACTTCATTTAAAAATGTAAATATTCGTCTCGAGAAAATATTTGTATATGTAGACATGTAATGCTAAGTAGTCAAAGCCGAACCATGCATGATTAATAAAACAAAAATAATAATATTTGTTTCGTCATATTATCAGTCTTTATTAAATTAAACGCTACAATAATGAATAAACTTAAAACATATTGAATACGTATGTTCAAATCAAGGAATAAAAAATCAACCCATAAATACATTAAAATATTAATTAGGTATAATTATTATTATTTATCTACTGAAATATATATATTGATATCAGAAAGTCGTAAATAAATAATTTCACAAAAAAAGAAAAATTTGATGTATATTATGGTTTAAAATTAAATTATATATTGCTGATTGCATAATATATGAAACTATTTATTCATACAAAATAAAACTATATTGCCATGTAGGTGCCTATTAAATCTTAATGAATTTAACCTAATAGAGATATTATACAAATAAACATTTTTTTTTATATTTAAAATGTTTTATGGGTCTTCGAAGTGTCAACATTAGTGTTAGATTCACGGGTGTTAATGGAATATTACGTTAGAGGTGATTTAAAAAAAATAATAAGTGCTTGAGAAGATGAGGGTCGAGTTAATCGGTACACAGATTGTAAAGATCGTTCTAAAGAGAGGAGCAAATGGCCCGTTGTTAAGTCGTCAAGTGCCGCAGTTTTTAGCGATTTACCAACCATAACTTTTTGCAAGCACTTCTACCCCTCCCATGTTTCTAAACAAATACCCTCCTCATTTTAAAAACAAAAAATATGTATTTATATTATATATATTTATATAACAAGCCTGAGGAAATGTTTGCCGAGAATTGTTGCCAGCTCTGAGCTCTCCCCCTTTAATAATAACAGTAATAACAATAACGAGATTCGTTTAAGATTAAAATCTGAATAGGGTGGCCTGACTTAATTTTGATACATATTTTTCATAAGCTTCTCATTGAAACTGCATGTTATTAGATGACCTCCTCCCTCATTCGTTGCCAATTTGTACGATAACGCCTTACCAATTATTCTTAGGTGTACCTATGTAACGTTTTAGTCGGTTGAGTTGCCTATACTGGTCTTTTTTATTTTACAGATGAAATTACTATAGTAATATTATAGTATTAATAAAATATTAATTATCCATGATTCTACATAAACGACTTTCAGATTAAACTATTCAACACAGAGGAATATCAAACAAAAGTTTAAACTGAATTTATAATTATATTTTTCTAGAGAATTTTAATTGTATGTACTTCCCTAATTGTAAAAAAAATATGCTATTTATGTATATAATGTTGCCATTAAACATAATAAACTTAATAAAACACTAATCGTCATTGTTGACAAAATTTAGTTCGATTTATTTTTTAGAGGTCATTTAGACCAAAGTGGTTGAGCTCAATGTTTAATTATATTATCATAACATACAATTAGTTTCCTGAAGTCTATTTATTTATTATTGTAATTTATTCTCGTATTATGTAGGATTTATTATTATTTTAAAATATGAAGAAACTATAAGCTTTAAATTAATAGCTATTAGCTATTTACAAAAATAAATATTTACTATTTGAGTGACAAAACTATTTCGATATACAAGCTAATAATTTTTGTAAGTATCGTATGTATTTTAATTATTTTACATCGTGAATATCTAGCTACAACCATTTTTCTATAAATTAGAATTATTGGTGCGGTTGTTAGACTGTTTGCCGTAGCCATTTTCCTCCAAAAACGAGATACCGTTTTCCTTCACTGTCTATTTCCCTCCAATAAATAATAAATAAAATAATAAAATAGTTTATATAAATAATTTATGAATAGTAAAAAAAAAATTTTGTCAGGTATTATGTTTAATACAAATAAAATAATATAATATATAGCCATTTAGGTAGATATAGATAGCAGATACCAGAATGTAATTATCAACTGATTAGCGCAAAATGTCAGCCTTACTCAAGGATCAAAATCCAAGCCTTACTTTATCTTATAATACGGAACCTAATACTACAACATTGGCTAAAATATTGGAGGAAAATAGACATAATTTTAGTTAAAAATATTGTGGTGGAAAATGGACATTGGAGGTAAACGGTATCTCGTTTTTGGAGGAAGATGGAACCGTCCGGACTGTTAGGAGATGATTTAAATGTCACCGCCTTCGTAATAAAAATATACCGACAATATTTTGGTGTGCCTAATAATAAAATATTAGTAAGGAATTCTAATTAAACAATGTTTTGAAATGTTTCGTATAATCATAAATATTCTATTTTATACCACATTATTATATATGTATTTTTTTTTACAAAATCTTAAACATAAAAAGTAACATTCTATAATAATACATTTTTGTAGATAGGCATTATCAAAAAATAAACACCAGAAGTTTGATTTTGTAATTTATATATCGTAGTGGAACAGATTATAGATAGGTATCTACCTAAAAAGTGATATGCAGATAACGGCATTCTTACAAAAACGATAGATATTTAGTCTTTATCAGTCATCACGTAGCAAGTGGACAAAGGAAAAACAGATCGACCAAACGTTGCATTGTTCACGCTAAGGTCATTGAGATAACTATTGTATTATGCTAGAAACTAAATATATTTTTTGAACATTTTCTCGCAATATGCTTACATTAAAACTTCTATTTAATTAATAGGTAATTATTATTGTAATATTTGTTAATTTTGAATAATTATAATAATAATATTAACAATATTACTAATAATATATTGTTAAAATTAATACATTGTTGTTGTAATTTACTTATAGAAGCACATATTATTATAAATCTTCGTTTTATTAGAATCTAGTTTAAATTTAAAACCAATTTGCATCAAGGAAGAGGTGCGTAGGGTCTTGTTATTTTGTTAATGTTGTACGTATAAGAAAAAAAAGGGGATCGACTTTATGAGGTGAAACGTTTTATCCACCGTTCAGGAGTTTGTCGTGGTTTCAGGGCTAATGTTAAGGAACGGTAAAAAGTCTGGGGGGTTGGAAAGCACAATATCCAAAGACATTTTATGAGCCACCAACACATCGAAGTCTATATAAATATGTGTGTATATAGGTGCTTGTGTATATATATATATATATATACAGGGGCTGGATTTATCACGGTTGTAAAAATTTAATGCACCACAGAAATCCGAATCCCCCACCGATTCGAACGTGAATATTTTACATTAATATAACTGTATTTTTATAACACACTGCTACTGTGTATATATCGTATGCATCTGTATAAATTTCAACCCCAAAGTGTTCGGCATAGGATTTTTGTGAGGGAATATCAAAACACACACACAAATATCTTTGTAGGTATAATATACATCTGTTAATTCAAAACATAACATTTTGCTTTTTTATTGTGTTGTTTAAAATTATAGTGTATAACAAAGTGTTAAAACTTAAAATTTAAGTAGATTATATTATAGTGAATATTTCAAACAAAATATTATATTCTAAATTAGGTATATATTCATTGAGATATGCATTTCAGAGTATACTTCTGATAACGAATTTGAAAGTTATATGTTTTTGTCTAGCGTGTTTATGACGTATTTTGGCATTTTACATTTGAATCATCGTTTTTAAATTCTTATATTATTCCTATAACAAATCATTTGACTCGAGCTTTTTGTGTAAGAAGTAGGTACCTACCACCTACTATAATAGCCAAGCGTCGTATTTACAGACCCATTAAATTTAATATCATTCAACTCAAACGATGCATATTGTTAGACGAGCAAAAATTCGTTTGATTGCGAAGTGCTAAATAAACGTTGTCCACACTTGTCAAAACTGCAGGAATTTATATTTATCGAGACATAAGCGGAATATAGACATGGTCACGGTCGGCTGTAGAGCAACTATAATAAGTGTGTTAAGTAGCATATATTATAGGTATATTTGTTTGAGCATTAAAAGCCGCAGTCTTCGATACGAAATCCATCTATAACTAATAATAAGAAGAAGTTTAATAATAGTGGATGAAAAACGTTTATTATCATTATTATTGTTTTTTTTTTTCGAACTGGCGGTAAACACAATAACAGACGGTGCTCGGCAGAAAAGTCGTCGTATATAATACAACAAACTCGGGGTGTCCCCGGGCAGCAGCGAACGGGTGTCTATCAAATTCGGTTTGGTATGGCCCATCAGCCCGTGGGCGTCCGGCCGGCGGTTCAATGTAAACAAAGCCGTAACGAATGCCGCTGTCACCGTGAGCGCGCGCGAAGGCACATAGTATAATGTGTATATACGTACGTGACGTACGGATAAAATTGGTTTTTTCAGCGCCCATCGACAACGGACGGTGTTATTGGTTTCCATTCTCCGCGGATGTATAATAATAATAATATATGAACGCGACCGGCGTGTTCCGCAGCGGCTACCGTCTCCGCAACAGCCACTGACACACACACACACACACACACACACATACGCCACTAGCTGTGATGCACATAATGTGTCACGGGCCTGTGGTCAAATACCTTTTTTTCCTCTTCTTCTTCTTCTCCTCCTAGTTTTTCCTCTCGTTCTATCAACACATATATAATAATAATGATAATAATAATATAGGTATATGATTCATACAGGTAGGTACATATATAATATATACGTATCGAATTTTTCGATGTCCATTATGCGCGTGTACAACCCATTGTTATGTTATATTAAGACTCGTCTATAGTATATAATCGTGTGTATATATATATATATACGTATGGGTAAAGGTAGTACAACACAACAGTCCACGGGTTTATAAGGTTTATTATAGATATGGAAAAGCGTGCGCCTGTGATATTATTATATTTGTATACATATTATGTTATATGTATATAATTTTGGGCCGTCGCGCGCGCGTTACGTGTATAATATAGTCAATGTACTGGTATATATATAAATATAATAATATTATACTGTGTATGGTTACAATAAACGAAAAAATAGTGGCACAAGCACCATATTCTGGAAACGAATCACAATGGCCGTGAAAAATCGGACACGGGCCCGGGTCGAGATGTAGTCGGAACAACTCCGACTGTTGTGTATATACATATATATATATATATGTATTATATATTGTATACTGTATATAGGTAAGTATATATACCTACACGCGTTTGGTTTTTCACGAGGGAGGACTGCACAGCACGCTCGTGATGTCCGTTTGGGTAGAATTATATAATTATTTTATTTTTATTTTTTAGAATTTGTGTATTATAACAATATTATTACTGTAGTTTTTATTTCATTTTATTATCTTTTCCTCCTCGTCCCGGCAAGTACAAACCCTTTTTGTCGGTTCGTGTTGAGATTGTAGAAACGCGCGCGTATCTAAATGAATTAGTGGCGGCCCACGGGGACCGATATACGCGTAATTAAATGGCGATTAAATCCCAGCCCCGGGATCCCGGACGATCCTTGAACTTGCATCATAAGTTAAAATACGCCCTGGACAGATACGATCTTATCGATATGCAATATGGAACCATTTTGTGCCCTGCCAGGAAGTACTACGACACTAATTGGTCGCACGGGATTTATACTACACGTAATGAAATATTACAGTAGTTGTTCTAATTTGTTCAGTTTCGTGGGACTATACGTATATATACCACAGAGACGTATTCAGAGTTTTCTCACCCCGTCGCTAATTTTTTTGCTCTCCACCTACCTCACCTTAATAATCTCAATTGTTTACAATTCATCTGTATAGTACTATAGTGTATATACGAGCTTCAGAGCTTATACCTAATCATATACGAATAACAAATTGAACAAAGAAAAATAACACGATTACAGCCAAAAACATTGCTTTTCAGTTCGTCGTTACATATTATCGATTTAGAAACAAGAGTAAAATGATATTTGTAACAAAAAAATTATATAAACAATCGTCTCTCTTTAAAAATCACCTTTCCAGTAAATATATCCCCAAGTCCCCACTTATAATATTATGCATTTATTCAAATTCTGAATTTTGAAATATTTGAGTCGTCTAGACTTTTTTAAGGCATTTAAGGAAATTACGTTCACCCGACTATTTTATCGAAGTTTTATTTAGATTAGACAAATATACTCGTACATGTTTATTGTATTATAGTATATGTATTCACATTATATTGTGCGTAAATGCAATAAATTCTAAATAATAGTACGACATTATATGATATAAGAAATTTGTGAATGATAATAAGTAATACATAATACATATGTAGCTAACTTATTAGGTTTGTGCGTCTTACCTTGACGTACCACCCTCAGATCTTAATCATCTGGAAACAGGTGACACGTTTTGTCGGACCCAACGTGATTCGGCTGAGTAATAAAAAAAACGTAGACTATATAGACTCGTTTCACGCAGAATCGAACGGTAGGCCAGTGATTACCATTTTCTGGAAATTGGAATTAAACGGACTGATCAACTGAAAATATCACGATTACCTACCTATCAGCTCGCGAGTAACATGAACCTCGACGATATACGGCGATTACCTCGACCACAGTATAAACTCGGTAACCGCAGTCCGGGTTGTATAAACCGTATACGGTGCCTATATATCTACTTGTAAGCGAACATCGGACAATCACTAATCACGATAGATTTTCCAACGTTGGTTAATCGGTGTTATAGTACAACGCGGTCGTTGCCACTTTTCAGCCTTTTTCGTGCTGTTTGATTTTTATGATCAGTTTATTTTCACGTTGTTGTCCGCACTCCGCGAGTGCGTATTATATTTTAGTGGCAACGAAATTCCAGTGGAACGCGTCTTGTGCGTATATTTGCGAGCCTCATCATTTCCGGTCCAACGATACGCGTCACTTGTTTTCCTAGCCGAGGGCGGCGCGTCAAGGTAAGACGCACATCATGTCACCTATATTCCTATATATTATTCACGAGTTCTTTTTTCAGATTCGTACGCTATGCATGACCATTATTATTGGTCTTTTTTTGTATTTACATATTAGAATATTTATGTTTGCCTAAATACGTTTGTAAAATCCGAGTAACCCTTGGTAAAATATTCGCGTTATGCACCGTCCACTGATTTCCAGTAGGTAGGTATGTATTATATAATATTATATAAAATATAATTTGATCATAAATAGGGAGTGAATAAGCTTAAAATGGCCCTGTTATACCTATGTCTATAAAAAAAATATATATTGAAATATATATATTTATATTGGAACCTTGATTAAGTACGTTAAAATAAAGTCATACCTATAGAAACCACTGTACTAACTTATTTCGTTCTTACCAGCAATATCCTATATCGTTACAGTAAAACCACAATAATTTGCGCAACGTCCATGTCCAATATAGCAATATAGTAATTATATAACTTCAGTAGGTACTAGCACGCAATTTGGCGTAGGTACCTACCACCTACGTATATACAACATTTTGTCAGTACTCAGTGAAGTTAGTGCATTAGCTGATATTGTTTCTATTAATCGTTTACCACCTGCACTTGCAGCCATAATGTATAATATAATTGATTAAAATATATACAATATAGTATGTTCATATTTCAGTACATTGTATTTATAACCAATGTAATACTATTATGTTATAATAGTAATTATATAGGTAACCGTAACATTATATAGTAATACGTAATGTAATATTATATTTGGTATTATGCAAAACTACTCAAGAATACGCGTTTCACCTATATATTATTACATTTATTATATGGGTATATTAAAATATTATATTATTTTCAGCCCGGCACCGTACCTTCTTATAGTTCTTATATACTATATTGTATTAAGTACTATATATAGCTAGTATTTAGTCAACTAAACAAATTGCAACACACGTCTTCATAATTTTTTTGTTATTAGCATATGTACATTTCTATATTATACAGTAGGTATTTAATAGGTTTATTTAATTGTCATACCATTATGCAGCCAATTAAATATTTCGTGCGTTGTTTTGTGGACGGTGGTGGTAAACATATAACTCCGCGGGTTGTGAGTACAATAGGTCGAATTTTCCTCACGGGCATCCATCATGTTCTAGATTATGGTCAACGAATATATTGTACGTATTAGTTTAATAATATTACCCGACAAATTTACTTTAAAAACCTATTAGATATAATCCAATATATACCCTTTAGATAACCTAACCTAATTCAATAAAGCAATTTATGATGTAAGAAATATTATGAAGGTATTTTAATAAGATAGATATTCGATGGATATTAATAAAAATAATACATTTAAAAATTACGACTATAGATAACATTGTATGCAATGATTTTAAATGTTTAAGACTTTAAGCCTTTAAACCTATATATACCTATAGGTAACTATAAATAATATTTTTATATGAATTAATTTAAAAATATTCTTTGCTTTCACATTTATTTTAATCAATTTCTGTGACCTCTCAATTTTACAATGACCAATATTTATTTCGACACAACATATTTCTATTATTATTGCAGCTGAAGTAAACATAGAATTGATTCAATTTTTAGTACATATAATATGTAATATGAATATAGTATATCGAGTATAGATACTTACTATATATACTACTTTATATAATATTATAATGTGGATACCTATATGATAGAAGTATGACACATTTTACATTTTTAGGAATTAAATATCGATTATATAGTACCCATTTGGTTGTTACAAGAAAAAATTACACTATAACAAAGTAAAAAAAAAGTATTTCCTAAATACCATATCAATGTTTTTTTTCTAGTAACTACATTAAATGCCACTTTGAATTTTGATATATGTGTCAAATGCTATAAGTAGATGTAATTGTAATAACTTAAAATGATTATGAACATAGAAAATTTATATTCACTTTCTCTTTTTTAGATTTTGTTACTGTCATTAGGTACTTTATTATAGTCTATTATAGGCATTAAATTAAATGTATATAGCAAAGAGTATGATCTGCATCAAAACGTTAATTACAATTATGTTTTAATATTAATGCAATAGTAAATAATAAGTCTATAACTGTCAATTATCAAGTATCAATATTTCAAAATAATACCGAATTATATTTGTTTGGTTACCTATGATATAATATTTATTTTTGTACCACTGTATGTTGTAAAATTATATTATCAATCACTAAATTATTTTTCAATAATAACTATTTTGAACTACTTAGGAGATTAATTTTCTTACCTAGACTAAATACGTCCTACATTTTTTAAAACAAGTACCAGCTATTGGTTTTTTAAACGTTTTATAATCAATTTTATAAAATGTAATTTTAGTTTTTATATCTACTGTTTTCTATCATATTGTATAATGTTATGTCATACAATAATTAATTTCAAGCATACTAAGATAGTTACAATAACTTTGTTCCTCCACCTGTTAGGGCCCGATGGGATTGTTCTTCATAAATCCAATTTAGGAGGGGGTAAGTTAGGAAGATAAGACCGACTGATATGGGATAGCGTGTGTATATTAGGTATTGCCACCCTTCGTTTTGGAATAATATGAGGCTAGAACTGCTGGGGTGATATAACTGGATCAGAAAGGGAGAGAGGGCTAATGAAGCGTCTGCGGCCGCTTGATTGCACCGTATTTACTGGTCAGCAGTTGAGTTTTCTTTTCACCTAAACACCCGATACCAACATTTCAAACCTTAAAATAAAACGATATTATTCTAGAATCACGATAGAAAACACTTTGATTAATACAACACTTAAATTTTAAGATTAAACATATTTTGTAACAATAATATCTGTACCTACCTATGTACAAACTTACATTTTCAACATTACATTATTGCATAATATGGTACACTTATAATATATACATATTATTATTATTATTTTTTTTTTTTCATTGGTCTTAAGCCCGGCAACTACAGAGGCCATTAGCTGTATGATGGTATTGTAGGGTTTTTGGAACGGTGGGAACGGTTGAAGGAACACGTTTTTGATAAATATTATTATTATATACTTATAAAAGCATATTTTTTTTAACATATCTACTGATATAATTGGATATAATTTGATATTTGTATAAATGTATAATTACATTATACATTAATACATTATTAATTTTTTTTTAAATAAACTTTATTATTCAAACTTAGAATTTCCTTCCTAACGTTTGTTTAGTGTTATTTTGAATTATATTTAGATAATATTTATTGATTTGGAAATAAATAATATACCGAAGTTTTTCGTGAAACGTAAGTTCACCCCCGGGAAGAGTTTTGGTCTCCATATAATCAGTGGTCACGTCTCAGGGTCCATGCAAAGAAAATCAAGATTTTGACCCCTTTTGACCCAACAGACACATATCAACCCTCCGGAGTCCTTTTATGCGGAAACAATGTCTGAATGAAATGCCAAAATAATGTTTTTTCTTCTTTTTTATCCATCCCCTATTCACGCCTCTGAGTAACAGTAATTTTTCTCCTCCAATGCATATGATACATGTGTCTCGATAGATACGCATATACTGCTCATCTATATATAGATTATAAAATATACACATGTATATGTAATAAGAATATAATATATATATATATATATATACACATTATACATAAATAATAAACGAGTATACCTGTATAATACAATACCCACTACACTAAACCAGATTCAACTCAAATTGAACAATAATATCGCCACTATACGCATGGCGTCATATTATAAAGTCCCCAAGGTTTCTAATATATAGCAAGTCTTTAAACTAGGTTTATTTACCTATAACTATAATATAGAATATATATTATATTGTTACTGTTTAGTACTTACTGCAGACTTGTAAATATTTTGTACACTATACTTAACAGTTTACACATACATAGAAGATCTTATAGTTAACATTAATTTTAATCTCATGATTTCTGACACAGCGATCAATAGTTATCATAGACGGAGATACTGGCAAATATTAGCAAATATTTAAATATTCAATAGCATAATTAAGAGCCACGTGTTGGCTCTAACCCCATATCACTGAACAACTACCAATGGAAACATTTTTAAAAGAAATACATAAAATATTCACTAGGTAGTCGTTTAAAACATCATAAATTATAAAACATAATATTAATATAATTTAATACCAATTATTATATTATTAAGTATAATGTCATAACATTATTTATACTGTTACTATACTATAATATTTCTTTTAGATTCTGATTGGGGTAATGAATGTATTTATTTTACAATAATGTGTACTGTGTACGTTGTTTTATTTTTTGTGTGTATATATGCATGAGTATACTTATAGTAAAAAAAATACATTGAACTTCTTATTTGAGATTGGTTTTTGATAGAAAATAGGATGTTGTTGGTACTTTTAAGAAGTCAAAATTGAAAATCTCGATATTTTTTATAATAATCAGGAAAAACCAAAATGTTTCTACATGTTATACTGAATAGATCTATTAGATTGTACAATAATTGAATAATGCATACAATGTTATATATATTGTTGATGGATATAATTATGCTCAGATTATGTTTTATTTGACTTCTCCATATTTCATAAATACAATCTGTTCTGACAGATTTAGATAAAGTTGATTCTATTAGAGATAGGTCTTCCGTAAAGAAATGTAGGTACCACTATCGCCGCTAATCTTATAGACAAATGCAGGTTATAGTAGTTTTTTGACGTGGACATTTTGCAGAAATACTTCAGACAGAAAATATCACGGATCCAGGCTTAGGCAAATGTGGTTGGTCATAATGGCATCATTTGTCAGCCTTAAGGAGTATATATAGGCTTATTCTTTTTTCTCGTCGTCGTCGTAAATATCGTCCCTTTACGTCGCCGCCTTTTTAAGTTACATTATGTATGCCCCCACTGCATTTAAAGGATTTCACGTACTGCGTAGTAAATAAATTGATGATATTCTTGCTGTGAAAGTATATCATCCATTAATATTTTACTGTTATTATTTTTATAGACAATTGCATTAACTTTCCAAGTTTTCAATAATTTTTTATGGGTCCTTGTAAAATTTTTACCAGTTACCTATAAGTATTATTGTTATATTCCATTTTCAGTCTACGTCGACAATATTTAATATAATACTGTCTCTATAAGTTAATGCCTTTAACAAATAAAATAGGTACACTACCTTTCAAACTTTGGACCGCGAATATGCGATATGCTCAAAGCTCGAAAAGCAGTTATTTTCTGTTATTATTGTATTATTATTTATTATACATAGATAGCTATTAGAATATTTATAAACAAAATCAATGGTATTATTATTGCATAAGAAATTGGCTTTGATTATACCCATAGAGCTATCCCTGTTATGTTGTCTTATAACATTTATATTTTTATAATTATAAATGTTGACCTTTACTAATTTATTTATATAATTATAATATATTATTAGGTACCTACCTAATAATTAGTAAAATAATTATTTAAATAATTCATTACTATGGTTAATATTATGATTTGGTAACATAGCATATAATATTATAAAAATCTTGCTGGCTACCATAAAGTCTATAGGTAGGTACGCAAAATCAATTTTGGCACATTATACGCATGTGCTATATATAAATATCTATATAATATGGTCATAACAATTTACTCCTATAATATAAACGCATTTTTTTTTTAATGTCAATAGCTGCTCATTATAAATTCCACGTGATGAACGATTGTTCATCGGTAGATCACGTCGATCAGGCCCCATAAATAATATAAATATTCCATTATATTTTAGTGTGCTGCAGGAACAGATAGGACTGTGACGGAATGTCGAGCCGGCCATTTGCCAAACACCGACGTCGGTGGCGGTGGCGGAGGTCCGCAAGCGAGTAACGTCCTGAATATTGATTTGGGTAGAGACCCCCTTTATACACGCGCCCCCCACTTTATAGGTATATATAAATGTATACAGGGCACTCGCTATTTTACGAGAACGGTATCTCTGCCACGGTGTATATATCTATAGGTATGTTTGAAAATATTATCTCTTACACCCGTAGCACGTGGTCACACTTGGGTTTTTTTTACTCCATCCGACCCAGTTTGAAAGATTTGTCGATCGAATCATTTATTCATCACCGACATAATAGGTACGATATTATACAATGATGTGCACCTAAATTAAATTAGTTTGTTATATTCTATGTCATATCGTGTGTGCACTGTATACGGAGTGGAAGTCAAATTTCGAAAATGCGCTCTCGTGACACGTTTAGCCTATTGAAAATTATTGGACGTGATTTGAAAGTATAAGTGACTATACCATTCACTAACCGACAGTTATTTTCACCCCCATGACTTAGTTTTAGTTCTTTTGTGTAATTGTGTATATATTATAGGTCTGCAGATAATTATGTTTATAATTATTGTAATATATAGGTACCTATCATACTCATATATTTATAATAATGGATACCTACATATTTAATTTTCGGCTTCAACATGATTTAACATTAATTTATAAACTATATTGAAATATTATATGTGCTTTGCACATTCATAATATTAAAATCATAGGTAATAATAAAATTATTGTGACAGGTTGGTCTATCTTAAATGGGTCGTGTTGTATCTACCACAAAATTAACGTAGCGTAATAGATTTTTTTTTCTACTGGTTAGTAGATGACCTTTACACGTTTCTTGGTGGTCTATGAAATGAATAAAATATAAATTAATGTTTATTCTATTTAAAATTGAATAGATGATTCATTGAACTGTGACAAATTACGGTGAAAACATATTATAAGAAATATTATAAGAATGTTTTACGTATAGGTAGGTACTAGGTACCTATACTTACGTGTTTAAAAAAAAAAAAAACGATTACATTTTTAATATTCAATACTATATCTATCTAAAAATTATCCCTTCTTTTTAAAGACGTTAATTATAATAAATATTTTTTTTAGTACCGCAATACCGTCACTTAATTATATATTTGAAAATATAGTATCAGAAGTATTAATATATAGGTATAACGTATAGGTATTATATAGGTAGATATACCTATATTTAAGTATAATATGAATAATAAATAAATATTGTTAGGGACTAGCTACCTATATATAAATAATACTAATTAATCCTATATATGGGTACAAAACCTATTTCTGCATAGGTATGATTTAAATATATACAGTGATTGGCGATTGGTATTATCACTATTATATACCATTGTTATTATAAATTATACAGCATATATAGCAGTAATAATTGTTTTGCCTCTATTATTGCGATTCGTATGTAACATATATTTAGTATAGGTACATTACCTGTAGATTATATTATATGACGTATAGAACCTTTTTCATATTTATAGTTGTACAAAATTTATTATTTATTATAGTATTTTATTTATAGTATTTTATTTATTATAGTATATACCTATACCTACATTTTAACATTGAAGTCTTTTTTTCAAATTTGTATCAGTTGACCATACATTTCTGCAGAAGAAGCTTCAGTGATGATTTTATTTAAAGAATTTAATATTTAAATCTTTCTACATGGTACCATTGGTACCTACCTATATTGTACCTATACCTACATATATATACATATAATATACTTTATAATTTACATAGCCATATACTAACCCAGACAGCCAGTCTACCTATACCTACAATATATATAGTCACAATTCTACTTATTTCTCTTCGGTAATGTGAACGCATATTATAAGTATATTATATCAGTATATATTTCATAACTCCTAACTCGGAAGTATATACAATTTGCCTACAAGTTGCCTATATAAATTTTATTAACCCAGAACTATATATATTTTATACTTATAAGGTATTGGTATATTGGTACTGTAAAGTGTTAGTGAATGACTATGCTGAAAAGATAATAATTAAAAATACTAATATAAATTGATAAAATGAATATACCTATTACCTATGTACACTGCAATGACGCGTTACACGCAGTATAGGTTAGGTTAGGTACTACACATGACAAGCACAGCAGTCTACAATAATAATAAGGAAAATCAGCATAGGAAACGGGGCGAGAAAATGGATCGTGCTGAGGTTCTAAAACCCACAAGATTCTGCAGCTTTGGGGAAGAGCACCACGCACCCACACCCACCTACACACACGCACAAAAACACACCCACTCACCATATATTGATGTACATATTATATATAGCCATGTAGGTATTCGTTAGGGGCGAGGGGGAGACGCACGTGACGGCCGTTTCCGTCGTTAATGAATATAGTTCGGCAAAACGGTATAGCATAATATAATATGCGCGTCGTACGGTGTAACAAAAATAGTAAGGCCTTCTACACACGGAGCTATTAAAAAAAAACTAAACTGTTTTGTGATTGAAATTACTAATCGGTTACTAACGCATTGGTGACTCAGATCCATACACGAGGCTACTAGTAACATACCTACTCGTGATCGAAACCTGTAGTTTGTTCTGAGTGACTATGGATGAAGGACGTTTTTCGTCATCTTTTTGCTACCATGGATGTTGACAGTGATTCTAGTGATGAAGAAGTAATAACAGCATACTACTATTACAGAAGAAATAAAAAAAATAGAAGGTTTTGGGTTCATCCATACCTTGAAAAAAATTTTCATCACCGATTATTCATTGCTGCAAGAGAATTGAACCTTTCCGATACTAAATTTTTATGTTTTTATCGGATGTCAAAAGAAAGTTACTTATATTTGGTGAACCTGATTTCCCCTGCCATAAACAAGCAAAATACAAACATGAGAGAGTGCGTGAATGCCGAGGAACGGATATTAATTACACTCAGGTAAGGAACTTACTTTTTTATCTACTTAATGCAAATTTAGACACTTTATTAAAATGAGTAACATCTACCTATATCATTAGCATATTAGTATAATTTTTTAGCAATAAACATATCATTTTTTTTTTCTTATATATGAAAACATTTTAATAATTTTAAAAAGAACATAAAACAAAATATTATACTTATTTATTACCTACTGTTGGTTTACTATTATTAAACATATCATTTTTTTTGCTTATATATGAAAACATTTTAATAATTTTAAAAAGAACATAAAACAAAATATTATACTTATTTATTACCTACTGTTGGTTTACTATTATTAAACATATCATTTTTTTTGCTTATATATGAAAACATTTTAATAATTTTAAAAATAACATAAAATAAAATATTATACTTTTTTATTACGGTTGGTTTACTGTTGATTTATTTCGTACAAGGCTTCATTAACTGCTTCATAGTACTTTTCAGAACTATTTTGGTTTATAGTTTGGAATGTGTTAGGTTGAGAAGTTTCATGAGCATTTTCATTCTGAGATATCAGTAGAATTTGTTGATCTGTTGAAGGCGTTGTGGATGAAGACGAGAATGAATGAATAGGTGTGAATGCCGAATTGTTTGACAAAATGTCATCAACCATCTGAAGTGATTTGCGCTTGAACAGCCGTACTTCTTCATCAGACATTTTCAAAAGATCAGGTAGCATACTAAGAAGAAACATTTTTAAAGATTCTGCTTTTGGATCTTGGTTAGCATTGACTGAAGAGTTCTCTGTTCTGGCTTTTTTTTTTGCCTGGAAATATTCTAAAAATGCTTTGTCCACTGCTTCGTTTTTTAATCCACGTTTTTTGTTTGACACGTATGATGGCGAAGACTCAAATTGACTCGGAGTAATGTTATTATTATTCTTTTGGGGTATGTCAGTAGTTGAAGGTGTGTATAATGATGTAGAAGGCAATGGCGGAGTTGGCGTAAGATGTGGTTGAAATGGCGAAGATTGCTGTGGGTCAAGTTCGGAGTTGTTAAGGTCAATTTCATCAGATTGTTCAAAACTTTCCTTCTGTTCTGGGGGATTAGGAAGATTTCCAGAAGGCATACCTAACGCCTTAATATATGGAACTGTAAACTGCATAGCTTCTAACAAATAATATGCTTTTTTTGGTTTTGCTCCAGAACCACTTGGTGCTGGTTTCATGTTGCGCACAAAAACAGCACGAAGGTTCTTCCACTTATCTTTGCATTCAGATACTAAAAAAAAGATAACATTCAGAGTATTCATAATTTGTAATAACAATCTGGTTTTATGCTATTATTTTTACGCAAACCCGATTTACTACATCCCCCCCACTTTTAATCTACTGTACAGCAGAGAGACACCGACTTGACTTCCTTTTTATGATTGTTTCTTTTATTTTACAGATACTTGGGTACTGGTGGGACATTTGCGTCAATTGCTGTTTATTTTGGTAGAGGAGAATCTACAGTTGGCGGAATTGTGACGGAAACAGTAAAAGTGATTTGGGAAGTGTTGGAAAAAACATTCATGCCAATACCAAGTACAGAGCAGTGGAAAGGAATAGCAAATCGTTTTGAAACACTCTGGAATCTCCCAAATTGTATAGGGGCCATCGATGGCAAACATGTAAGAATTGAAAAATTTCCAAATAGTGGTTCTTCTAATTTCAATTACAAGTCGTATCATTCTATGGTGTTAATGGCTTGTTGCGATGCTGACGGGTTATTCACTATTATCGAAACGGGGTTTCCCGGAAGAAACAGCGATGGGGGTATATTCAGTGCCTCCGCAATGAAATATTGGATCCAAAATGCAGGACTTAATATCCCTCCTCCCACACCATTAACATACGATGAAAACGATAGTCCGTTTCCTTATTACTTTGTGGCCGATGAGGCATTTCCGTTGTTGAAATATGTGATGAGAGCATACCCAAAAAGAATTTTAGATAATGTGAAAAGAATATGCAACTATAGATTTAGCAGAGGGAGAAAAACCATTGAGTGTACGTTTGGGATGGCATGTGAAAAATTTGCTGTTTTGAATGGTCCTATTCGTATCAGAGATCCAGAAAATGTGAATTTGGTCATAAAAGCAGCTTGTATACTTCACAACTACGTACGGAAAAAAGAAGGACTTCAGTATACACCTACTTATTCTACAAGTTGTGAATCAAATAACCACATTGACGTAATACCTTTACCACAAAACTTGACTATAAACATAACCTCTTCTGCAGCTGCTCTTAGAAATTATATAGCAAACTATTTTCTTACACCTCAAGCATCTTTGCCTTGGCCAATGGAAATATGCTATTAATTAGTTTTTGAAAATAATTATTTTTTTTGTCTAATATTTTCTAATATTGTTTAACTAATTTAATCACTTATTATCTAAAAATTATCTAACCCCTATTATTATACCTATTTAATCATTTTAATCATTA
>NC_042494.1:36165625-36172455 GCF_005508785.2 Acyrthosiphon pisum | reverse complement strand
ATATTATAATACGCATCGTACGTTTACGCGTGTTCACCTCGTCGAATATACGTACCTCTAATAATAATATTATATTATCATCGTATTACATTATTGTAAGAATTACGGCTCACCATGAAGATCTTTAGTGGAAAAACGAAACGTTTTTCATTCGTCCGACTTTGATTTTGTCCGCGTGTTCGTACTTTACGCGTGTATAGGGTGTAACATACATTCAATATTATATTATACGTGTCGCGTGCACTCACATATCGTCCTATATGTAGTATAGATCGTTTGACAGTGTCGCTGTGCGTGTTTATCCGTCGTCGTCGTGGTCGCAGGTGTTTGTCGTCGTCGAATAATATATTTTTATAAATTACGTACGCGATGCGCTGCCGCAGCTAACAATTGACGCGCGCTCACGTACGCTGGATTTTTCACACGCGCACATCATGCTGCCGTACCAGGCGATGGCCATGGACTACGCGTCCGCGTCGTTCCAGCGACATCCGGCCGCGGCCAACGTGGGACACCATCACCACGCGGCCGGCGGGCCCGGCGGCGGTGGCCCCGGGTCGGCCGCCGCCGCGTTCAGCCCATCGTGGTTTGTACCGGCTGACTTGTGCATGCCGTTCGCCAAGCAAAATCAGCCGCTAGTCGAACCGGGGTCAGTTGTAAATCATGCCTATATCATACAATATTATTATATTATTTTTGTTTTACTGAAAGTTCAAATAATTTATCATAGTTTTATGACTGCCGCGTATTAGCAGTACCTGCACTGTATAATATATATATGAGTATATGATTATAGGTATATATCGATCGCTATGGTTTATATTATGCATTAATACTATATAATGTGTAAATAAAATATAACTTAATAAATATAAATTAACGTTTTTCAAATATGGATTTTCCCCTAACCATAGGTACTCGCTTATAGTAGCTACATAGCCGTACAGGTACCTTAACCTTTTACCAACTATTAATAGGTATCTGTTGACTCGTTATATTTATACTTACGATTTTTTATTTCAACGAACATATTTTTTATTTTATTATAAATATTAACTTTGTGCGTTTTACGTACGTAAAATGCACATATATTGATAGTTGTCATTATAGTGCGTTACATATATACGCGCTACGTCGAATGATGCACATTATACCTATAGCTAATCAGTGCATTATGTAATAACTAATATTATAATAGGTATATAGCTTATATTTTTGGCGTGTTATAATTTCATACTGTACTGAAAAAGTACAAATCGGAAATAATCAGTTATTACCTATACTCGAGTATGGCGTATATTATATAGCCCATTGTGGTATCATTATATTTTAAAACTGATAACATTCAAAAAATTATTCTAACCTTTGAATATTCCAAATCTTTGTATAAGTTTAAATATAATGAAAATCAAAAAAAATACTTATCTACTATCTACTATATACACCATAAAATATGTCTGACTTACAGTATAAAGAGGTAGGTACCTATATACTGCAGCATAAAGCTTTTTGAGCTTTTTCAATATAAAATAACAAATCACATGATAAAACCAACAAGTCCCGCTTCTCCACTATATCTACCTATATTTTGAATTTTAAGGCGTAACTCTATAGTGAAATCTATAGGTGTCTAAAGGTGGAATAATTCGATAGCATCAAAACTTTCCAATAAAGAATAGGTAATTAAATATATTTAATTTATGTATACCTATATACTTATATAAAAAGCTTTCCATTTAACAAACAATTACCTATATACCAAGGCTTTGCACCCGTTTAGCCCATATAGCCAAAACCCTTAAAATACCCTTAAAAATTATCAAAACCGTAAACCCATATAACCCGATTGATTTTGATGACGTATAACCCGAAACACCCAAAACCGAAATTAAATTCGGGTTTTAACCCATTACCCGTCTAAAAAAAAAATATTACATTTTCAAGTGACATATGAATTTGTATGCATATTTCATGGAGAATTCAGTTTTTCATAATTGGGAATACTGTTTACATGTGAAATGTGTGATACAACTGATAAATTGTTTTGGTTGTTTTGAATTGTGTAATTTTTAAATTTTTAATATAATATTATTATGTCCGTAGTGAAAATTGTCTTGTGTATGTTTTTTTCTTTATTACTATTTAATACTTTGTTGTTAAAACATTTAATATTTAATATTATACAATTTTAAATTATATTAAATTAAATTATATAATGTGTGTCACTACTGTATTAGACATTAGTACTGAAAAGTTGATTGTATAACTTTATACTTTGCTTAATCAAATTTAACACTTTACGCACAACAAAATTGATATATTACTCGATTTTAAATAACCCATAACCCGAATAAATAAACTTGCTAAACAAAACCACCCATATTCTTTAAAATGAAGAAAACCTGAAACCACAACCTCTATTTTTATTTGAAGCACCCGAAACCATAACCCGAATAAATCGTTTGGGTGCAAAGCCATGCTATATACCTTTATAAAATAATTATTAACATTAAAAATCTGTAATCTGTTATTAGTTATTATAGAAAATATGTTTTATTGTTTTTTATTTATGAATATATTTTGTTTTACCGTTAGCACTTTGGTTTTAATAAAATATAATATCTATATATAGGTCCGTTAGTGCCACGAGTTTGTCTGCATACATAGCTAAAGAATTTTATATTACGTTTGTCATCTTCTTCAGTATTACTTCTCTGCAACTCTCTTAGTATAAGATGCAGCATTTATCATACAAATGGATGGGTTATAGTATAAGACGAATACACAATTTTTTTTTTTACTCGGCAACGGCGTTCTATTCAGATATAAATTTTACTGAAAAAGCGAAGATAAGACGCGTGCCGAAAACGGTTCGGAATTCCTGAACACAACAACTACGGTTGTCATTGTTAACGTTAATTGGATGCGGGTGGCCTCCGGACGGCCATGTACTTTTCATTAGCGCCCATCCGACGACTGTACATAGTGTGTACCCACTACCTATAAATTATACCTATACGTTCACGGTCTCGATAATAACTGATGCTACTGATCACCGACTCCTGAGTTCTGTTATACCTCAGAATGACTTTGCTCGTTTGTTTGTTATTTATAGTCACAAAGCTGTAGATTCATCAAAACTACACTTTACTATTATTAATTTTTTTTTTAGATTCCTTTCATAAATCCAATCGTTTATAATAACTATAACTATTATTCTTAGCCCACTCCCCTACTCCTGAGTGTGCGTGCACCGTTCGTATTATAACAAGTGTTTATACTAATCGCTGATGGTGCAGAACGGGTGCATCCCAGGGACGCCACATCACAAAATGTTAATAAAATATGTGTATTCTTATGTCATCAGATCACCGTTCCACGATTTGGTGATCTTTTGTTCTATTGGAAAACCAAAAATATCATGTCATTTAACTGTGAACTATTTAAAAGGAACATATTATTGTTGTATATAGTTAATCAAAAAACTTAATATAATACTTATTATGTAGTTTTTTTGTGTGGTAGACGATAGTCGGATTAACGCAATTGCCGCCCACAGGCAACTTTTTTTCGTCTATAGTCAAATTTTTATTTTATTTTTCTTATGAAATATAATTATTTCAAACAGGCATAATGTAGTATGAAATGACTAGTAATTTCGTTTAAGTTGCTTTATAATTATAATAATATTGCTACAGCAATTTCTATAAAAATTACGCGAATACGATATGATATTTGGTTAATAATCCGATTGAATAATCAAGTATTCTCAAATCATTTTTTATTTTTTCTACAAACTCAATAATAATAATTATACTTTAATAATAAATTTACAAATCGATAACACGCTCGAGACGACACGATGGAATGTCGACTGACTGATGTCGATCCAGTGTAATGACGGCTTTTTAAAATGAACGAATGCAAATATAAAAAAAAAATGCAAACAATATTGAATATAGGAATAAATATAATTTTGTATTAGTTTGGCTTAGTAAAAAATGTTCACCCGGTGCAGTTTGTTATTTTGTCTGATCGCGCTAAATCTACTATCAAATCGTTAATATATGTGTTATATTATAATACGATACTATAGTTGATATTATTATTTATATTAGGATGTATATTTTAGATATTTTTTTATTATTAGATATTTAAAATCTGTGTTTGACAGCACGATAAGTAAATTTGATAATTTATGTACAATTTATTATTATAACTTTAAATAATATGAAGAGGGAAGCCAACCAGTGATGGAACCCAACGTGAAATTATATTAGGTATATTATAAATAACTACTACAAATTCCAATTTGTTTATTTATCTACAATATTAGAAACATTACCTATTATTTTATCCACTGCAGTCTTTGAAAATTGTAAATAATTAAAAGTAGACATTTTTATAACCATAATTAAAAATTTCGCGACTTCACATTAAGCTATATTATAATATAGATTTTTATCTCCATATGTCATATTGAATATATATATATGCTCTCGAATTTCATATATACCATATCATAAATATCATAAATCATAATTATACGTCGAATTCATCATAATATTAAAACTAATCCTTTTTCGAGATTTTTAAGATATTCTATTGATATTACAGAACTATAATGAAAAACAACGTATATATAAAAAATATATATATATATAATAGGCATTAAAGTGTACTACTGTATTAGGTTTTTTTTTATCATCTGAAACGACTGAGACGTATTGTAGTTTGCCATACCAAAATAAAGGTACATAACATAATAAGGCGCCTTTGGTGTTTTCTTTTTAATTTCCTGGATTGCTATTTATTATCGCCTGTTGATAATAGGTATAGGTACACATACGTACGCAACCTTACGGTCCAGCACAGAACAAACGTCGGAGCGCCTGTGATCGTATCGGTTGCACCCGTATTTTAGCAGCTCATTTCCGTCTGCCTAGCCCATACACATTATATTCCTATGGGACTTCAATACTGTTGCGTTGCTGCTGACCAAATGCCTTTATTTCCGAGTTTTATGGTTGTGTGGCTGAAAAACACTCGTAAATTCCCCTTTTTCTTACGCCGCCGTATACAAGTCGTATTTTTTTTCTTTAACGACCAACCCATTACCTGAGACCGTGTCAATATTATCTGTGTATAGCGAATGAAATATTTTTTCCGTTATCCATTACAGCTGTACATATATACAATTATAGTTAGTTCGAGTATCATTAACATTTTATTTCTAAGTAATATTATTATAATTAGTAACCTAATAATATATCACGTTTTATATAATCACTAATATGCCATTTTGGTCATTAATCATAATAACTATTCTATTACTGCATATATAGTCGTTGTATATCTACTTAGGGATAAAATATAATATAATATAATATATATAAACGTTTAAGACACTTTATTTACTTATCGTTCTGACAAATTATAAATAAGTATTTTTCTTGAGTTAAATTAATATTAATTTTTGTAAGCTCAATTATGATTATGGGTAAAGCCGTAAAGGTACTTTTTGATTTTTATGACTTATACCTATATGTTTTAATCAGAAAATATTTTTAGTTGGTTGTATGTTTTTAGTACTTAACTAAAATAGTTTAATAATATATTGATATAATACACATATATATATATATGCCCCATTAAATATATGAAATACCTAATCATAGTTTCTGTTAAAACGTCAATTCAAATCATTGGACAGTCAGTTTTCTTATATAATATGATGCTAAAAATGTATTTCTTGTTTTCATTGCAACATTAGAAATCAAATATAAATATCTGTAACCATTTTTGTGACGAGTTATTCACGAGTGACGACTTCCAATTCACCACACCTTATATTGCATTATACAACTAGTATTATATTATATATGTCGAGAAATTAAACCAACGCAACAATTAAATCATTTATTTCAACAATATTTAAATTTTATAACTTTATGATATTTATGTTTATAATCATCGAGACGTGAAACGACATAAGTTTTAAACTTGAAATCGAGTTGACGAGAACAAGGAAAACTACCCTTTTAAAACCAGCGATTTTTCCTCCCTCTGGAGATACAATACAAACGACTATGCAACGGCTGATTAAAAATGTACCCACCATAAAGTTAGTTTTTTACGAGTGTTATTCCCCTTTCTTTTGCTCAACAATTGTAATTTGTAGAAATATTTTTTTATATGTAGATACGAATATTAACACGTGCTAGAAGTATATGCGGTTAAAAACATACTTAATGCGTAAACAAATAAAAAAACCCGATAAATCAGTAAATGTTTGAAAAATAAATCATAGTGTTGAATATTATAGTTCTAGTGGTCTACAGTTCTACTACAGATTCCATTATAATAATAGCTCTAGAAATATAATCGGTCGAGTACGTATATTGGCACAAAATTGAAACCTGTCGGAAATCGCCATAACATCGAATCCGTTTTATATAGGTTTCAGGCAATAGACGATGACCAGAGTACCCGACCATAAACGCTCAGCTGCATGTATAATGTATATAATATACTGCATTAGAGTTAATTTGACTTAAAATTTACTGAGGGGTGTTGGCATAGTTTTAACGTTTTATTTTCATATCTAATGCATTAAGAGGACGTCGCACCCGCATGTGTTGTCTCCGTCTTACATATGTACGACATAGCGAATTCTCGTTCGCTAGTTTCAATAGGGTGTGGTCAGTTTTGATATTAGGGTGAATTGACCTATTATCAAACTTTTAAGCAACAACATTATCTGTTCTCTCGTTGGTTTTTTTCGATATTTTAATTTTTAAGTGAGTTATGAATAGGTAAAACATTAGTAC
>NC_042494.1:36164399-36165575 GCF_005508785.2 Acyrthosiphon pisum | reverse complement strand
ATCAAAACTAACAGCACAGTATTGAAACTGGCGAACGAGAATTTGCTATGTCGTCCGTGTGTAAGACGAAGACAACACATGCGGTTACGACGTCCTCTAAATATACCTACGTCTCATATTTATATTGTCTGTATAAAATATAAACTATAAACCTTTTTTAAAAAAAAAAGGTAACATTTTCTTATTTCAAACTATAATGGTCTATTATATGACGTGTTCTCATTCGATGGATTGTGTACCTTTCGCATATATCTCTCAAACTCATCAGTGACTATATAGGTAGACTATAGTATACCATATTAGTTAGTTGTTATTAGTTGCATATTAGTTGGGTTTGTTGGTTGCCTTTTTAAAAAGTTGTATATTATTGCTAACTTCCGCTCTTAAAATTATCGTTATCTGATAACAGCTATAGTTAACAGGCTATAAACCGCTTATTATTAACTTCATTAGTAGGACATTTATATATTTTAAGTTTTCTGGTGGCGCAGATCGATAATTTGGCACCACTTGATAATTGTTATGGGTATCTTTAATAAGATGTGACACTGCATTTGCACAGGCCAATTTACGCCACTGCAGGATATAATATATATATGTTTAACTGCAGTTATGACTGTGGGCACGTCATCAGTATACGCGAAAACTGCAAACAACAACAAAAAACGCCTCCGTTACGGTTACGTAAACATCACGATTTGCGAGTAAAGTATATAATATAGTATAAGAAGGAATAAAAATAGCAGAATCGATTACTTTCGTCTAAACCGCGGCGAAACCTTCGTATCAGCTACTGCGGCGCCGGCCGGCCATTATCGCGCGTATAATGTGTTACGTTATACAGGAGGTCAGTTATCGGACAGATACGTGATTCCGCGGTCACAGCGGAGTCTCGGCACCTGCAGCAGCGCGGTCAGGTCGCGGCCGACCCTCCGGCGGTGTGGGTTGCGGGTGGGTCGGCCACCGGTCGGGGGTGTAGTAGTACGCGCGTCACGCCGCCGTACTATATCGTCCACGAATACACGTGATAGTGCGTCCGCACGTACCTATAATATCGCCGCCCGAGCAATAGTACGCGTACCTATACGCACCGGACGTGACCGCGGGCAGCGGCGGTGGTACACGCACGCACGTGATACCAGCTCCGACCGACCGTCCGTCGTCGTCGTCGTCGTC
>NC_042494.1:36137354-36164134 GCF_005508785.2 Acyrthosiphon pisum | reverse complement strand
TTTATGTCGACGACGAAAGATAATAATAATACAACACAAACACGTCCGACTTTAACGGTATGTAATTTATATACATTATTTGTGTATATATATTATATATATATACACACACACACACACACACACCAGGTAATTGGTTGCTCACCGTTTTCTTTTCGTGTCGTTTTGTTTACCACCTATTATATTATATTATTGTCAAGTCCATCCACCATCGAATATAACATGATCACAATATGTTATTATATTATTATACGATGTGTAGGTAGGTACTTAAATTGATACGACTTTACGTATAAGTAATATCGCTTATATTATATTACTGCATAACTGCAGTATAGGTACATAAATAAACATAGAGGTACCTTTTTTCGTCTTCGGACCACTGTACTGTGTTGACTGTTGACTACATACCGAATTTATAAAGATGAACATTTAACAATACCATGTTTGTAAGTTATGTAGATAAACTATTAAATTACCAGTATTTCGGGCCTCTTATATATATACCTACCTACGTATAAAGTTAAGTCACGCACGCACCATCAATATCCTACGTTTTTTCATAAATGTATATTGTATTAATATTCAGTTAACCTGTATGATATAATATTTTCCTCTAAAATAAAAAACATACTCATCACACTATGTGCCCATAAAAACAGTATACATATAGAAAAAATGAAGTTGTTGTGCATGCGCAAAATACAAGAGTTTAAAAATTTTAAGTCATAGGAACCAAGTTATGATCCAATATAGTTCAGACCCATGTCCCGCAAACAGAATTCAAAAATATGTATAGGGTACTGAGTAATATAAGTAACTGCATGAGTTATAGAATGTATACCCTGTTTTTGTGGACACAGCACTGCAAGGTACACATATATAATATTAATTATTATTATTTTTCATAAAATTTGTTTATTTATAAGCACGCAGTACTTAGGAAGTTTTGGGTGCTGTATTCTATACCACGATTGATTTTTTTTTCAAACTATTATTTTAAACCTCCTTCTATTGTTGTATGGAATAAGTAGCTTCCGGCTGCCGGGAATCATGAATAGTTTTAGAACTTTTCTACGTTTATTATACTATATAGGTACCTACTATTATTATAAATATATAACACAAATATATTTTTATAGAAAACATATAAGGTATACAATGTTAATTTTTTATGAATATGATTTGGAACATAACATTTAAATAAGTTTGATTGTGATATTTTACACCAGTAAGGTAGCACTTAAACTAAATTAATATCTTACGTAAAAAATGTAGAATTATAATTTAAGCTGGATGCTGTGTAGAAGAAGAGTGCTAACATAAAATTGTCCAGTGGGATTTTCTACACTGGAGAGGATTTGTAAAAGTTGCAAACACAGTCCCACGGGAAGTTCGATTTTCGAGGATGTCCAGTTTTCATAGGTCTCCGATGAATTGCAGGTAATAGACCTTCTTGCAGGCTTTTACTGCTTTCTCGTCATAAAAACTTGAAAGGGAGAAAAATGCATTTCTAGTGAAAACAACAAAAATCACGTACAAAATTTTTCGCCTTAGAATCGATCCTACCTGCAACTTTATAACAACGCCGTTGTAAATTCACATAATTTATTATAGAAATAATAATAATAAAAATATGTATAATGGTGGATGAATAGAGCATAATTCTAATATTTTCCTTGCCTTTCTATATCGATCGTTCTCTCTCTTCTTTAATCTTTTATTGTTCAGAAAAGATTGATGATGGATTATTTAATCAAACACTCGGGCGGCGGCTTTCAGTCCAGGTCAAAGGCGACAAGACCCGGTAGCTGTTCTGGATTAACACGGTCTTTCTCGCACTCTCTTAAAAATGTCGAACAAACAATAGAAATGAACGGAGAAAAAAATTAATGTCTACGAATATAAAAAAACAACGTTTCATGTGATCCGTAACGGAATGTTATTAATATAAAATGAGATCAACAGCCATTTGTATTTTACTTTGTATTCGAAAAAAAGAACAATAACAAAACAAAAAAAAACATTTTCAAACTATACTAACATTCACTATAATATTATAATTTAAAATACTTTTTGCATATTATTATTTATTATTATATAAACGACTATAATAAAGTAAACTAGAAATCAAATCTAAGGAATATACTTATTGTATCTGACTATTGGTCAAAGAACTATGCAATAGTTTAATTATAGATAGTAAGAAATAATTGGTACGTCTATATGATTGAATAACTGGAAAATGAGAGTATAATATTATCATTTAGACCATTTTTTACTTAAAATACAATTATATAGCAATAAATTTAAAATATAGGTACCTACATAATAATTGATCATATAAATTAGGTATACATAAATAAGTATTAATCTAGTTAATAGTTATGTATACCTATATTGATACTTAATATAAAAGTTTGATATATCATATATGGAATATGCATTAAGCTGATATTAACTTTTATACGAGTAGGTACCTATTAGATATATAGGTAATTTTAATTAAAATATTGTTTAGAAATAAGAGTTTTATATTTTAAAAATGATTAAAACAATTTCTAATACTTTTAAAACCACTCAATAGTGAATTTGAGTGCTCTAAATGTATAGTGTTATTACCACTAGGTAACACTAATAAGCATTTCCTGTATAATTTTAGTAACTATTATTAAAATATCTTAATTTGATTTGAGTTCACTTAATTCTAACCTAACCCATGGGTTTATATAAGTCTTGTCGTTGAGTATTGACGTATTGTATATTGTGTTTTAGACTTAGACCATAATGATATAATGTCTAGAATTATAGACATTAAGATATGTGGACATACCATGGACCATTGGATCATTTTTGGTTATCAATTTATCATCAGCCATATTATTTTGTTGAATTGTTGTATATTATGTGAAAGAGCTAATATTTAAATTGAATATGACTGCCGGTCGGCGGTCATTCGATACTTAAAATGTTTTTACACGCGCGCATTTTCGGTATTCACCCACTCACAGATACACACATTCGCAGACATATATATAAGTCCGTCTGTAAAAGCGAAAATGTTTTTCGAAAGAGAACCGGTAACCTAATAAACACGGTGTGTATGTTGGCGCGGGGTCCAAAGTGCCGAGTGGCCGCCAACACAGCTCGTACGGTCCCGCGGGAACTTCGCCGCCGCCTCTGGTCGGGCAATTTGGTCAATTTGCTTCGTAAAAGAAGAGAAGAAGAACACAAGTGGCTGGCGCGCGCCAAGGGGAAACCGTTGTCATTGATAATTCCTTCTTTTTTTTCCTCTCTTTCTATTTTCTCACTACACCTTGTCCCCTCGCGTACACCGAAACGCTAACGTTTTTATTTCCTCCACCGCCAATCAATGTACACCAGATCGTGTGTGTGTGTGTGTGTGTAAATATATATATATATATTATATATATATTGTACGAACGTTAACTTCGTTTGCCTTTGAAACGCGTACAAGGGCTGCCAATACGACAGCAAAATTATCGCGTAATTTCTCGGACACAGCAGTAATCAACGGCAGCGCTATATAACGACATATCTATATTATGTACTTCATTATCGCTGTACCCGTCAAATCTCAAAATACACACCCGAAGTCCCGAATCTCAAGTCATTGCCAACTGTCAAGCTTATCGTAAATCTTGAGGCGTATTGTTGAACATCGCTGTAAGTCTGAATATATAAATTCAGAATTTAAAAAATACTTATACACTCATGAGTAAAAATTCGTCAAACATTGACAACATAAAATATAAATAGGAATTTTAATTTTTGGCCAATTTATACCTAGGTCTTAGATGAAATACCTATACAGGTAGTATCTACCAAAAATGACTAGACTATTTGAATGTCAATCCGTATTGCTGCGCATACAGCTAGTACCTCATAAGTTATAATCATTATGTCTAACTATATTATGATTTATATATGTTTTTAATTATTTATTGAAAACTAATTATTGTTCTTTATACACATGTCAATGATCTTGCATATACATTTATAAAACACAATATTAATATAATATTATAATTTTTATTTTATCTACAGAATATTTATATTATTTATTATTACCTACATGATATCTAAATACCCTAAATATATATATATATATGAATTCAAGAAAAAAAAATTAATTGCTATGTCTTTTATTTAGAATTTTATAAATAGTTTTATATGAAGACGAATTTCAGAGTTATCATTTCTTGCTGTAAGTATCTAATATTCTAATGTAACGACGTATTATGTTCCAATGATTATATTATATCATAATTTTAACCCAAATGCGTCTGCTCGCCGATTGGAATTGTTTTATGTTTAGAATTTTCGTTTGTCTATCATATAAAATAGTAAGTAGTTCTTAGTTCTTGTCAGTTGTCAAGTACCTATTGTTGTTATTAATTCGAATCAAATGTACATTTTTTTAAATCATAATTAAAACTTTCTATTGATCGATTATAATATATAAATAATATCGTGTAGTATATACTTTATAACAATAATAACTTAAATTTATTGTTAGAATGTATACACATAAGTTTATAAATATAAGAGGATGATATCCTAGAGTATATTTTTGATTAAATGTACAGTATATATGTTATATATGACTCGGATACAATTGATTGTATGGAGAGGGTAGTGTTGGGTCAAGTCACTCCCAAGGGAAATCGGCAGATATCGGTGGACATTATTTTCCCCTTAAAAACAAACAGTCTTATTAATTTAAATTCGTTTTCTTCTAATAACTTCTGGGGTCTTATATGTTATATATTTAATTGGTAACCGACGTAATAATTATATTTACCTAAAGTTATTTTCCCATCACGCGTTATCGTGGCATAAAAAAAAATGTTTATATCGTATCTTTAGTTCATTATTTATTATTATTTTTTAATGTATCGTTGACAGAATTTTTTTCTCGATCGCTCTTGACACAATATATACTAAGCGGGAAATTTATTGCTCTTCTGACCAGGTTGTTAGTGAGAAAAATGATACGATCGGTGTAAAAAAAAGATAGCTTATATAATTTAACGATTCATAATACCGAAAATGGTCGTGTCAGAATATGATATGAATGATCACAATAATGAAAAAAAAATGTATACCTACCTATTGTCGTCTACACAATAAAATGGTCTTCGGGCAACACGCATTACTCATAAATATTGAGTATATTGACTGTCCCCTATCGTATTTAGATCGTCTATTGATCTATACTCCAGTATCAGCCAACCACATTCAGAAATGGTAACAAAAAAATCATCATTATACATTTATAAGATACACTAAAAACCACATTCGAATCCAAATAATATATTTTGGGTTATTTAAATATTGATATTCGAATATGAATTGATTTATTAAAATGTGTTCAATGTATATAAGACTAGTAATTAGTATTATATTATAATAGTGATATTATTAAATTATAGTATCAAGTTCAGATTTCAGATATAATTCAAATAAACAACTTAATTTAATTAATGAAATTACATTCAGCAAATGGTAAAATAAATACTTTCCTGATACCTGACCTTTGATATTCTTATATAAATAAATATTAAGCTTAATAAGCTATAGTTACTATAATAGTATAATATCATCTATATCAGGGATGGCGAACCTATGTCACGCGTGTAACGGAGTGACACGCCAATTTAAAATATAATTCATAATTTTTAGATTTTTACTCCAAAAAAATTATTGATGATTTGAAACTAACTTTAACTTATTATTGGAATATATCATTCGATAGTCAACACATAGTTTCGGATGCTTTACACGACGACTAAAAAAAAAAATAAGGTCTGCAAAGTTTCTGACTCGCGAGGCAAATAAAATCAAACCAAACATTTTGATTTGACACGCAGTGATCAAAAGATTCGCCATCCCTGATCTATATCATTGATATAGCGACAGTGGAATTATTATTTATACGAGTTGGCAATTTAAAAATTTGTTAAAGTCAGATTGTTAAACATAACATCGGGCTCTCCCGCCTTCAGACGTTATATTATATGTAAGGTTATTACTTACATGATGTTATGATGCACATGATACACATTGTATTTGGCAACGAATTCTCGCCATCTCGTCGTTCTATATGCAACAATGACAACGAAATAATAATATGTATAAGTATAAAACGATACAACATAATATTATACGATCAAAAAACCGGTAAATTTGAATTGTTGACAAATCCGGAGAAAAATAATAATAGTTAGCCGGCGCGCAGTGTGTGCGATATGATGTACATCGATGCATGTGACTTGAATATAACGCTCGGGGGTTCGTCCGTCTATTCCGTACATGGACTCGTCCGGTTACTTACTTGATCAATATTATTGACGAAGACGACTACGTGTGTATGGTTTAATAATTAAAAACGAACTCTCGACAGCTCGTGCATTTTAATCATCAGATTTATAATATGTTTCAGTCACAAGTTCCATTAAATTTATTATTCCCATTAATCGATATTATGTGTGAATATATACTTCTTATAAGGCTTATCGGATATCTATGGTTTTTAATTTTAATTTGTTTTTTATTTATTATTATTATTATTATTATTTTTTTTTTAGAATACTTGAGTTGAGAAAAGAAAAAAGTCGAGACGCAGCTAGGTCAAGACGGGGCAAAGAGAACTACGAGTTCTACGAGCTGGCCAAAATGCTACCGCTGCCTGCAGCAATTACATCGCAGTTGGATAAAGCGTCCATCATACGGCTGACAATATCGTACCTGAAACTGAGAGACTTCTCAGGCCACGGTGACCCACCATGGACTAGGGATGGTCCACAATCAGCATCCAAAAACTTAAAAGGTAATGTAACACACATTTTATTTAACTAAATAGTAAATGTATAAATATGTGGGAAACGATTATGATTTTAATTGGTTCAATTAGTTGGATATTCTATTGCTAATTACATAAACAAATTATTAAAGCCATATCTTTGATGTATAATAGAAGATTTTTAATAAAATTAAAACGTTCTATAATACAGACTATAAAGAGTAACGTTTCTTTTTAATATAGTTTATTTTTTGTGGGGTTGATGTCTGCACTTGTCGTGGACGTTGCTTTTGACAATCACTAATTTGACGAATTCAGTTTAACTACGCTGACTTCCGTATTGTAAAATCCCGTTTTTTCTTCCGGGTGCGCGAGTACAGTTTTTTTGGGGGTTGGATTAAGGAAGACAAAAATAACTTTTACACTTGACCGGCATTCAATTAAAGGGCAGATCTGTTTGAAATTTAAAAAAAGGGACCAAACATATAATTTTAAGCATTTTTTGTTATTTGATAAAAGTTATTTGATAAAATGATGATGTGTTCTTTACACAGTTTCAAATTATACGATGCAATTACAAATGTCCTTATTTATCGTATAATTTGAACAAATTATAGTTATGAAGAGCTTCCTTAGTGAATATAGGTATTGAAAAAAATTAACATTAATTTCTCCACACATTATTTAATATATTAGATTTATCTTTACCGAATGAAAAGTATACTGTATTCAAGTAAATAAATTCAAACCATAAACAAAAACTTGCACATTAAATTATCTTATTTTGCGTTTTGTTACACTACAAGAAATAAACCTAATAAATAATTGTGTAATAAAATTATTACTTTTGCAGAAGGGTTTATATACTGCCTGCTGATTTAAGTAGATACATATATTAAATGCTTTGAATTGAAAATTTGGAAAGATATACAGAAAATAAAATTTTAAGTTTACGTTTTAATTGAAATATGAATAAACAAGATGTGTGTAGGCATTGTGTTATACCTATATAAATATTAATAATAAATACTTTATATATATTTTTTTTACTGTAGTAGTGGGTACTTTTCATTATAATTGTTCATAATTAAACATCTATAATGCATGTCCAATAAATTATGTTTGTAGACTTTTGGTAAGTAACCAATACGATTTATTCAAGTCTTGAAATTCTTTCCGATTTTTAAAATATTTTAATCACGCTATTCACACTCTTCAACTCTTGAGTACACTTTTTTGATACGTTTAACGTTTAATGGTCCTGCCACTTGCCAGTTTACCACGAAAAACTTAGTTTTATAGGTAGATATCTCTTTAAATTTTATATGGGGCGATGACCACACTTTGACCATCATACAAATGTCAATCAAAACATTACCAGCCTGCCGCCTGGTGTAATTTGATTTCGCGTTTAAATGCACTCGTCGAACGGTCAAGTAAATTCGTTTATTCTACCCAACGTTTATCGAATTACCAGTTATCGAGTGTCCGTCGGGACTATATAGCCCGCGGGTGACAGCAGTCTTTTCGTCAGTGTAGATTGTGCGTGTTATATGGTGTGGTTTTGTTCACAAAATATATTGTAGGTACCCCGAAGAATTTCTAAACCTTAAAAATACCTACGTTTTCAATTAGACTTTAACCAGGTATTTATTTATTACGAGAAGTATACCTACAATGATTATACAAAGATATTGGTTTTTCGTAAAATATATTAATAATTTGTACAAATCCGTCCAACTCAATACCTATGTAATTTTACTGCGAAAATGTGTAGTTCGTTATTGTGGGATGAGCGGTCAAACAGATATATATATAAGAGCAATAATAATCAATAATTATAATATAGCGAATAGTGATAACATATAATATTAAATTTATAATATTTTCCGGTTCGTTTGATCAGCCGCGGGCGCTGCACGAACGATTGACTCCGCCGTACATATTATACAGTTTTCTGACTTCCAATGATAATAATAGTAATAATAACAGTAACAGTAACAATAATAATAATAATAATAATAATAATGATAACATTGGTATATACGTAAGTCGTGGGTGCGCGCGCACACAATACGGATCTAACTAGCTAAACGTCGCGCCGCCAATATTACGTGTATAAAAGAGGGTGACGGCGGCCGATTTAGTTAACGGCGGCGGCGCAGCGGTAGTGTTATTAGATTAACAAGGAGGCACCCACAGCCGACATCCCCGTGACGGCGTGCGCAACTTACACATACGCACACACGCACACCCACACAAAACCCATATACACGCGTACGATGAAATTTGCGTACATTATAAACGAACACTTTGTCACGAGCCAATTTGCATACGTAAGAGGCGAGAACGCGTAATAGGTTTTGTGACGGAAGAGGGCGATGGGCGTGGTCAATACTCGAAAATCATCGAGCGTATCTCAACAATATATTATTAATAATCGTAATAATAATAATAATTTATATTCACTGTTCAATTATTATTGTATTGCTCGTCGCGATGCGCATCTATCCACCCGTTCGCGTGCCGGCGGCGACGGCGTCGAAAGCGCCCGTGTATTATAAATTATTGTAATATTAGTATATAACGATTGGCCAGCGACATACGGGCGAACCGATTTTTCTATCCCTACAAAATATAACACAATGCATATTTTTTCCACAGTCAATATAGCATTATTTTAGTTGACATCATATATATATATTATTGTTATTATTATTATAATATAATGACTGCCGAAAAGGCCGGCGGTGTCCGAACATATACCATCTCGCGGAGTTACCCCGTTTAAGTCACCGGCTCCGTTTTCAATTAGACCCTCACGGAATGAGTATCCCAAAAATATGTATGAAACTATAATAACTATCAATTAATATTTACGTCGTTGTCACTCCACGCACAAAAATGTTAGATTTCTAATGTCATGTTTCATTTATCTTATATGGTAGCATTATTGTATTACTCATATAGTCAAGTACTCAAGTGTATGACTCGAATTTTAGATTCGTAAATAATTATATTTCATTTTTATTTTTCAAAAATCTTTTTAACGAAATATATTATATAAAAAAAATACATTTTTAAGTTGTTAAGGTTTCACAATTATTTCTTATGGTCCCTACCAAACATGATATCTAATATCAGCTATAGAATTTTTATTATGTTGTATCATTGTATCATTGTATAATTGTAATAATATATGACATAGAATTATTTGTGACACTTCTATTCGATATGTGTAATAAGGGAAAATTATATTTTCTGTCTAAGAAAACAGCGAACTTCGGTTTTTTAATTTTAAGTGCTTTTAAACGACTCAAATAATAAATATCTTAAAAATAACATGACATTTTTTTACGAAATACAAACATAGAATAATTTAGTTTACATTGCAATATGTCGTCAGATAATACTGTGCCTATACGCCTGTAATAGTCTGTATACATCTTCCTGGAATAATTTTATGACACATACAAATTTTTCACAAGTCACAACATAATGATATAATGGATACAAATTCTGCTTATACTTTACTAAATTGTCCATGTCAGTTCACCAACTCATTTTAAACACCTTTAATTTTCTACTGACTACTTGATTTTCTTTGATTTATTGTTATTTTCATATTATATACTCAGGTTATACCGGAGAGTATCATGAAATATTCTTGGGAATGCTTTCCAATGATAGTGACAAAACTCAGTGTCTATATATTATATATAAAGTAATTGTAATATATAAAGATAATATTGTATATATAAAGTAATTCAGAGCTTTCTTGTTCGGTGACACAATAGGAGACTGGCGTGTAAAAAATAAAAAACAGAGGGACAAGGACGAAGAAGCTAAAAGAACAAGAGACAGTTAGTAATTTGTGACTCGTGTCTTGGAAAAAAAAAATGACAATTCTTTCCACGGCTATCAGCACGAGACTCGAGAGCACATGCCCATTGTCCAATACCTAGACCGCCAAACTCATCTCTCTCCACGGTCAATCATCCGATCAATATTTATATCGTACCACCGTTACGGCAATTATTTTGATTACACCTCTTGCCAGCAAAAATTCTATACATGCTATCGACATCAACATCATCATCATCACTATTGTATATCGTACCTACGTTGCTTACATCCACTAAAATATGCCTTGCTCCGTTACATCTTGTCGGGTACAAGACACGATAATTTCATTGTAACTATTTCAATTTTTTATTTTTAAAAATCATAATAGGTAACTCTAATTCTAAAGTGGTGCGACTAAAATTAAACCTATTTATACATTATAGGCACATTATATTTTATATAATAAGTTTTTCAAAAAAATTCTCCATCTATTATATTATAATTTATTATTTTAAGAGATTAGGTCTGACATTGGTTATTCATGTTATTCATTCAATCATAATGTATCTATTTGATTCAAATCGCAATCATATAATACTCTAATATTGGATCGACTAACTATAAGATAATATTAATTTATGTAAAAATATTTATTTGGCGGTTACAGTTACACTGTACTTTTTGGATTATGGTGAAATCGTCACCACCATGTGGTTTTAAACTAATAATAATTCCATGTTGACAATATCTCAATAACCACAAAATTTGATTATAATTCATGGGTATAATAATTTTAATAATATTTTCGTCAAACAAATCCGGCCGACATCACTTTAAAGCGAATTAAGAGTGCCTGGGGGCTTGTTATCATCACAAAGAGGAACTTAGGGTGAGAAGAGTTTAAAACACTACCCGACTGATTGCTGGGACCCATGAATAAACCTCGAGCTAACTGAGTTAAATGCGAGGGGAGGGCTTTAAACATTCCCCCCTTTCTCTTTTTATTTTTGTGGTTTCAATCAGCCACCCGCAAAATAGGGGGACGGGATTTGTTAAACACACACGCGCGCCACCGACTTAAGTTAATTTGGATAACAAAGGTACACTTCTCCACCCTATGTGTATATATTTATTTGTGTTTACAGCCAAGTTAAAAAAATTCAAAAAAAACTGATTTAACAACAATCGAGGAAGAGTTTTGAATTACAAGTTTTCATCAGTTTGACAGAGGTTAATTTCTTATATTCGCTAAGCCTTTGAAATATATAATTGGCAAAATTATATTAAGTGGGAACATTGGTATAACGATTAATATTAAAAGAGTATTTTTAGTTTTAGTTATATATTTTAGTACAGATATAGTATTTTATATTATAACTGATACATATTATTCGATTCATATAATATATACCTATATTTCACTAATTTATAGAAGTATAACAAAATGATTATGACAAATTATTTAAGTAGTGTAAATTACTCGTTTTTCAACATTTACTATTATTTTAACGAAATCAAACTTTGTTATTGGGTATCCAACCCGTGGTACTTATAAGTTATTTATACTAATATTATAAATAATTAATAAATACCTACTTATATCTCACGATTAATATTAACTTGATTCAATTGAATTATGCATAAGCTATACTGCCGTTATTATCGTTGAATCTGAGTGTCGATTAGATTCAAATCATTATAAAAAATAATAGATCAAAAAACAAATCTGCCTATAAAAAATTATATATTTTTGTCAGCCCAAAATAGTATTATTAGAAAAATTAGAAATATTAGAAAAATAATTTTAAATTGTATATGACACTCATATAGAATATATTCCAAAAGTTGGAAATTTTCCCCTTAGTAAAAAGAACAATAAATAATTGTTGACACCGCCAGGAACACATGTGGTAGTAGTCCCAAGGGACGATTCTCCTGCTGCAATACTTTATGGTCCTTGGTAGTGGTGGTATGGGCGATATTAGTATTTGGAATATGATATAGGCATCTACACAGTGTCATAAGCATTTATGAAAACGTAACAATGTATTATTTGTAACTAAACAAACGAAGATAAATTCATGTTACACGTTTAAGATAGGCACATTTTTATAAATAAATGGCTATAATAATTGTGTATAGACTTATTGCGATTGGCTCGATTATTATACCGATTAATAAATAAGGGAGATATGTTATTAATACCAACACATAGTATTACGCCAGACTGTTTGTGCAAAGTAAACGACCAAGTTGCCAAATGAAAGTCGCGAGGGTGCTTAGGGGACAAAAATGTTTACTCAGTTGAGGATTAGGATAGACTTTTTTGATTAAACTAGATGTATTTATGTAGGGGCTATGGAAACAGTTCTTATTTGAGGGAAACGATATGATTTCGTGCATTTAATGAAAAAATACACAAACTGGATACGATATAATAATATAATAATATATACTATATAATATGTGCGATGAAAATTAACTAGAGAATATAGAATGTTTATAAATGTTTCAGGAACCTCAGCTCGAAATAGATCTCCTAGTACCATAGCCTTGGAATTGTTTGAACAGCACCAAGGCACACATATACTTCAAGTAAAAATTAAAGCATACGAATTAAAACAACGTCGATACTATTAATATGTCTTATTATTTTTACAGTCGTTGGACGGTTTCGCTTTTGCGTTAGCTGCCGACGGACGATTTCTATACATATCAGAAACCGTGTCCATCTACCTAGGTCTTTCTCAAGTGAGTATTTTGAAACACCGTACAATATTAAATTATATTTGTTACTCAATATGTATAAAAGTGTGTACGCTATAAAACAACGTAAATGCCAAGTTATACTGCAATGTAGAAGTCTTCACTTCCCGAACAAACTCCCCTTTGAATATGGCACATATTATATAATATGAGTCGGACAATATTAATTGCACTCAACACGGTTCTACTCGACACAATCGGGAAACACTTTGCTCCCTATTGTTATTTGTTAACCACCGCGTATAATAATATATTAATCCAGTTTAAACTGAATAACGATATGACGTGATTTCATAATATTATTTAAATACACCGTCACGCTGCAGAGTAACTTGATACGTACATAATATGAAACAATACCAAAATAAAACTTGATAACTTATATCAAACACTACCGACTTTACTTTGTACTTCCATTTTGGTAATGACCCGAATTTTATCAACTTAATATCTAAAAACTCGATAACATATTTTAAAAATAGTTGTTACTTTTTTATATTATAGTATTTAAAGTAAGTTGTAACCCTATAGATAATTGGTATCAACTATCATTTATTTTCACGCTTCTTTCAGAGATATTAAATTAACGTTAGGTATAGGTATATATTATAATGGCAATATGGCATTAAAATAAATTGTCTTGTTTACTTCATTTAAATTTTTTCTAATTCGTACATTGTTGTTTGAAATATTTTTTAGTTTAACGTTATATCTATTGTTTTCAATTTTTATTATTTCTCGTATTCCCTTGGTTATGTATAATTGTTATTTCTTTAAATTTACCCAGGTTATTCTTTGATGGACATATACGTTTTTTTTTTCGTGGAAATATTTAACCACATACCATTGGTTTTATAGGTATACCTATTGTAATTTATAATATTATAAAATCAATGCACATACCTACTGTTTTAATATAATAGCATGGTTAAAATAATTTTATTCCTCTCAATTCTTTCATAAGACATTACGAACTTGTTCTAATAATATTTTTTTATAGAGATTTTAATTTGAAATCTGAACGAAATTAGAAATAATATACTTAATTTATATTTAAACAATGAATTACGATTTTAGTTATTTTGTTGTAATTTTAAAACACTATTAATTGTTATTGAAACTTTTAATATATACATATTATTATATTGTATACTCACAATGACATTTTTGAATGCAATATTATCGGTAAAAAATAACTCAACCAATTACTATTACTAATATTGTAAAATAAATTACTATACGGTAGCAATACTATGTTATAAATTAATATAGGTACATACTTATAGAAGACTGACAGACCGTCTCCGCCCAGAGTAGTTTATTGTAGGTATGCAATGATTTATCAGAGAATTCAAATTTAACACATCCATTACAGAGACCTACTCAATGATAAGATATCTACTGTACAGAAGAGTGGTTACCTACTTTCCCTTTTTTTTTTTTATTTGTAATTCCCAAAGAAATTATAGGTACTTCTGAAAAGTTTTTATCAATATTATGTACACAACTATATAATTCATTAATATTATAATGGAACAATATATTTTAATAGCTAGTCATAATAGAGGGTAATAGTTACAACTACATTTTCTTTATTTTTTTGTCAACTAATTTCATATATTCCTCTATAATCAAATCAAAATTATGGGCTATTAAAATTAATAAGCCATTATAGATGTATAAAAAAAATATACACTTAATATCAACTATCAAGTTATTTTATGATACCGTGTTATTTAAAAAATTGCCACATATAATATAATTTTAAATTTAAATTCCCGAATAAAATATAATTTGTATAAGTTTGATTATGTAGTAGATACCTATCTACAATTGTATAGTCTTGTTCACATAAAAAAAAACAAATTTTTCGTTATTATATTTACTTTTATCAACTAATAAACATTTTTGTCCTTATTTTATGTGTGTCCTCATCATACTGATTTTATTTAAAATTTATAATTTCTATAAAAGTGTTACTTTTTAAATTGTATTACGCAAATAGTTTAATAGTCGTTAGTCATTATTTATACATCCACAATACCAGTGTTGTTTAGTTTGTTGGGTGAAATGTGATGTAGAAACAATCGTCAGTTCTAGAAACCTATACTCTGCACACCATAGTCCTGTGTACAGGCCACGTCAAAAGCGCAAAAACCCTGGGTCTCCCCCGTGTCGGCCTTTGCAGCATAGCTATTGATTGTGTCAGGCGGGTGAGAGAGAGTACGGTTCGGAATTACGAATGAGGAACACGCTCGCACGGCTCAAGTGTACGTGAGTCGAATTCGAGTCGAGCCGGAACCCACCCGCGCAACCTTTAAAACCCGTCAATCCTCCCTTACCTTTCCCGGTGAAAGGGAGATGAGGGGGGAGTGTTTGTAGACTATGCGCACAACCCTATATATAGTCTAAATTAACGTTACGGACGGTAACAATGATGGACGATTCGGGAAGATTTTTCACTAAGTCCGGATAGTTTAATTCCCCTTGTAACGTACAACCAATATCTCAAGAGGCTTCCAAATGTCAAATCGCTATGGTAGTTCCTTTACTTATCCGTGTTATTTTTTGCAGGTAGAGATGACCGGTAGTAGTGTGTTTGACTACATTCACCAAGCCGACCATTCTGAGCTAGCCGAACAATTAGGCCTAGGACTGACTCAAGGCCAGGGAATGGCATCACCGTCACCCAGCAGTGCTGGTTCCGAAGAAGGAAGTTCTAATGTGGGTACGGCAAATCCCGATGGTGAGTTTTCATCCCTTCAGACAACGGTGGCCACACTCTACGACGTTTCACGTGATTAGCCACACGCTCACCCTGAGTGTTTTTTATTGCCCCGTCACGCCGTATAGAACACTGAAATGCAATCCAATTTATAACCAAAAAATAAAATAAAAAAACATCTAGTCCGAGGGAAAAATTAGTTTGGTCCTTTTTAAGTTACAACGCTCGATCCGATAATGCGTGACGGAGTATTTTTATGAATTGACGCGAGGGGCTATGATTTTAAACCTAATACAAGTTCACACAATATAATTTTCATCGGATACTAAATTTAACAAAAACATATTATATTAAATTAATTCTTTCGAAATTATTCTTAAACTTTTACATAAAATTCTTTAATATATATGAATAATGAATACATAAAAATATAACCATTTTTCACACACTGACCACCGATTATGTGCTTATAGTTTGGAACATTATAATATCGTATAGACTTTCTGGAGTATATAAGGAAGCACGGATCATTAGTCCGGCCGCAAACGATCGTGACTTCGAACACATAATAATATAAGGTTGTATCCGATTGCTGTGTAACTAATAATATTATGCTGTCATAGTGTGAATACGATCGCATAAACATTATATTTTATTTTTTAATAAATAGGTAGGTAATACAAAAATTATTTTACATTATTCGTGATAATTAAATAATTAAAACTTTGCATTAATTATAGGTAAATATACAATCTTGTATACCTTTAAAAGAAAAAATCTAGCTACGAATGATCAATAAATTAATTCATAATAATGAAACACATGAAATAAAATATCCAATAAATATAAAATACAAAATACAAAATTTACATCATTACCTACTATAATTATTATTACTTTATACAATTTTCAGTTTCGTCAGTGATGTCTCTATCCAGCACAAATGCATATAAAGGCTTAGACCGAGCGTTTTGCATTAGAATGAAGTCTACGCTGACTAAACGTGGTTGCCATTTCAAATCCTCCGGATATAGGGTGAGCGTACATATATATATATATATATATATACTTTTCTAATACGGATATTATTACCACCGTATAGGGTGTAGAATTATACATTTCATCCCACTTTCCCAGTAATATATGAATTCTCTTATTTGGAGGGGAGAAGTGTAATTTTCAGACCAAAATTGTAGTAAAGGGTTGATGGTTCGGTGATTATTAAGCTTAAAACAACCGAAAATGAGTGCGTCATACTACCTATATAGTTTGAAAATATTTCGATTCTAATAACTAATCAGTCATCAGCAATGTTACCATACTATGAAATGTCATTGATACAATTGTATATTTTTCTATTAAACAGTCATTATTTATACACCGACAAAATATTAAACTTAGTAGGTACCTTCTTACTTAAATAATGTTTCAAAATACAATTTATTTCTGTGCACAACATCAATGCTAGAATAATCATATTGGAGTTGTATAAAATACGAATGATTGTGTTGACCTAATAAAACAAGGGGATGTGAAGTAAAGACGAGGCAAATACAAGGGTTAAAGGAAAATTCTACCCCAAATATAAATGATGATTCATTGAAACCACTAAAAATTAGTACTTTTGTTCGAGATACTTGCACTATTTTAATTGGATATCTCCTCAAGCACCCAATGCATGGTTTCGGTTCAAATTTTATTTAACAAAAAACTAAAATAAAAGTCCCAAAAATAAAATTAAATAATTAAATAGGTACGTTAAAATGTTTTTTTTACTTATTGTTATTTGTTTATTCATGTATAGATAATTTCCATCAGCCTTGTGTATATGTAACACATAAGGCATACCTACAATATATTAGATAAATTTGTAGGTATAAACAAAATATGGTCAATGAAGCATTTACAAATTTCATACTTTAGCAACCTGTCACCACAAAACTGACCACCGCTTAAATGTATATAGGTATAATATAGTATAATATGCATATGTATGTTTACATATTGTGTGGTGACAATAACAAAGAGAAAGCTATTCAAACGATGATAAAACAACATTAACACTGATATTGTAATAAAAATAATTATAATAATGTACAATTGGTGTTGCACTGTTCTACAATGGTTACATTCTTACGTAACAGTGTTATTTCAAACGAATAAAAAAATTAAATATTCGACAAATTAAAGAAATAACCATTATAAGTATCTACCTATTACTTATTCAGATATTTCATTACCACATTATTCTCCCCTATAAGTGGTAATTTGTTTCATCTTGATTTTTGATTTACTTCAGATAGACTAATAAAAACAAGATATCGGTTAAATAACCATGGATAATTATACATTTGGGTCCGTAGACTGTGGACGAAAGAAAAAATCCTAATGGTTTTTTATATACCTTTATATATATGTATATATATACACGCGTGTGTGTGTGTTCGAAGGATTTGGGTTTTATGGACGAACAATTCTGATAATTTTGTTAACGTCTATTCAGAATGAGCCTAATTAATTAATTAAATCGCCATAGATCCGTGTCCAGTGAACGTTTTGTTTTAAAAACAACTCCCTTAACAAGTTTGCACTAAAAGAACAATAGAAAACAATTTAATAACAATAATTGTGCGTGTCATGCGTTTGATCATTTTGTTACGATTTCATTGTAGCCCGATAGAATGAAAGACAAAAAGCAGATGATACTTTAGTATTCAACGACAATATACAAAATTCGATTCACATAGACACAAAAAAAAAACAATTACTATAGTCGGAAGCGTATAAAAAAAAAAACAATAATAATAATAATGTACCACATAACGTGTAAACGTTTAGAGTATAGTAAAACGAAAATTGAATGACCGAAGTAGTCGGCCGACTTAAGATCGTTGTCAGGATGTACAAATCATATCCAGTGATCGTGATAAGTATACAAGAGAAGAACGCCTCTGGTTCCAAGAGGTTGTTTTTTCTCTTTTTTTTATGTAATTTACGTGTCAGAACTGTTGATGTCGCGTTAACCACTGTTTTTTTTTCACACGCCACTAACAGTCGTACATTATATATATGATGTATATCATATACGATATTATTAAGGCGATAAAAACCCGTCAACAACCTTTACCTTATGACTTATATATAGTATATAATAAATAATAATACACATTATAATATACACACACCAGCCACACAAAACATTACATTTTAATTTACTAGGAAATTGTAAATTTTTTTAACGTAAACTCACAATCTTACTCTTATGTCTCAGGTGGTGCTGTTGATTTGCAGACTGAGGCCACAGTACACGTTTTCACACAATCGGAAATGTGCGCCACCGCTTTTGGGCGCAGTGTCCCTGGCTATCGCACTACCCCCACCAAGCGTGCATGAAATCCGACTGGAAACCGACATGTTCGTCACACGACTATACTTCGACTTTCGAATAGCTCATTGCGAACCAAGGTAATTATATCGACTGCGATGCTCAGGTATCTCAAGAATCTAGATATTCGTTGGAAATATTGTAGTTTCAATATGCATAAAATTACACAGATATTGTGATGAACTCGAATAGAAAATAGAAACAGGGTTTTTTTCATTTCAAGAGCATATAATGTTCGAAAAACTGTACCAATTTATAACTATAATTAAACAAAAAATATGTCTATTACCAACAACTCTATTTGATACTAATAATTTATATTTTGGAACATATAACTAGGTATGTATTCGTCAATTAGGTATTAAGCTGCAGTATATAATTTTAAAATATACAAAAATCGTGAGACCCATTTTTGTTGAAGTTATCTATATACATTTTGAGTTCCCATGTATAGATACGCAAATGTATAACGATGAATTATTATTATTATCACAGGGTAGCGGAAATACTAGATTATACGGCCGACGAACTGACTGGTATGAACATGTATACCCTGTGTCACGGCGAGGACGTGGGGAAACTCCGAAAATGTCACCTAGACTGTAAGTATATACTGCAACATGCAAGCATTATAATGTTATGGACATCAACTTTATAATATTATTATATTATAACACAATAAGGTCGTTACTATAGTTTTGAATGGTACGACAGTCCGCATTGTAATAGTATACGCTGCAGATACAGATAAAAATGTAAAATAATATAATACGGGTCTGGTGATGGTTGTTAGAGTATCGTATAATTTGAGGTGCTTACGTAGGTATACTTCAACTAGATATACCTCCTACCTATGATATACCTACATTATAATATCTCGCGTTAACTGGCATATAAATGGTGGCCATTTATATTTATACGCGATCGTAATTGAATAACGACCGGAAGAGCGTCATCAGTATTCAGAACAGTAATACGCACTGAGTATAATATTATAATATGTATACCTACCTACCTATTTTGTCTTCACCGAATACATCGTACACGAGACGATGACTCTTGTTGGTGGACGACGATAACATCTAACGTGTGGCCACCGGAGTAATGGCTGTATGGTCCGGTAACAGGGGGAAGGCGGAGCTTCCGGTGCGATACCTGCCCGGCATATTTCAACAGGCGCAAGTGCCTCTGTAGCTGTGCGTGTGTATTATCATCATCATCATCATCATCATCATTGTCGTCGTCATCAGTATTTTTAGGTATAGGAAAGTACGAGGGTATATAATGGACTATAATGTAATATTTTGCCATATGCAATGACAAATCTGTGAAGGAGGAACCAACAATTTTTGTGTATGATATATATTTAATATATATATAATATAACTATATAAATATTACATATTATAATATATATATTAGGTATACGCAGTTGATGTACAGGTATATGCATATGCATGTTTTTGTAATACAAATTATTTTTCTGGACCCCCTCCCCAAGGAAAATTTTGAAAATCCGCCACTTGATATAGTTAGGTAAATATCATACGTACCTATAACCTATTGTAGGAAACGAAAGAGACATTTAATGGGTAATAATATTATGTCCATCGTCCCACCGACCACCAGTCTCCACTCACTACCTATACTACTATAATATACCGTATACTACCATAGGTACATAGTACCTACTGAAGGTATATAGGTAGGTCGTAGTCATGCAGTCGACGGAAAAACAATATCCATTTCGTCATATAGTCAGGTCGAATGAGTTGAATGCTTAAATATTATTATAGCGCCGCCATAGATTCGTCTTCCCAAAATGAATGTATAAATATTCCACTCGAGTCGCGTGCAAGTGGCTTTCGGACAATAATAAAAATTGGATATATTGTTATAATATATGAATTATTCGTCATGTGTCTGTAGACATTATTTTATATAAAACCATTCCCATTTGTAAATTTTCAACTCTTAGTTCCTATAGTTTCCTACCTACTTATACACTGATTTATAACAATAGCTGGATGTCTATGTATTATGTAAGTTCTGATATAATATATAAAACATAAATAGATAATTACGTACCTACATCAAACCTACTATTGAGTAAATATACCTATGTATTAGACTTAGTATATACCCAATTATTTTTTTCAATGTAATATAATTACAATAATTACATACACTTGTATAATTTAATAGTTGGCCGTTAGGTAACATCATGATATTTTTTTGTTGAGACAACAAAAACTATAAGTATCGGACCAAATTATTATTAAAATTATAGTAAATATGTATTAACGGTGAACGGAGAATATCAATAACCTAATTTATTATTCCAAAATAATTTAAATTATAATTATATAATATAATATTATAATTACCTATAATCTTAGTAATATTTCACTGAAATAAGTTGATTTTTTTATCGTATATTTTTATAGTAGAAACTATTTTACGTTTATTTACAATTTTCTAAACACTAACTGGCAATATAAATCATACAATAATATAATGCAATTCGGTTCTTAAAAATATAACGTATAACCTATTTAAAAATGTTCTATTTATCATTTATCAAATTAACATTTTTATTTTATTTTCAGTGATTAACAAAGGACAGATGATGACGCATTACTATAGGGTGATGAATAAAAATGGTGGTTACACTTGGATGCAGACGTGCGGTACGGTCGTCTGTAACTCGAAAAACGCTGAAGAACAGAACATCATTTGCGTCAACTACGTAGTCAGGTAAGTTGTATTTTATTTTAAATTTTAACCCCGCGCCAATTAGGTGTGTCCCCTCGTTTTGTATTCAGAACATTCACCAACTATGATAAAAAAAAAAAAAAAATGTGCGTAACATTATCCGAACCTCTGCGGAATATTGATCGTGGTGTATAATATTATGTATAATGTATATATATGATGATTTTAGTGCCAGAGAATTCGACAATTTGATAATGGATTGTTGCCAAATGGAAGAGCATATTAGACAGAGGGCGGTGAAAAGAGAAGAAACTGGAGGCAACGACCCTGAGAACGGTTCACCTGATGGCGGTGGCGGTGGTAAGTGTCATGTAATATGACTTATATGAGCCTAATGGCGTTGGTCGAGTTATAACTGGATATCGGTCATTTTTAGATGGGCGAGGAGGAAATCCTAGAAGAGATCACCTAACACCTGCCGACCTGGATGATGGTCATTCGGCGGACGGACAGGGTGATCCGACGAGAGGCAGGAATCATGTGGACATAACGCAATTGAACAACGCACCATCTGAACGATTACAAGTGAGTTAATATGAAATATGAATAACATTGTAATTTAAATAACTTTTTGCAAATGAAAATCAACATGTTTTATAATTATTACGTAATCGAATTAATAACTAGTACAAAAGTAATAATATTCAAGTAGACTGTATATATATCAGGTTTGACTACCAACTTGTAGGTATAATACTACTATACTGATAGGTGTATTGTGTATAGTGTATACTGTATCAGTTGTAGGTACACGTCTTGTACCTATACTTTATGTGACTTTAATGCGTCATAGTTGTAGTTTTTAAATGAAAACATTATGAATTATAAAATTATATAACGTTCTTTGGGTAGCAATCAAAAATAATCCTGAAAAGCTATATTATATTTATAACATAAAAATAATTGAAATTTGTTCTCGTTTTTCACTATACTACACCAGTTGTTATTTTTCATGTGGTACTTGCATTGGTATTATGTATAGAAAATGGCACGTTAAGAATAATATAATATAGATACCCATTGGCCATTAGTCGTAATAATAACACACGATCGAATAGTATATAGAGTTAAGAAGACCGAACATAGAAGTTTCATTGGTCGTTTCGTTCAATTGAAGGACAGTTTTGGCGTTTCTTAAATTGCCTATTATACCTACCTAACGTTCCTGCAAAATTAAGCATCCATAGTTTTTAATTTATCATAACTCATGAGTTCTTAACTGTAGGTACGTCTTACGTAAACGTATTATAATCTACGGTCACTTTTATTATCTTTTTTCTTATAGTGAACCTAACTTTTCAGGGTTGAATTAAAGGGACGCAAGTTTTTTAATCGTGTGTAAGATTTTAAGTATCTATTTATAGTATGTAGTGTATGTATGTTATTGTATAATATAATATTATATATTTATATTTATATAATTTAAAGGTGGGAAAAATACCTGTCCTAGTGCCCAAAATGTCTGAAACTAGCTTTGGCACCTACATAGAATGTTAGAATATGCATTATACATACAATATATTCAATATTGTATATTATATTAAGTGTTCTAGACTATTTTGATGTTTATTTATGATTCGTCTCGTTTTAGTTGAACAATAACAACAGCATAGGAATACAACCGAAGAAGTCAGGTAATGACAAACGGAAAGCACACAAAAGGAAAATCGCTGACCGGGACGAGGCAGCTGCGGCGGTGTTGACAGCGGATAGCTGCTGCAGTAGTTCGGAAGAAGACACTTTGGTGAACCGGAAGCAGCATTTCGCCAGCTTAAGCCCCGCCTCTTCGTCGTGTCAATCCACGTTGCCACCCAGTCCACCGAAAACTAATGGCAGTGGTAGTGATAAGAGGCCGGCTGCGAGCGACCCGAACGCTGTAAAAGAGCTCGAGCACGCTATGTCCAAACACCTGCCACCGACCACGGACAAGACGTCCACTTCATCAGTGGCGGCAGCACACCAACCTACAGACTTCAGCACGGACGCGCTGCTCAAGCAACAGCAACAGAAGAGTACGATCCAATGGATCGGGGCGCACCACCTGGGACATCACCACCATCTTCATCAGCAGCAGCAACACCAACAACTACAACAACAGCAGCAACAGCAACAGCAGAACGGTAGCCTACACCTGCAGCAGCACCAGCATCACCATCATCCCGCCGGGCCACCTCATCATCATCACCTACAACATCACCAACAGCAGCAGCAGCACCACCATCACCACCAGGGCGCGTCACCGCACGGCCAACAGTCGACGGGTGGTGCTCCAGGTACCACGCTGCCCGCTTCAGCGCTGCTCCGGCAGATATACGCCAACCGTGAGTCGGTGATCCGCGCTAACGTGCATGCTCCCCGATCACCCGGTGCCAGTGCTGTCTCGTATTACGCGGGTGAAATGAGCACGTTGCCGACGCCGCCGGGCAGCGAGGGTGGTTATTCAGAACAGCAACAGTTTGGGCCGCAGAAAAACGAGTTCGGTAACGGCGGCAGCCTCGCTGTACCACCACCGTACAGTTACGCCGATTATCATACGGCCATGACGCCGCCGTCGTCCGTGTCGCCACGTGACAAACATCAACACCAGCACCAGCAGCAACAGCAACAACAGCACCAGCAACAACACCAGTATGATTTGTACGGGCCACCGCCGACGTCCGCGGATGCGTTGCTGCAGATACGGCAACAGCATCTGCACCAGCAGTACGGCCATCACGCAGAGGTGACGTCGTCCGCGGCGCCCGCTCTGCCGCTGAAACCACAGCCGTATAACCCTGCGCCGCCACCGCCGCCCCCGCCCGCTGTGCCACTCGATCATTACGATCAGACGTCCGCGGCCGCGGCAGCTGCGGCCGCAGCATTTTACCATTCGGCCGCCGGCTTTCATCTTTACCATCCATCCAAGTCGACTATGGCCACTGGCCCGCCGCTTCCACCTCCACCACCGTCATCCGTGTACGCTGCTGACTCATTAAAGAACCACCACAATTGGTACTCCACACCCACTTAGTATGCAGTTGGTATAGATTTATAATAATGATGACATTTCGTATGTACATTTCACCCCTAACACCATCCCCATATAAAAGCATATGGAGAGGGGTTAATTTTTAAATGCGACACGCACTCACTCGTATTTCCTCGGACATTATTTTTGATAGAATTTAAACAATAGGTACCTATATTAATGTTATTTTGTTACACACGAAAATGTGTAGTGTCTATCATATTATAGTCTGGTAACTAAATAAATTCTGGTTAGGTATTCGGTGTTCGGTATTTTCTAAATACATATTATACACATATGTATCTACATTATTATTTATTGTAGGTACCTATCTTACATTTTGCCATTTTTACTCTTATTTCTTTTTTAAACGCATAATATTATAAAGTTCACTTTGGTTATTATAAAATAAAAAAAAAGAAAGGAGTAAAAGACTGGAATGGCTTGGACACAATATGGCCAAGGAGTACACTTATAAATGCTATATTACACCGGTGCAGGTGGTGGTCGGAAATAATATAATATACTAAAAAATTACATCATGAGTATTATTAGTACTGTACTAAATACAGGTAGCTAGGTTGTTGGATAGAAAAATATAATATTTATAAATTACAATAAAATAGGTGCCTTTACAAAATGTTGACAGGTATTTAAACAAGGAATTCATTGTCAGATATTCGGATGATATCCCCCCTCCATTGAACGTGACATTTACCTCCCTAATTCACTCATGAAAACTTTAAATTATTGTAAATAGTAAACTTTAAAGTTACTATAAATAACTTGATAAATATCACAAAAACTTAAACTTACGATTATCAAAAAATAGTCAAAAGGTAGTGTAAGTTTTAAGTATCAAGGCGAAAAACACCCATATATTATCTACACCAATGTATGCGTTTTATTTTATATAGCCCATTAGGTGTCCAAGAAAATACGGGTTTTGCATAAAAAAAAATAGCACCGCTATTATATGCGATTGATATACTTAGCTTCTAATTATTATATTTGCTGCAGCTGTATTCGTTTGAGACTGTAATATTGTCATTATTCTTATTTAGAGTTATTAAACATATTGTGTATTATACCAATTTTGTAAAAACCTATACCAAAGGTTGTATAAAATACTTAATACCTACTATACATATTATGCACATAATTAATATTATGAACAAACTATATATTTTGTTAAGACTACATCCTTTTTTTTTATACCTACATATTTTAACCCAAAGATTGTATTTTAGTGTCGAATTTTTAAACTGCGTGCCTACCAATTTTTTAATAAATCGATGATGTACTTACCACTGCAGGCATGGACGTATATAGGAAGTAATTGCAGGGGCCGGGAGTTTATAAAAAAAATATATATTTAATTAATATTATAAATTAATCCGCCGTATTAAAATGCCGTACCAACATTAATTTCGGGGGTGTGGGGGGGGGG
>NC_042494.1:36124020-36137304 GCF_005508785.2 Acyrthosiphon pisum | reverse complement strand
TAAACCTCCCCCTCCCCTATATACGCCACTAGCTGCAGGTGTGTATACTGTATATAGTTGTAATGTTTTATATTAAAAAAATTGACGATTTCGACATCGGGCGTTTATTTTTGGTTTGAAATGTAATTATGAAAACTTATTAAGTAGGTAGGCATAGTTAACTTTAATGAAATATTTCCAAATTTAAACTCAATGTCATTGCACAACCTTTATGTACCTATTGAAAAAACCTTCTCATAAAATTATATCCAGTCAGGATGGCGGTACATGTTTGTACATATTATTTTATACATAAGAGATGAAAATAATGTAGACTTTTATTATAATTATAATTTAATAGGCCTGTAAGTTATACGTATAAAAACATCATATCAAATTTATTTTTAAGCTAAGTGCTGAAGACATCACAATGTTTCAGTCTTGCACTCATCTGTATTATTTGTAATTTACGAAGTGTTTATTACGCTGTCGTTATGAGTTATGACTCAGTAAATACTATATTATTATTTTTTATAATTCAAATTTGTTTTTTTCCCTTAAACAAGAATTTTATTGTTTGTAAACATGTTAGGTGGTTAATTATTTTATTATTATTATTATTATTATTATTTTACGTTGGCTCAATTAATTTGTATATAATGTAATTTTTTACACAAAATGTATAATATATTATATAATATTACTATTATTATTATTATTATTATTACTATTATTATTACTACTATGAAGTTAAAGCTGTTAGTAGGTGTTAACTGAAATGTGCAATAGACACACGTTTATATCAGTGATATTTATTCCTTGTTTGTAATTTAAAATATAAACAAAAATAAATTTAAAAAAACGGTTTCATGTCAGTTGTTTTTTCATGAATGTTTTTCTTGATGTCACAATCACAGAAACCATTTTTGCCACTTCTTTCGTGCCACTCAAACTGTCACCATAAAATAAAATTGACTGACATTGAATGTATCCAAATTTTGAGTAAAACTCTAGTTTTTCAGTTGAAGACAAGTATGCAAATTGTAAACCCAATCTATAAAAATTATTTTAACATTTAAATATAATTTCCAGTACCTACCTACCTTTGTATCAAGATATTAATATATTATTATTATACGTTTTTATGTATTCTTCAGTCTTGAACAAAATACATTTTCCTAGTCCTTGTCGTGTGTAATGATTATTACTATATGACCACTAAAACAATAACAATTTTCATTATAAATTAAACAAATTATGGAAGTAGGTAATTTTTTTTTAGGGTGTATTAAAAGTCAACGCAAGCTAGTATATCTACAGCGTGTCAAACATCGGAAATTTAGGCAATCTACACAATATTTTCTTTGTGGGGAATGAGGATTTTATCAAAGTATCACAAGATTCTTCCAAACTGTGTACCATGATTAAACGTAGTGTCTATACTATCTTTAATCGCGATGTGTACCTAACATAAGCAACACATACAAATTCATAAACATCATTAAATTTACATAATATATTAAAATATAATTATTATCATCCTGTGATAATTTCCCTTAAATTTGGTAAACTAAAGTTAGTAAAATTGATGTAACCCATACATTAAATATGATTGTGAAATAGGAATAAAATTAATTTCAATTGAAAATAAAATATTATACATAGTCTCCATTTTAGATAGGGTAAAAGGACGAAACTTAGTCATCTATATTAAAATACAAATATAAATTATAATCACATCATTGTAAAACGTAATTATAAAAAAAGGTGGACAAGTGGATACCGGTCTGCTGTACCTTAGTCGTCGAGTAGCTTACTGTAATGACTAATGGATGTGTTAAATTTTATTTCAATGATACTAGTTAGTAACTAAGTTAGTTCATAAATAAATAATTATAACTTAACTTAGTTATATTCTTAAAAATCAAGTTATTTACGATGCATAGATTTTTCATCGATTATTACATATTTTTACGTAAATATCATTAGGTATAACATAACAATATGGATACCCGTAATTCTAAGATTAATCATTCATTGGTTACGTTTCCAAAATCGCCTAAGTGATAAAACATTTTCAGTTACCACTGTCTTTCCGATTTCTTATGGGTCAGACATTGCCTTTGAGATCCACATCATATTTCTTAGATAATGACATATTTTAAGGTGCATTTCCCTGGCATCCCCACTTCCGAATTTTGATTTCAAACCAAGGGCTTTCGTTTGTGCTGGATCGTGCTCGAATTTCATCGTTTGTGCTGCAACCCTTAAGGAGTTATAAGGGATAATGATTGGGGGTGCCAGCGGAACGACTGCACCCCCACCTCAGAATTTTCAAATTTAAATTATGCCATTCGTTTGTGCTACATTTGTGCCGGATTGTGCTCAAATTTCCTCGTTTTTGCATGCAAACCCTAATTAACAACAGGGGATCATTATTGGATAAGGGTGGTATGGAGCCATAATACAACCACAACTCAAAATTTTGTAACTTCAAATGAGCCAGTTATAGCCTGATATCCAGTACCATATATTCGACGAAAGTACTCTACTACTTATGTGGAGTTATCCTTATAAATTTATTTTAGGTGGTTGTAAAGACAATCCGACACCCCCCCCCCCACCACTGTCCAAATCAGTCCACACATCACACACGACCCTAACCTTAATTTAATGACATCTCTATGATGAATTTTTAAAATGATAAGGATTCATAATTTATAATATTGACTATCTAATGATTAGGTACTTCCATGACGGTTAATATATTAAATTGGTTATTAATTGTAGTATAAAATAATTAACTGTTTGGAAATATATACCATGTAATGAATTATTACTAAACTGTATTGATATATTAGTTTCATTTTAATATTATATCCAAGTACAACTATAAAGTTACAGAAAATGTATTTTTGTCTGTTATAGTGCATAGCATTTTTTACTAGTTCATCAATCATCACTATAGTTAATTTTAAAATAGTAATTGCAATTTTGAGCATTAAATTATGTAATCGTTTTACAATGCAATTAAAACATAAATATGACTTTTATAATAAACAATTTATATTTTTTAGACAGTAAAAATATATCCAGATTAGTCAGACTAATATACTAATCAGATTACAGGTTCTGTTAATAACTATTAACTAATAGTATAAAGTAAGAGTAAATACTTATAATATATTATTGACTATTGGCTATATTCATTTATTTAAAAAATATACTTTTCTGTCTTGTGTCTTTTTTTTTTTATTGATTTGGTAAAAGAAATTAGTAATATTTTTTAATTCTGTTTATTAGGCGTCTAGGTACGTCTAATATTTATTAGACGTCTATAGGTACTATTAGTTAATAACAGACAAAATACATTTCCTATAACTTCCTGTAACTAATTTCTTTTACCAAATCAATGAAAAAACAAACGTAGCACAAACGAATGGCATAATTTAAATTTGAAAATTCTGAGGTGGGGGTGCAGTCGTTTCGCTGGCACCACCAATCATTATTCCTTATAACTCCTTAAGGGTTGCAGCACAAACGATGAAATTCGAGCACGATCCAGCACAAACGTAGCACAAACGTAGCACAAACGAAAGCCCTTAGTTTGAATTCAAAATTCGGAAAGGGGTGCAGTCGTTTCGCTGGCACCCCCAATCATTATCCCTTATAACTCCTTAAGGGTTGCAGCACAAACGATGAAACTCAAGCACAAACATAGCACAAACGAAAGCCCTTGGTTTGAATTCAAAATTCGGAAGTGGGGGTGCCAAGGAAATGCACCTCATACTTTAAACCTAAGGAAACTTGTTTTTAGTGTTTTGAATTGTGGTGTTCTTTAATACTCTAATAAAAGTTAGATACCTAAAACATATCCAGATCAATAGACGTCTTAGTATTTGGAGCGTGTTTATATAGTTTATTTATTCAATCACTACACCTTGGTATAGATACTAGGTAGCTAAAAGGTAGCTTACAGATGAATTTTTTTTTCAGCTTACGAAGAAAAAATATTTATTTTTGTTTATTTAAAAGTTTGCTGTCGATTATATTACTATTATAATAATTAGGGATTAGTTGAAATATGGTACATTTTTTACAAATATATTTAAAAAAACAAATGGTAGGGCGGCGCCGGCAGTGACAGCTAGTTGAAATAAAAATAATGTAGACTTTTTAATTATTATTTAATAGGTTTGTAAGTTATACACTTATACGTATAAAACATCATATCAAATTTATTTTAAAACAAAGTTCTGAAGACACCACAATATTGCATTCTTGCACTCATTTATATTATTAGTAACTTATCTACGAGGTGTTTTTATTACGCTATAATTATGATTTAATAAATACTATATTACTATTATTTTTTAATTTTTACAAATCAAATTTGTTTTTTCCCCTTAAACATGAATTTTATTATTTGAAAACATATTAGGTGGTTAGTTAATTTTTGATTATAATTATCTTACGTTGGCTCAATTAATTTGTATATAATTTAAATTTTTTACACACATAATATGTATAACATACAGTGTTGGCCGTTGGGTAAATTACTTTTGAAAGCAATAAAATTACGTTATTAAAAAAATATTTAATGTAACAATAATTGTTACATTAAATATTTTTTTAATGACATTATATTTATCACGCGTTACATTACTTTTTCATCCAAAAAATAAAATGTTGTAAAATAATGTTTCTTTTTTCAAAAATTAATTATAAAATCAGTCCATAATGACTATTAAGTATAATAGCTATTAGCTAATAAGTACCTAATAGTATAATGTTATATTATGTTATAGTGTTATTATACTGTTATATAAATGGTACCTACTACATCAGTATATGTATAATATGAGTGTATATAACATTGATGATGAAGGTATATTGTGTCATTGTTAGTTGTTACATTGACAAAATGTATGAGTATGAATTCCTGGGATCCATGGGCGTAGTATACATGGGGGCTATAGGGGCTACAGCCCCCACAGAAACCTTCATAACCCCCTCATGGTGTTTACTTTCATTTTTTACATTTTATCCAAAATTAGGTACTTCCGTGTTATCTCGACTACCCAAATATTCCCAAGACTACCTGTTGGATTCATCCGGGTTATCTCGACTACCTCCGTAGACCGTAATTTATTAATAAATAAATGATATATATTCCCGCGTTGTTATCTATAATATCACCGTAATGTACAATATTTAATTTTGTCTTCGATGTACAATGTACCTACTATAAGCCAATTAGTTGACTTTAACCATTTTATGTTGGTTTTTATTTCGTCAGTCATTCGACAATCGTCCTATTTTCCGTATTAGCGCTACGTCTAGTTAAATATATCGTTTAGTCAATATGAATTTTTTTAATTTGCCATCGTCCGAGAAGGAGGCTGTTAATTTTCTCCAAGAACGCGGAATGTTGCCAAGTGCACGGATTTGTCCGAACAATCACTTGGCAAAATTGTATTTTGGAAAAGAAATCTTTTGGAAATGTAATATTAAAAAATGCCAAAAAAAGGTAAATATACGTAATGGTAATTGGTTTGCGAAATCACGAATATCGTTGACGACTGCTGTGCGATTTATATATGGGTGGTCATATGAAATGACTAGTATTAAGTGGTGTGAACAAGAACTTATAATATAAGTGAAAATACAGTTATTGACTGGAATAATTACTTACGTGAAGTATGTGCAATGGCGATTGAAAATAAACCACAGGGGAAAATAGGTGGACCGGGGAAAATTGTCGAAATTGATGAAAGTTTGTTTTCGAAAAGAAAAAATCATGTTGGGAGGGTACTTCCCGAACAGTGGATATTCGGAGGAATTTGTCGCGAGACAAAAGAGTCATTTTTATTAAAAGTACCTGACAGAAAAACAGGAACTTTACTTACGGCGATCAAAAACAACATTCAGGAAGGTACCACGATCTATTCAGATTGTTGGCGTGCATATAACACCGAATTATTAAAATCATCCGGCTTCCATCACTATACTGTCAATCATACATACAATTTTGTTGACCCAACCACAGGAGCACACACCCAAACAATTGAACGCCTTTGGGGATCGGCAAAGTGGCGAAACAAAAAAAATAGGGGAACAGCTCGCCATCATCTACATTCATACCTGACTGAATTTGTTTGGCGACAAAACCTTGGTAACGATCCACCGTTTAATAAGATTTTAATGGATATTAAAACCTGCTTTCCTCCTCAAAAAAATTATTAACTACATTTTTTATTTATTTTTTATATTATATTATTACAATTTTTTCTATACACATTTTTATGCCATTTTATCGTGTTTCAAAATAGATTTATATTATTATTCAGAATAAATTTAACTTATATATTTTATATATTTTTATTATTTAAAAAATTGCAGTACTCGAAATAACACGGTTGATCATATAATAGGGGTAGTCTTGGAAATATTTTGGTAGTCGAGATAACACGGTTGTGAACTTAAAGTAGTCGAGATAACACGGAAGTACCCAAAATTATAGTTTTAAATGTTTTTATAATTTTCTAGTCCTATATAGCTCCCACAGATAGTTATACCAAGCTACTCTCATGCTAGGATTTTAAATAATATTGTTGATTATTATCTAAAAACTTTCGGAATCATAAATAAATTTAATTGATTTTTAATTTTTCAGGAATATCCTAGCACCTAGGTTTTATCATATATTCAGATATTCTACATTCATAACTTATTTTAATAACATGGAAAATAACATATTTCTCCATAGGAATTAGTTGTATAATGTAATTTTATTACAATTGCGTGTGAATTTAAATAAAATATAACTAATAAAATGACTCAAGAGTTATTACAAAAGTACCTAGTTTTGTTACAGTAATTATTTGTAATATATGAATTACATTACAACCCAACACTGATATTATATACATAAATTAATATTATATAATATTACTATATTATTAACTTTTATCATTATTATTATTATTACTACCTATACTACAAAGTTAAAGCGATGGCCGATGAGTAGGTGGTAACTGAAATGTACAATAGATACACGATTATATTAGTAATATTTATTCCCTGTTATTAGTTTAAAATACAAAGAACAATAAATTTAAAAAACGGTTTCATGTCAATTTTTTTTTCATAAATGTTTTTCTTGATGGCACAATGACAGAAACCATATTGGATTTATTGATGCTACTCAAGCATCCTCCATAAATTGAAATAGGCTGACATTGAATATATCCAAGTTTTGAGTAAAACTCTTGTTTGTCTATTGTAGACAAGTATGCAAAATTTAAACCCAACCTATAAATATTATTTCAACTTTTAAATATAATTTCAACTTTCAAGTATGTAGTATGTATATTATTATTACGTTTTTATGAATTCTTCAGTCTTGCACATAAGATATTTTCCTAGTCCTTGTCCTCGGTGATGATTTACTATGACCACTAAAATAATAACAATTTTCATTATCAGTTAAACAAATAATGTACTTTTATTTTAAGGTGGTAAAAGTTAATACAAGCTACATCATATCAAACATTGGAAATGTAGGTATTCTAAACCGCAATGGTAAACTAGCTATGGTGGCGGGTTGGAAATCGCCTAGGCTGAGTAGGCCTGGCAAAAATTTGGGCTGCTTGAATATTTTTGGCAGACAAATTATAAATATTTTATTATTAGCCCAAAATTAGACCGAATTTTTGTTTCCCCGGGGTCAATTTCTATTTTCAGTCCATCCCTACTAGACACCATTTTCTTTATGCACATTTTTTTTCTTTTAACATTTCAGAATGCAATTTATAAACACCAACTATACCTAAGAATTTAACAGAATATTATTGACCTGTTTCGATGAAACCACCATCAGGAATAGACGGTATTGGTGTAATTTTTGAATGTCCTAAAACTGCCTTGAAGTTATCTTCTTCTTTTTCAACCAATACCAAAGATGTTGGCAATGTATCACAAGATGCCTCCAAACTGTGTAACCTAAATGACACATACAAATGCGTTAATATCAATGAATTTACAAGACATATCACATAACTATGTCAAGTTGCATGAACAAGCACTAAATATTTAAGGAAATAATTGTGAGCTAAGTCCCTTAAACATGATTTAGTGGTCCATGATTGATTCATTAAATTAATCAATTGTTCATGAAACTCGGCAATAATATTATTAGCATGTGATAAATTCTTTCAAATATTGCACTGATGTTATACACTAAGAGGGCGCTACAACCGCATGTGTACTCATACAAACGCATAACATATAGCAAATATTATGCTTAGCAGATCACGTTTATCTTTGTTATGCGTTTGGAAGGCAGGTAGAAAGCACACCGATGTAGTGCCTTCTTAAATATTAATGCAAAATAGAAATAAAACTGAAAGCAAAATATCAAATATTGTTCCCATTTTTAGATTAGATAAGAAGACGAATTTTTGTCACTTATATTAAAATATTAAAATCAATTATTATCACATTATTGTAAAAATGATTAACAAATTATTTTCAAATATAATAATTATAAAAATCCGACAAGTTAAGTTTAATGTATTTAAAATTGTACTGTATTTGAGACTTGGAAAATAATCATCAAATTAAACAGTAATCGATAATTGAAGCAGAGACTAGAACTTTTGTCATTTTTTCGGTTCTGATTATGGATCTTGTTCGGTTCTTAAAAAATAAAAATAAAAAGGCCCGCGGTTCCGATTCCGGTTCTTAAAATAAGGGTTAATTCCGGTAGATACTTACCGGTTCTTCAAAATGCTTATTTTCAAACATTAGATATAGATACCTATATATAGGAAAGAAAAGAGTTCGGCTTAAAAATAAAATTGAATTAAAACGAATTATGATTTACGACTTATGAATAAGCCACCTATCGGCTATCAACCTATATGCAGGCTATATGGCTATAGGTACGAATTTAAAACTGATATACCTACCTATCGGCTACCTCGATGTTAATACCTTACCAGACTGCAGTCACCATTTCCAATTTATATGTACTATATAGACATATAGTATAAATAGGTATTACACATATTATATTAATACGATTTACGAATACCATAGGAATACCATACGATTACCAATTACACTGTATCATTTAGTTTCACTTGTTTTTTGGAAAATAACTTGCCTTATTGTTGTATTTAGTATTAGAGACATGTTTAGTTTGAGTTTAAATGTATACAATTAAATTTAACTATATAGGTACCTACTTTACTATAGCCATATAATAAATAATAATTAATAGGTGAGATGAATGATAATTGTACATTTACATATTATTTTAAATGTTGTACACTAGGTATCACTAGGTAGTAGGTCTAAAATATATTGTAAAATATATCATATTATGAATTGAATATTGTTTAAAAAAAATTATAACTGTTATCAGAGATTAAAAAAAAAAGTAACGTTATTTGTAACGCACTAGCACGCACTACTTTATTTATGAAAAAGTAACGTAACGTGATAAAAATAATTTTAGGTAACGCAAATGTAATTCAAATAAAAATATGTGAAGTAACGAGTAACGTAATTCCATTACTTTTTAAAAGTAATTTACCCAACACTGATAATTTGCATACAAACTTAAAATTTATTCTATATTCGGTCGCTGCCCAAAGGGTGGTCATATTCGCATACAAAAGTGAAATAACTAACAAGCGAAACATCAAATTACAGTATGAGTAGCGTATGACCACCTGATAAAAAAGTTGTAAATTACTCGTATTTATCAATGTGTGAGTGTGTGACTGTGAGACGGAGTTATAAATAGGTAACTATATAAATATTATTATTCGTAGCCCGTAGGTATTTTGTAAACATTCGTAGAAAAACACATTATAATTGTTATTCGACCGTTCTCATTATATTGCTGATGTAAAATGCAACCAGTATCAGTATATGTGTGTAAATTAATCATTTTCGGTCGTACCCTGTATATATTTTCTATGGTCGTACCTATAATATGATTATTTCGAGTTAGAAACTTAAAATACCATACATATACAAAACAAATACCTATATTTCTATGAAAAATAATTATTTGTCTGACTTTAGGTATATCAAAACCCAATTTAAATAAAATTTTCTGCCATTTCATAGAACCGATAAGAACCTAAAGGAACTGGAAAACTTATTATTTATTAAAATGTGGTTCCGGTTCTAATTCCGGTTCTAAGCATTGTAAAATATGGGTTCCGGTTCCAGTCCCTGATAATAATAATAATAATAATAATAGTAATAATGATTATTGTATTATACATTTTAAATTTATTTGCTTTTCACAAAATAATGAACATTTTAACATCTTCTACTAGCTGCAATTGTTAATCAAATTATATGATATTATAAACATTTTTAAGAAATTTTAACAGTTATACAATCTTTATTTCTAAACAAACGCAATACATTTTATGAAACTACAGAAAATTTATTTATTTTTACTTTCTTGATTTTGAATCAAGTAAGTATGGAAATTGAAATGAAAAAAGTATAAATTTTTGAAACCTTCAAGATTTGTGTTAAATAGGGAAATAATAAAAATGTATCTCATTAATGATGAGTAAGTGGGTAATTTAGCTAACTTTAATATAAAATATTAATGAGAGTGGTTTGATATCACACCCAAGCGGTATAACCACTCGAATCCATAAAAACGTCGCCGTGAACAGTCCCAAAATCTCTATTTTTTAACTTTTCTCCTAAACTATGATACCTAGCTAGAAATTTTGTTGATAACTCATTAAAAAGGGATTATCAACTAAATACTAAATTTAGACTTAAAATTTTTTTTTTTAATTATTTAATTTTTCACAGATAAAAAAAAGTTATTTTTCGTTAGATTTTCATTTAACGAGGTAGATTTCCGAAACTGGAGAACGGATTTTGTTGTTTGTGGTCTTTCTATATTCACATTGGCTAGGAGAAGTGCAGTGAAGATTTTCAGAACTTTATCTCCAATCGTTAATTCACTACAAAGCTGTAAATCTTTCAAAATTTAAATCATCAAAAAACGCCCAATAAAATTTGTTTTAATTTTTTTAATGTTCTGTAGTGAATTAACTATCAAAGTTAAAGTTTTGAGAATCTTGTGTGAATCTAACAAGACCCCAAACAACGAAAACCGCTCTCCGGTTTCAGAGATCTATCTCACTAAATGAAAATGAAAATGACTTTTTGTGGGGCTGTTCACACCGACATTTTTCTGGATTCTGGGTGTGATATCATTACCTAAATAAATTTCTAAAAATTAAAAATCAAGAAAGTTTACACGGCGATCCCTGACTTGGCAAGCGTTTTTTAATAGGTAGGTAATTTAAATTTCATCAAACCTAAAGTATCATTTTATTCCATTTCGAAACCAATAAAAGATGTTTAAGAAATCTGGTTAATTATTATAGGCTTGAATAAATACCTGGCCATTTCACTGCGTGGCCATTCGGAATTAATTACAGCACAACATTGTTTGATGAGGTGTTTGTTTCGGTGTAATGGAAATACTTCAAATCGTTCCATTGCCACTCTAATGTAAATGTTAAAGTACCTGTAAATTTATAATCTTTAAGTAAAATTATACATTTTGATAACCAAACTTAAAAAAGGGGGCAAGTGAGTACCGCTCTGTTGTACTATAGGAGTGTTGTGACTTGTGGGTCAATAAAATAGACATGTAAAATTCTAATTCAATTATATAATATAATCATTGTATGCCTACACAAAAAGTGTAGATGGTCTGTCAGCCTATATTACTAAGTATATTTTATGATATTATTTCTGTCAAAGTAATTATTATTTTACTATTAGTAAACAGTTAAACAGACGGTTAAATTAATATTTGCCGAAAACATTTCATTTGATATTCTTTAAAAGCTTCAAGTACCCACAAATAATATTTTTAAATTACAATTTTAAATTTACAACAAAATAACTGAAATTATTATTCTTTGTTTTTAATTTCGTACACATTTTACCTAACATCTATAAAAAAAACTAGGTGTGTTAATGCAGTATAGAAGCATATCATGAGAAACTGTTTTAAATTTTCAATCGTCAGCTATACAAATTGAACATTTTAAAGATTTAACTACCAAATAATTCGCAAATTTTCATAATTTTAATGAATTTTATCAACATTTGAACTTAAAATGATGATAAAAAAAAATTCTGCATTCGTATCATTAATATTTTTGAACTATACAATGTATGAGAATCTTTGTATTACTTTGTAATGATATAAATAATAATCATGCTATAATGTATTATTAATGCAACTAAAATATGATCTCGTATATCTGGTTAGTACTTAATCTAGTCTCAAATTCGGATCAGTAATCTGAAATGCTAGCAACTAAGTTTAATAGATAGAATTGAAAATTACAATGTGTTTAAACTTTTTAATGGCTACATCAGTGGTTCTCAACCGCAGTGTCACGTATTAGCGTGTTGCTAAAAAATTGTTTATTTATATTGTATAAGTAGGTACATGTTCTGCAAAATATAAATATATAATATTATTATAATTTATAAAATTAATGCATTATGATGTGATGGTAAAAACCACAGATAAGAAAAAAAATTGTGAAGATAGTCTCATCATCAATTTACATAATATATATAGGCTTATAATTGTTAGTCCAAGGCTGGGTAAGTTAATGATTTTTTTTAACTCAGTTAAGTTAAAAGTTAATACATACTTTTGTTAAAAAAAAAGTTAATTTGTATATACAACGCTAGCGTAGGTACTTAATTTTTTTCCAACCCTAAAACTATATTATAGACTATAGTGTTTATACTTTATATACCTACAGTATTTCCATATAAGTTATATTCAAATTATATACATTTTTAACTTTAAACAATTCACGGTAAATATTTTTTGACATGAAAACGAAATAGATCAAAATAGTGAAATATAATAAAATTAAAATCAAAATAAATTAACTTAACTTACTTCTAAAAATGAAAAATGAATTCGTTCATTTCGCGTTAATTAAAAAAGAAATGTAGTAAGTCAACAGTTAAGTTAATGAAAAACCAAAAGTAACTGGTTAAGTTAAAAAGTTAAAATTAAATTAACTCGTTAATGACCAGCCTTGATTGTTACTTTTTCAATAATACATTACCCGATTGTTTAAAGTGTGTTACCATTTGTATGGATCTAAATGAGTGTCGTCGTAAAAAAAAGGTGGTTGAGAAACACTGCCATTACATTGACAGTCCAAATGTATTACAATTTATTGTGATTAATAATAGTATTTATAACCA
>NC_042494.1:36114775-36123970 GCF_005508785.2 Acyrthosiphon pisum | reverse complement strand
CCTCTCCCACACTAGGGTTCAAGATAACTAAAAAAATAAATATAATAATGAAAGCACGGGTTATCTACACAGGTTGGATAACGGCTGTATCGCGCGTCTATGTATGGTGGACTCGCGAACTACAGCGCTAGTTGCATCTGGCCCTACTATCTCGGCCCTACTGGCTACTACTCCTCAAACGACCGCGGCGTCGGGCATAAAACTAATTGTTTTTCTTATTATGATCAATGATTTTTACAATCGAGAGTATTTGAGACATTTAAATTAATAATATATGGTATCAACTATCAACTAAGATTAATTTTACATAAATTACAAATTAAGATATAACATGAAACACTGTTTAGTTTTGAATTGAATTCTTATACAATAGAAGAATTATTGTACTACATATTATGTTGGTGTATAAAGGTTATGTAGTTTAATTCATATTAACATTGTTTAATAAATTGCATGTCCGTATTTTAATTTTTAAGGAATATTTACGAGGGTGGCTTTTTTTTACTTCCATAAATTTAATTAGGAACTTATAAAATTATTTCTACCAAGAATAGAATTTATTTATTTCCAAAACAATCTAATATTAAGGTAAAGAAAAAACACTAAACCAATAAAAAAAAACTTAATTTTATATTATTATTTTAGGTAAACACTAGATATTATATTTAAATACCTAATTTTTGTTCTATTAAAAAAAAATAAGAAAACTTATATTTCAATATTATTTTTAACACAATTGTTTAAATACAATATTACACATATTACGTAATATATAAATTATAATGTAATATAAATAATATCACAGTTTTCAATAAAAATAAAATAAAACTATTGTCAATCATTCATCAATTTTTATTTAAATGTAAAAATTATCAAAATATTTTTTCATTTGTTTCAGATAAGATATGATTCACGTAGCCTGTAAATTAATACACAATATTTTAAAATTTGAATAAAAGCAACATATAGCATATTTTTTAATTCTTTAATGCAGCAATAGCAGAGCAATAGATAAATAATGAGGATAACAATAATCAACAAATGTTTTTATTATTGATTTTAAAATTTGAATAAAAGCAACATAAAGCATAATTTTTTAATTTTTAATGCAGCAATAACAGAGCAATTTATAAATAATAAGAATAAAAATGTGTGTTTTTATTATTGATTTTAAAATTTGAATACAAATAGCAAACATTTAAACTGATTGAACATAATATTATATTAAAACAAAAATAACAATGACAAGTGAACTTTGAATTTAAGAATTATACAGTTTTGACAACTTTTTCTTTTCTCTTGAAACTTTTAGCATTTTCAAATTTTCCTGGTATGAAAACTGCCTCAATCTCATCTGAATATAATTAACTATAATTTCAGTAGTAACATCAATGATATGTTCAGCACATGTAAATTTGAAATTAAAGTTTTCCCCAGTAATATCATCAACAACTTTATCAAATACATCATATTCGTGACAAAATAATGAAAATGAATGTTCTACAGTACTTAAAAATTCATATAAATAAGTATTAGGATAAATAAGTTTTCCATTGGTTTTCAGGGAAACAAGCTCAGCAGCAGGATGATTAGCATTGCAAGTCTTAAAAAAGCTAATACATTTTGAGCATTTTTTCAGGGTTGCTTTTATAGCCTGATGTACAGCCTGATGTACAGCCTGATGTACAGCCCACCACACAACACTTCACCATAGTATAATTTACCAAATAACAATTAACAATATAAAATTAAAAATTTACGATCAAATTTACTTTTGTAAACGTAAAGAGAACGCGGTGGTTTTTACTTTTGTATTAAACTTAGTACTTTCTGATAAAAACACTTAAGTGAAAATATGATAAGTGATTACTATGTAAAATACTATAGGCTATAATTTAAGTAATCAGCACTTTGTTCGTAAAATCAATTATATTTGAACAATTAACAAATAATTACAAAACGACGTACGTTCTACATACGAAAGTAGGGCCAGACACAACTAGCGCTGTAGTTCACGCGGCCACCACCCTTGGTCGTTCTGTTCTTCAGTACAGTATAGCGCGAGTTACAACCTGTGTAGATAACCGTGATGAAAGCTAAAACAAAATGTATTAATTAACAATACTTTATAAATAATAAATCCCATAATCCCAAAATCTTCCATCAGACGTAAAAAAAAGTATAGCATTTGTTTACAATCTTAAATAAACAAGTTTATTTGTTGACATTTTTTTCAAACAAATATAATATAACTGGTAATTTTTCTTTTTAAAGATTTAAGAATTAAGATATTAAATAATTATATTTTTTAATTACTGAATCATAAAAATTACTAATTATTTTAATGATTTTGTGGTTTCCTATTTTTTTATTTAAATGCTTTACCTTAATAATTATTAACTATATAATTTTCCAATTTTATTTATCTTAATTTAATAGATATATTTATTTTAAATAATAAATTGTATAATAGGCTTACTATACTAAAAAAATTTAAGAAGTAAACACTAAAGTTTATTATAATAATATTGTAATCACTAGTAAATTATATCTTAAAATCACACAAATAAAATTTTTATAAAAATGTTTTGAAGGAGCTTTTTATAAAAAAAAATTTCTAGTTGTTATTTTAAGTTCAACAACGCCATCTATTTGCTGAAAACTGTAATGACAGATATTGATTATTTTTGTTCTATTTTACTGCCAATCCTTAGAAACCCTATCACAATGTTATCATATTAGAAACAATAGATGTACTTCAAACATACATAGTAGTACACTATATAGCAAATTTTATACATATTAAAAAAAAATTAATTTTATTTCGAAAATGAAACCAGATAAGTCGGAAAACAGCCACATTAACGACAATGATCTGAGCAATGGTTTAAAAAACCATATGTTTTGGATATTTGGTTACGGCTCATTGATATGGAAAACTAATTTTCCATTCGTTAAAAAATATCCAGGATACATAAAAGGATACACCAGACGGTTTTATCAGTTTAGCCCAGACCATAGAGGAACACATGACTTAGTAAGATTAAAACAATTTTGTTTTTTAATTATTCATATTATGGTGATTTTGCGCACTTGCACTATGTAAACCTAGTGATGTTACGAACCCTGATTTTTCAGGTCTATTCAAACCCAAATTAAACTTTTTCATTTTTAACAGACCCAAGTCAAATTAAATTTTTTACAGGAAAACTTTTTAATATTCAAAAACCAAATTATTTATTAGGTACCTAAAAAAACGTTAAGTATATACCTAATAACGATAATATAAAAAAAGTTTTTTTTTTTAGTTTTTCAACGAAGTGAACTCAAATTTTTATTTCAATAGTCCGATTGAAAATTAAACAGTTCGGATCATCACTTCATAAAATTAATATTTACAGGTACTAATTATTTCTAAAAATTCTTAATCAATTTCAGCCTGGACGAGTAGTGACTCTTTTACCATCAACTAATGAAGTAAGTTTATATTTTATAAGTTGAACTCTGAACTTAACTTATTTTACTTTATAATTTATGTATGTATTTAGTATATATTATGAATGTTTAACTATATGGACTTATCGTAGGTACTTGTTAGTTGTTTGTTAATAAAAGTTAATGATAATAGTAAGTATATTGTTTACAATTAATAGCAGCATAGTTAATAGTAATACTCCATGGTCGCTCATAAATAAACACAAAAAAATATCAATTACCTAAAAATTCTTAAATGTCACGCATTCTATTTGTTTTAACAAATATTTTTATTGTTAAAATTAAATACCAGTCAAAATATTATAGGAAAAATTAGTTAATCAAATTAATTTTTAACAGTATTTTAAAAGAAGTTAATAACGTTTGCTATTTAGATAATATGATCTTGAAATTACACATACAATATAGCTGACAACATACTAAGTGTAAAACATTATAAGATCTATTTTATGAATAGATCACACACTAGATATAGAACTACATGATAGGTATTATAATACAGAGAAATATTTTCATGATTCATGAATATTGAATTTTTTAGATTAAGGGGGTGCTACACCCACACACGCGTTTTTACAATTTAAAAATTATCATAATTTGTTTTAAAATTAAAACCTATGAGATTCACTAGAAGATATTTATTAATATAAATATTAATAATATTCTAACTTTTAAATTTGATAATAGTAATAACATTGAAATGTTCAATTCACTCTAATATTAAACATAATTAGAGTTCATTGGATATTTTAGAATGTACAATAATGTATAATGTATAAGTATGTATATTATAATGCCATTGATAAAAAAATGGTACCTATCTAAGTACAAAACTTAATATTTGCGATATAATGTAATTTTAGAGTCGAGTATGGGGTATAGCATATGCGATTGACAATCGAGATATAGATAATGTATGTGCAGGATTGGACCTACGTGAACGTGCAGGTTATACTAAGAAAGTTATCCAATTTCATACAAAAACAAATGAAGATCAAATACCATCTGAAGTCACTGTGTATATAGCAGATGAAAACAATGAGTGGTTTGCTGGTGAAGCATCTATTCAACAAATTGCTTCCAGAATAGCAGTGTGCCGTGGAACCAGTGGATCAAATCCAGAATATGTACATAAATTAGCAGCAGAAATGAGACGGATAGCTCCTGAAGAAGATGATAAACATTTATTTGAACTTGAAATGGCTCTGAAAAGCATCGAAAATAGTTATTAAGGAAAATCAAATATAAGACATTTTTATTTAATTCATGTTTATTGTGAGAAAAAAAAATTATATATTATTGTTATAAACACTAGATTGGTATATATTTTTTATTTCATCCAATACAATATCAGGTCTACCGGCAGACGCGTTCTACCATCCGTTGTCATCTGCTATAGGATGTGGCCTTCCTAAAGCCGACCGGTTTTTACACAGGGGCTTATGATTTTTAATAGATACAATCTTATCTCTTTACTTTGGTGAAAACTTCATTTTTATGAATTTCGATAACAATGCTTCGACATTTTGTAAAAGTATGGACTCAGATGCTCAGCACGTCACTTCTTGTGCGACACTATTCTACATATTATTTTGGCACTCATGCACTCATACACTGAATATGTTTATTTAATCATAAGTAGTGATGAATCAACTACCAATTTTTAATTAATAAAAATGTTTTGGCAAATAATAAAAATACCCAATGTAATAACTAACAAGTGTGGAAGTAAGATGAATTTGTTCATAATATGTTAGAAAAAGGGAAAAGAAAGGACAGTTGTACAAAAGAGATGTCAAACATCTCAAACAACTTTTTAGTTTGTTTTGTGATATTATGCTATTAGTTTTTAAAGTTTTTTTTTTCGTCGGTAGATCGCATACTGTCTGACAGCAAATTAGTTTTACTTCTAAATTAAGACAAATGTCCATGGTCCATCCAAAATCCAAATATTTGATAAAACATTTATAACTGCCTCTGTCTTCTCTATTTCTGTTTAGTATGATGACCACAGTGGCGGATACATGGGGGGGAGCGATGGGGCGTTCGCCCCCTCCTTGGCCCGTATTTTTACATAATTTTTATATTATAAAATTGGGCTGACAACTAATATTTTTATTTTTATTACATTTTTATTTAGTTTTATAGGTGAAATAATGCAAATAATTGTAGCCAACAATAAATTACAGGTTATATAATAAAAGGTAATTTAATTTTTGAAAATTCGCCCCCCCCCCCTTGGATGACCTCTGGATCTACTACTGGATGACCATTGATCGAGTTCAAAACTGATTTCTTGCTTTTCAAATTAAAAATTGAATATCTACTAGATAACTATACCCATATATGCTCAATTTTTGGTATTTTTTCACTAGCTTCCTACTGTGTTACTGTACACCAGGCATTCATCTCCTCCTCTTTTAATAGTACTCTCGATACCACAGATTTCTTAATCGCTGTCTCTTTGTGTTCTTTCCTACTCCACGAGAAATCATCCTTTATTTTCCATTCCGACCCATCAAATATCTCATGGGCACAATCGACCATTTCACTAAATGTTACCTTAACCAAACTTCATTAATTATCTGTTTATATGTATAAATATTGTTAAATTATGTACTAACATGTCTTTTGCTCTAATTGAATGATAAACGATACTTATTATAATTTATTTGAATTTAGTAAGTTAGTAAACATTTCAAATTTAAATTTACTATGCATTTAGAAAACAAATAGGTCCACAATTTATGGCAGGAATAAATATTATTATATAGGCTAATAATTAATATTAATAGGTAATAGTGTAAATAAATTTGAATTAATATAGGTATAAGTAGTAAATTAGAATTTATATTCATCAATCTTTAGTTCAAATAGTGAGTTACATGAACTAGTATTACCCAAGAATTAAAATTTTAAAATTTAATGAATTACCTAGCTATTCAATTTGTTAAAAAAAATAGGTACTACCTAGGGGTTCTTGATAAGTCACTCCAAAAAAGTTCAAAAAATAAGAACTATATTGTTTTAATATAGATATATTTTATAAATTCACTATAACATAAGGCATGCTCCTATACAAAACTACAGATCATTTTAATTCAAATTTATCATTTAACCTGTCCTTATAAAATTTTATAATTTCACTTATAGTAGTGCTAAAATCCTGGTAAGGAACAGTCTCTAACTATGAAGTTGAAGTATGAATATTAACCGATTGCAACATACATAATACATTCAGTGCATAACCAATAATATCATTAAGTTCTTAGTTAGCCTTATAAGCTAATCTAATAAGCCTTATAAAATCCTCTATTATCAAAATAATCTGATAAATAATGTATATGAAATATGATATGTTATTATACCTAGCATAACAGCATATTAAAATATTATTTAGGTAAATATAGGTAATCAAAATATTAATTAATTAGTAATTTTTCAATGATGGATAATAAATTGTATTCAAATAATCTATTACCAGGTACACAGCAAATTCCAACGTGAATATAGTTTTAATCTTATTAGATGTAAAAATTAAAAATTTTAAATTAGCAACAAAAAAACTTAATAGCAAATTAAACTTAAATTTAGATACAACTAATAGTTAACTACAAAAATATACTAGGTAATTAGAAAAGTGTGTATAAATATAAATATTTCTTGAGTTAATTAATTAATTGTAATGATAAATAGATAATAAACAGTAAGCAATAACTGATAATATGCCGTTTTCTTCTTGTCTGTATAAACTTTACCGGTACAAATCCACTTTGCTGGTACCCACATTTACATTTTCATTATATAGTTATGGATTTATGGTGTTCACTACTTCACTAAATACTAGTCAATATTCACCGGGATATCGTGGTAAAATATTTATTCTGTGCTTACTGCTTACTGCTTAGCACAAAAAAGATAGTACCTACTATAATACAACTCATAAGAGATAAGCCGGATATCTATCCTTCATATTGTACTACAGATTTCTACATAGTAAACACTAGACAGTTGTACTGTGATGTTGTATACCTAGTTTTATTATACTGAATGGGCGGCACCGGTACCTTATCGATCTTCTTCGACCATTTAAGATAATCATGTGTTAGACCGTGGTCTTGCTAGGTATTTGAAATTTGAATCTTGAATGACGAAGTACATTACCGCATTTGTGATTTGTCATTATCAGTTATCAGTTATCACAGTTGTGGTTGAGACGTCTTGAGGCTGAGTTGTTGTTACTTGTTAGTTGCTATATCTTGCTGCCTGCATAATATTTTTGTTCGTAGTGTTTACCTACTAGTTCATACTTTTTATATTAAATTTTTTTATGCGTACTTTTAAGTTACAGAATACAAGACATTAAACGTTTAAAACTGCTAAAATCTAGAATATAGTGTCTTCTTCCTAGTACCTAGGACCTAGGTATATAAAATATTTTTTACCTTAAAAAAAATTATAATAATATTTGATAACTAATTAATTATAATAATCAATAATCTTTATTACCATTAAACTTATCAATTTCCTAATCCTAATGTTAATTTATGAATTATCTATTTAAATGTAATACACTGTGTTTTTCTTTTCTCTCAATAGCATTCAATACAATTTAATTGCATTAGGTACTACTGAAGTACTGTCTACTGTTAATATAAATATGGCCACAAATTTAGTAGTATTAGGAGAAAATGCTGCTCGAATTAACGTGAAAGTCAATCCTAATATGACTGTTCTTAAAGCAAGTGCCTTACATTACTTGATTTTTAAGCAATACTCTACAAATACATTTTGTTGTTTTAGGTCATAGAATTAGCCTGCACAAAAATTAAGGCAAACAGCAACGATTTTGATTTAAAGTAATTATTTGCTTTCATTTTAAAATTTAATAAATCGTATAACATTGATCTATGTTTGGATGTCTCTTTTTTGAATAGGTATCACAACAAAATTTTAGATACGACTAGTCTGATTAGGTTTACAAATATTGCCAATAATGCCTTATTGGAATTAGTACCTGTTACAAAATCTAGGCAAAATAGCTCTGTTGGTGTATGGTTACAAATAGAAGATGGATCTAGATTATCCGGCGAATTTTCATCTAGTCGTAAGATATATTGAAAATGTTATTTATTACAATTTACATATTTTTTACCACATAATTTTATTGTTTTTGATTAGAAAATTTATGGGAAATCATTCAGATATTATTGAAGGACAATTTTTCTAATTATGAAAGTCCAGCTATAATTTATACAAGAATGGAGATAATTGGTAAAGAACAATTGCAGCAGAAAACATTAAAAGACATCGGACTAGTTAGTGGCAAAGCCTTGTTAAGGTTAGTTAGAAACCAATTACTTAAAATATTCAATTAATTCTAATATTTATATATTATAGTTGATTTTTAAATGTTGGTCATTACCTCACAGAGTATTGTTCTTGCCTTTTTGATAACATTTACAATATTTAATTACTAGAAAAATTTGAGAATACAGTGAAAATGTTAAGTTATTGGCTCTATAATTAACTACATAATATTACTTATTATCTCTTATTATTTATTTCAACTATTTTTTTAAAATGTATTTAAATTTACTTAAAAATGTTATATTTTGATTAACTAGATTACTTAATAAAAAAGAATCCGAAGACCAAGCTCATGTATATGTACCTGCAGTAAGAAAACCAAAACTTGAA
>NC_042494.1:36101472-36114675 GCF_005508785.2 Acyrthosiphon pisum | reverse complement strand
AAATTATTTGTAGTTAAAAATTTATAAAATGTTTAATTTTTGTATCTAAGAATTAAAAATTTAAAACAAGATTCCACATAAGTAATTAATTCTGTTACCAAAAAATTTAAAAAATACATTTACACAGTTTATTTTTATAGTCATTTTAAGTACAAATTTGGACGAAATTACATATTAAAAACCTAGGATAACTATTTTAGTTATTTTGTTGTGATTGTATAATATTATTCGTGGGTACTTGAAACTTCTAAAGTATACTATTATATATCTATGATTTTACCACTGTTTTTTGTTGATGTATAACGCGTTATAACTTATAAGTACCTAATAGATATTATGATATGATTAATTTTGAATTTATTATAGGTACCTATTATAGGTCAATTTTTTTTTAATACCATAGATAAGTATATATTATATATCTAATACATAGACTGATATACCGTCTCCGCTCAGAATCGTTTTTCTTATACAGTGATATTATATCATTGAATTCAAATTTAATACTGTCCATTATACAGTTACCCACTTCTAACCTACCGTACAGCAGAGCGACATCCACTTACCCACCTTTTTTTATATTGCCTATGGTAAATATCATAAGCTGTATGCTTGTATTCGTTTTAAAGGGAACAATTTATGTCGGTATGATATAAATTATTTTGTATTTGATAAGATTATTACACATAATTTTACAGTATACCTATATACACTGAAGACTGACTAAACTATAACATAGAGATAGGTAATAGCAGAATAAAAATTAAAAATGCCCTGAAAAAAAATCACCGACCCTAGAAAAAATAACTCCCAGACTACAATATTACAAACAACCACATGGTGTTTTTAAAACGTAATTAGTGTAATTATTACATTATTAATATTTAATTAAAAATATATTATTATACTTACTTATATAATATTATATGTATACTTTTCATTAATAAATTAATATATAATAAATAATATTAAAAAATTAACAATAATATTGTTTTGTTTTATATCACGATGTGAAACAACATAATATGTTAACAGTTCTTTTAAAGATTACTGATTAGGTACCTACATTCATTAACTATTTGTATAATATTTTTTTATTTTATTTAATGTATCGATCATTCAAAATTTATTTTTTAATCTTTTAAATATTGTATCTACCTATATTAAGTAAAACTTGTAAAATCTGTTTCTAATAATAATAATTATTATTTACATATCGTTAAAATATTATTAGAAGCGTATATTTTATTTCGGGGATATATTATAATATATAATATAAACGGGTATTAAGCAAAAATATTATTGTTAATGTTTGTAAATTATAATATAAATATTATAAAATAAGGTATAATTAAATATTTGAGTAAATAAATAATTGATTTTGTTTGTATAATTTTTTTATATTTTTAAATGAATATATATGGTGGTGAGGGGGCATCACCCCCACAGGTTACTTTTAATGTAATTTCAGGTGGGGGCTACACCCCCCCCCCAACATTTCAGCCCTAGTTGCGCCACTGTGCAGTATATATAGTCTGTACCTGAACCTACATATGATAGTATAACTATTGAAATTTAATTGAATATTTAAAGAAAAATCGTTAGGGAAATTTCTTTTAGGAAAATGTAGAGCACTACATAAATAATATTTATACGTGCCTACCTATGTAGCATATTATTATGGATCCGTTAATCAATAATCTTTGAACTATATCAGTGTAATTTTCCTTATCATTTCCTTGTTAATTCATTGTTACAAATGCTACATAATACATATTTATCAATTTTAACACATTTTAAATTATTATTTATTACTATTATTATTTATTCGTTTTAACATAATATAGGTAGTTTATGCGTTATACCTACCATTGATATCAGCACACCATTATTCACAATAATTCAGATGTGTATAACAGTGTAATTTATTATATCATATACGTATAGGTACGATATGTATATAAAATTCAAGAAGAAATGTTTATTTTAAGTGCCTTGTACCTATATAAGTAAATTATTAAATAACATGTATATATTGTAATATAGGTAGGTATATTTAGAAAATAACATAATTTGAGTGATTATGAATTAGGTACCTATATATTTAAATAATATAATACTATTATGTAACGAGTTTAAAATATATAAATTATTGTACGTTTAGTATAAGCCAAGACGAGAAATGGCTAACTGTGTTGGTACTTAAATATTAATTTGCAGTCTACAATGTAGAGGGTTATGAAATTCAATCGTATACCAATTTGTCATAGTGCTTTTGCTATTATTATAGTTAAGAGTTTTGATTTTAAGTAATTTACACTGTTTAATAACAATTTAAATTTCTTTTAAGGTATATTGATACGGTGTATTAGTTAGATTTAATTTACCTAATAATTAATAAAATTACATTATTTTTACAAGCACTCATTAGTCATTATATCAATTACTAAAATAACTACAGGCATATTTAGATACGTTGGGTCTTTTTTATGATTTCTCACCTAATAAAACTTTAAAATAGTAAGCACTTAGTAGCTTCTAACTACATATTTTATAAGCTATTTTCTTTGTTTTAAGTTTCATAACTTTTAGTTCATAACATTGATTGATGACCAATGAAAAACTTTAAAAACCCTTTAAAAATGCACACATTTTATTTGATATTAGATACATTTTAGAAGAAAAAAAATATTATACTTTAGTTGGCTGTCACGTCAAGTAGGTTTTAACTTTTATTAACCCTGGGACCTGGGTTATCTAATTAAATAAAGAAACTATATATTTAATTGTTCAACAACTAAATAGTATGTATAATATCTACAACGAATACTTGTTTAAAATTTGTTTATGTTTTTGTACCAAATACAGTAAAACTTCCGTTAACGGTCACCTCTGTGTAACGGTCAATTTTTTTGGTCCCGTCGAGTGTTTTCTTATAGTGTTGTCCTACCTCTGTAGGGTGGCCACCTCTAAATAGCGATCATTATTTACAGTCCCTTCGGTGACTGTTATATGGAAGTTCTACTGTACTTTGAATAGCTTATAAAAAACTTAAAGGTTTTTATTTTCTTCATCATTCCGGGGGCACTTATAAAATTAGATCATTGGAAAATCATAAATTGGTCAACAACTTAACATATTGTACCTTGTTTAGTAAGCGGTCTTCAACCCGTGGCCCAAATTGTCTATATTTGAGGTACACGAACAAATTTTAAGTATATCATTTGTAATTTTTAATACATGTTTAATCATTTAATATATGTTTTTATTACGAATGCAGCCCACGAGGTTTTTAAACAAATAATGGGTTGCCCGCTGCCTCAAAAGGTTGAAGACCCCTTGGCCTAAAGTAAACCCTTAGATAAGTTATCAAGTCAAATGATTTAGCACGATGATAATATTTTTACGTGGTATATTACGGTAACAATAAAACGGTATAATAATATAATCGTATGATCAAAGCATTACTGTTAGGACTTCAAACTATTATAATAAAGCAATGAGTAATGATGCCTAGGCATAATATGAAAATATATAATTACTTACGTATATTGTATATTTTAAAATTGTGTAGAATGAAAACGATACAATTTATGTTGTAAATAATGTGATGCATATAAACTAAAAATATTAAATATGTTACTATCAATTAAAAACAAACCTATATCTATCTAAGGAAAAACAGTAATGGCCTAGACTATGAAACATTCACAATTACTAAATTTAAATTAGTTATTATACTATACTTATATATCATACATGAAATCATAATATTTATATTTGAAATTATACATATTATACATGCATTTCATATGTATACGATATGAACCAACAATAGAATATTCAAGAATCAAAAATATCACCCTACACTTGATATATCATCTAATTACCAATAATATGTAGGTACTACACTACTACTAGGTATATACTTAGGTAGATACTCATACTTAAGCATAAAATGTTGATTTGATTTCCGTTTGAAATTGTCACTTATATTTAAACGTCAAAACTCAAAAGTATATATTGTATATAAATGCATGAAATAGATGCCTACGAAAATAATTATAATATCATGATCATAGATTGGTCAGTTTAATAAAATAATATTATCAATTCAATTAAAGTACCTACCTATTCGAATTATATGGAAACACGCAAAAAATGGCGTCGGTTTGTCGACAATTATTACCTACCCAACAGTATCGTGTCGGTACACGTTTTCTCCCTTATAATTCATTACCCTTATACGAGTGGAATTCTTGATATTAATAATAATAATAATAACAACAACAGTGATAATAGTAATAACAGACATTTCCAACAAACTATAATTATTTCAACCTATTCCGCAATGAAACGTACTTTTTGTTGTATTTTCTGTCTGTATAAATAATATTAATTCAACCACGTCCGTAGATAAGACATGTGATGTACATAAAACCACACGGAAAACCACAATTAGAGGAATTCATCCTTTGTCCTTTGGCGTGTCTAATTATACAGGGTGTTAAAATAACATTAAGCACGCAAGTCGCAATACTACAACTGCCACAGTCATCTATACCATAGCGACTGCCAATACGGACAACGTGGAGCACATGTGCACAGACTGGGAAGGTAAACGGTGCGTATGAACTTTATCGGAGTCTTGTATGTATGTATGTATGTATGTATGTATGTATGTATGTATGTATGTATATAATATATATACATCTATATCGTAATGGGCCATCGCAGATCGTCGCTAGAACAAGGATGGTAGGTAGGTACACCAGGAATCCGCTGCTCAACTAACGATTTTTTTTTTCTGTTACCTAAATACCGAATACCTACTAATTTTATGTAATATTTAGTTGTAATAATTATGTTAAAACAGACAAAAAAAATAGTATGTGCATACTTGCAGGTAGGGTAGGTATTAAGTTTACCCATTTTATGAAGCCGAAAAGTCCGGCTCTTAATATTTTGCCGTGTATGACTATATTATTAAATTATGTGCACGTCTATAATATATATTATATAGGTACGTACAAATACACATTCGATAATGGTTTTGAATAGTGAAGGTGTTATAGTAGTGGAAATATGTATGATTGATCGGTTCACCGGAATAATGTAAAAATGTATATCTAACTATGTGATTTTGTTAGATTCTTAATTTATTTAAATAATTAAATAACTGCAAATTATAATCAACAATTAGTCGAGAAAATGAGAAAAAAAATCTTTTTTGTTTTATTGAAATGTCTGTATTCAATATTGTTTTTTATCATAAATCATAGATATAAATGTAATACCATTTGGTACAGGTAGACCGCCGAATAGTATGTATATGTTATTATGTAACGTGGAAACTACAAACAAGTTTCCATACCTTGAACATGAAAAAAAAATCAATTTAAATACTTACAGCATATTACTGAACTTTATTTCAACTCCGACGAAATCCGTAAATACACACCTGCTACTTTACTTCAATACAGCGTGATTCGCTTACAACGAGCCAGCGCAGTGGTGGATATATCATAGTTCTGAGGGGGGGGGGGTTGAATTTCAAATCCACAGAGGTAATGACGTTCAATCCCTCCCATTATTTTATTTGAAAATATATAAATATAATCGGTAGAAAAATATAAATAACAACACTTTTTTTTCAATATAAATATTTATTACAATAATATTGTTATGATTTATGACTATCGAACACGGCTATTGATAGTACCATTGATTATAAATCGACGACAGCGCTTCTTAACGGCCACATCCATTTTTCGTCAATATTTCGCGGTAATCGGTCAAAATATCCAAGGACAAAATATCCAAGGACAAAATATCCAAACCAAAATATCCAAGGACAAAATTTCCAACGGTCAAAATATCCAAGGACAAAATATCCAAATGTATCCATTTTTCTGAAAATAAGTACATTACAGTTTACTTTCTAATAAAATTAGCTCAAACATCAATTTATTTAATTATAAAAATATATCTAATATAATAATAGTAATAATATCACAAATTATAGTGTACACATATTAGTCAAATAGTCAAATAGTCAAATAATATAAAATAATTTGTTTTTATGAATACAGTTTACACACAATAAAATAAAATATTTAATAATTTGCTAAAAAAATGACTAAACCTACACTATATTTTCTAAAAATTTAGAAAAACGTTTAAAAAAAAAAACACAAAATTGTAAAATCAATACATCCATCGCTCAAAATTAGCTCAAATATTAAATTATAAAATTATCTCGTAAAATTAGTTCAACTTTTATACGCTGTATTACTTATGGTAAAATAAATTAAATTAATATTAAGAATATCACAAAATATACTGCACACACATTAGTCAAATGGTCAAATTATATAAAATAATAAACAATAAAATAAAATAAAATATTAAATAATTTGCTAAAAAAATGACTAAACCTACACTATTTTCTAAAAATTTAGAAAAACGTTTAAAAAAAAAAAACACTGCTTTTTCAAAGTCCACATTAATTGTTTGTGGGTCCGGAAACAAATTTCTTTCGGCACATTTATGAATTATGATTTGAAGCATTTCTTCGTAACTAGATTCTGTTTTATTTTTAAGTAAAATAAAAGCCGCAGTTATAAAAACACTATTTACTTTAACACGAATGACGTACAGTTGTTACTTGTTGGAATAACAGTGGAGCCATTGAAAAATTTCCGTCCATGTACCAGGTAGAAGCTTCAGTTAAATATTTTAAACAATTATCTGTTGCAAAAACAATTATCCGTTCAGTTTCGTCAATTCCGTTATCATGCAACAAAAATCGTGTTGATTTGTCACCCAAATTACACCAATCATTCTCAATAACTAATTGACTAAGACAGTTAGGATTTATTGGATTGTTCTTTGACTTTTGTCTTCTTAATCTTCTTTTCACGATTTCTTCGGCTGGCATCAGAGCTTTTGTGTTATGGTCCACTTTTGCCACCACTTCAGAAAATATTTGTCCTGGATTTTTTTCGTTATGTTTTGCAAGTTGGAGCATTTCATTTACACATTTTAAGACATTGATTTTCCCTGTGTCTTTGGTACATGTGATCAGATGTGTTGTGATGACGTGTGGTTCAGAATAGTCCAATTCAGATTGTAATATTCCTGGACATTTTAATAAATTTGATTTCACGCAGCGCCATGACATTTTTTTTGATACCTATATATTTTACAGTATACAAGTGTCCACTAAATATGGCTTTTAAACCACCTTTGTTCGATCTCGTTACTTCCATTTATTAATTTTTAATAAATGTATAAACTGCACTTCACTACGTTAACACAAAAACCGAACGACGTTGACGACGATGAAGACAATAATGACGTATTATAGATTTATATGTAACGATAACTGAGTTTGAAAACCAGACACTAAATTTAATATGGGTAGTAATGTAGTATTATAATATTAGTATAGGTACAGCCACAGATTATATCCGTATGGCCGTATAGGTAGTAGGTACGGTGTAACAAAATCTAATAAATAATAATCCGATAAAATCATTATCGTCCCTCACCCTTGTCTTGTCGATAATTTAAACGATAAGATACCTACGTAATATTAGGCCATGACATCTCGTGAAATTTCCAGGTTGAAATAAAAAATTATTTTTATACATTATTACATTTTACCTTTATCGTCGGTGAGTGTATGTATACTCCGCGTCGATCCAAGAGTTGAGCTTGCAGGCGAGCTTTGTTAATATTATATTTATTTATTTATTATTATAATCAACGCCAGACGGCTTTTACAACATTACAGACAAGAAATACATAGATAACAGTAAAAAAAACATATACAATATATATAGACGCAATTCAATATAGGTATTATATGAATTGTAATTATTATATATATCAACAACAACTAAAAACTCAACTCAGGGGTGGATTGTATAGAAACCGGATTAATTCTTAGATCCTTTTTTATTTTATTATATTTGAGATAATTTTTTAGAAAGTTAACTGTAATGTACTTATTTTCGGAAAAATTGACACATTTAGATATTTTGTCCTTGGATATTTTGACCGTTGGATATTTTGTCCTTGGATATTTTGGTTTGGATATTTTGTCCGTAGATATTTTGTCCTTGGATATTTTGTCCTAGATTCATATTTCGCGTCGCGTAAAATACGGGCCAGTGAGCGATCTATAGTATTTATAATCAATGGTAATGCTATAGCGTATACCTAATACAGTTCCTCTCTCATACCGCTTGAAAATAAATAAATATACCTAGTTTAAGAATTTAATTTTATAAATCTACTCTTGGTCTACTCTCTTATCTCTACTCGATGTTATAACTAACTATAGCTATATCTTCTAATAATATAGATATTTACTCTTTAAACGTATTATATCAATATGGAAAAAAAAATAATAATACTGATCGGTGGTTGTGACTTATTGCTGTGATGTGATGTGGGCGACGTCTGGGCTCGTCGGGTCCGGAACTGACGTGTTTCGACTGGTCGGTTAATGGCGGCCTTTGGGTATGCAGCTGCTGGATGGCATGGTAGTGACTTGATAATAAGCCCCCCCGCAAGGTTGCACGACTGACGACACAAACAAGAGGATTTTTCGGTATTGGGTCCCTCGAAAAACAAATTCACATTTTCATTCGTGCAATCGCCTTTTCAGATAATGAATACCGTATGTATCTAACATGAATATTATCAAAGCGGCAACATCAATCATTTCGGTATTTTGAATTTCATTGCGTTACAATAATAATAATAATGTTACTATCACGTGTATACAACAGTCAATGCTCATAATGTCTACCGTCTTCCGAAAGATATATTATAATATTATAATATATTATACAGACATATAGTTACAGCTGAATACAATCGATCTTAATCGCGATATATTAATAATATAAAGGATTCATTGTGTGTGTTAAAAAAAATGATCATTTGTTATGGTTACGAAGCTACAGAATAATAATATAATTTGGACATTTTTTTGATTGTCATTATTTTTTTCTTAGATACTATGATTGTTACTGGCCTACGTGTTTTCTGAATTTGTCTGCATAATATAATCGTCTTTCATTATGTAATATTGACTCAAGAATCAAGCTTAAATTAAAAAAAAACCATAATCGTGTCAATAATAATTTTGTTTCGTTTTAGCCCGCATAGTTAGATAATACACTATTCTTTTGAAACAATCGCTTTAAATTGCTTTTGAAATACATTTAAATAAATATTTACACTCGTTAAAAACAAATCGAAAATATAGATGATTTTTTCACTTTGCAATGTCTGAAAACTAAATTAATTAAAAACAAAAAAAATGTACCTACCTACTAATGCGATTATTTGGTATGATCATATTTCATTTTTTATTTTTTATTTCTATGTACTAAGAATTATCTTATGATATTATAATATGATAATATTTATATCAACATTAACACTAATAAAAAAAATAAAAAAATAAACAAATACATTGAAAGTTTCATTTTAAGTATACATTTGTAAAGATTAACAATATCACATAGGTACTTATTAAAGTTGTTTAAAGTTATACTTAAGCAAATTTTATATACAAAATACAAATACATGAACACAAAGTTTGAAAATTGCATCCAAGACTTCATACTAACTATATCAAGTAGTATGTATAATTTGATTTTATTCGATTATATAAATTATAAAACATTCAATAATTAGACAAACTTAAATAAACATACCTATACAAGTATAGATACAACATTTTAAAGCGTCAATAATATTCAGGGGTGTATTTATTAGTAAATAATGGGGGGGACTAAATTATACCAAATATGTGATCATAGAAAATACAAATACTCCTGTATCAGGTGTTATACTTTTAAGGCGCGTCCAGACGGAGCATCTTATGCCCGCGCGGCCGTGCTGAGGGTCAAAAGCTGCTCTGTCTGGACACACCTTTAGATCATATTATCATAATGTCATATTGTATAAATTATATTATAATAATTGAAAAATATTTATATTATTTAAGCCGTAAGACTATACCTATACTCATCTGTGGTTAACTAGTTACTATCGTAGTTATAAAATAATATACAAAGTCACGGTCAATGGGTGGGGAGGGCACGGGCACGGGCCTCTTGTGCTCCCCACTGCTCATAAATACACCACTAATTATATTTGTGATTAGTTTTTAATCATTTGGTTATTTCTGTACAATATATAATCACTGTTAGTTGTAGTTATAGGATCTGTGAGATGAATGAAAATGTAACCTACATTTTTTTTTTTTTTTTTAAAACACGAATAATTTACCATTGTGCTCTTGTAATTGTATTTAATTAAGTTTGTGCAAATAAAAATATTATTTATAATTATATAATAATAAAAAAACTGAAAAAATAACAATAAACAATTAATTATAATTATAAAGCGAATGAGAACTTCTAAAATGTCTCTTAAATATTTATGCTAGAAACGATAACCTAATAACACATATTTATAAATAATAATAATAATTGTTATTCAAATGTTGTTTACTATTTATCTACCAACTGGGTTACATTTCAACGGTTGTAGAAACTATTGTACACAAAGTTCAAATGCATGTAATAAGTTCAAAAAAATAAGTATTGTCGGCACTTCAGTTTATAAATATCAAATATTGGAATATATAATACCATATTATGATACTTCTACAACCAATTGTCAACATTATTTACTTTACGTACATAATATATATTATTATACTTTATATCTTATAAATTATTATATACCAAATACCAATAATTGGAATTATTCCAGTGAATTATTATAATTACGGAAAATGTATTGGAGAATTTATGGCACAAACAACTAATCGACTTTATTCTTATTTGCACTTTTCACATTACTAAATACCAGGTATATAAGTATGTACTTACATTATATTTATTTTCAACAAAATAATTCCACTTTATACAACTTTCATAAACTAAATATTCAAGTGTTGAACTGTTTTAAATAGTAGAACAAACTTAATACTTACCTATACATGTTTCTATTTGTTGAATGAAAAAAAAAAATATAAATAAATATTAAAATTATTTGTTGAACGATTCTTACATAGGTACCTATTAAACGTACACAAATAAAAATAACACGAAAACCCGTAATATATGCATAGTTGTTGTTAGTTGTAGCGCTACTCAAAAGGAAAAAAAAATTTTAAATGGATGCCTAACCGAGAATATGAGTTCAGGCGTCTACGCAGAGATAAATCCGGTCTTGCAAATAAATATAAACGGAACACTCGTAAATAGGGTTGCCATAAGTCCCGTTGGGTAGGTTTTGAAATTAGCGATCTGGTCTTCTGATAAAGTGTTTTGAGACGGCCAATAATTGTCAATTTCAATCATTTTTGTTAACATTTTATCTTTTAATTTAAGCATTATTCTATAGTAGAAGAAAAACAATATTGTTTTGACATTGATGGTCATAAAATAATCAGTTGATTCCTTGATTAACTGATGAAATATAATATAATACAATTATTTTCCCGGCTCGGACAATATTATTGATTAGTTAGGTACCTAGTAGTTATACTACAGTTCAATGTTTTCCCGTTCCCAGTTCCCTCACGAAAATGTTTGTCAAACTAATCACTTAGGTATCGCTTATGCATTATTGATAATTTTGTTTTTACTTTTTACTCATTCTGATTTGTAACATTGAATTAAATTTTACCTTATAAATGTATCGTAAGATGTCGACCGTTAATAATAATAAAAATTTCAGTTGCGAAAAATGATAAAACTGAGCGTCGTCGTTTTCCGTCAACGTCGACTTTTCCATTTAGTATTTACCGCTATAATTATATACTAATATACATTTCTATTTTCCGCCACAAAAAACGTCAGTTTTTATATTTTGGTAACCCCTGCTTATTGTAAGACGAACTGATATTATATTATAGACCACGTATAGGAACGTAGAACGTAGATAATATATTTTTCACAATCGGTACCTTTTTTCTCCATTAAAAGAAATTAGAGGACAGATTACGTTACATGGAAATACAATATGTGACAATAATAAGATAAAGTGTTAATATGATTTCATTATTTCATCAAGCTTCCACTTGTATATCTCTTCAGATATCTGTGGTACACCCACCTTGAATTACACAATATTCTCTTATCACCGTGGTTGAATTAAATTTTTCTATTTGAAATCTGGAATTCTGGACGTACCCCCTCTAATCTAGAAATAAGCAAAGTAAATACAATATAATTAACTCAAAACAGTTTAAATAAGACGTATTTAACTTTAAAATGTATGTAGGTACTAGGTAAGTAACATTTTAAAATAAGTTTTAGATACCTATTTCTACATATATTTTTCTTTTGGTATCTACTTTTGATATACTTACATCCTCTGTGCATTTTGTATAAAATATTTATAAATAAACTCTAAACGCTTAATATATTATGTTGACCTGAGTACCCGACGACTATAAAAAATGGCGGAAGACTTCGATTCTGGTGATGTAGCCGGGGCCGAGGTAACGATTATACCAATTTATTTGTATTAACTTTGAATACATTTTCAATTAAGTATACTTATTTTATACTTTCTGAAGACATCGTTTTTAGATTCTGAGTGGAACGATGAATGTATTGATTTTACAATGATGTGTGTTTTTATATTTTTTTTTTTATTTTTTAATTTTTAATTTTTGTATCTGTGTACATGATAAGTAGTCGAAATAATGCTTCGATTATCAACTTCAGTATCTTATTTGATTGGAAAGTGAATATCGTTGGTGCATTGGGGAGGTCAAAATTTAAAATTCCCAGTAGTTTTCAAAAGCGCCGTGAAAAACAAAAGAAAAATTATGGAAAAACGGGAATTTTTACGCAAAATCGGTTTTTCACAAAATCGAATTTGGCTTATGGTGTAACTCTAAAACGAATGAATGTATATACATGAAATTTTCACTGGTTGTTTATGTTTACATTTTCTATACGCGATGAAATTTTCAAAATATTATGATTTGTTTTGAACTGTTTAGGAACATTTTCATTTTCCATTTTTTTTTCAGTTTTTTTTCTTAAAATATCAATAAAATTTTATTTGTTGGTTAAAAAACTTGAAAATTTAATAGAAAGCTCCTAGTATATTATTTTCAAAGGCAGATGAAAAATATTAAAAATCCTTAGTCAC
>NC_042494.1:36099891-36101422 GCF_005508785.2 Acyrthosiphon pisum | reverse complement strand
GTCACAGTTTTTTTTTATAAGCATTTAAAGTTCAAAAAATTGACAAAATATGGAAAATCACGAAAATTTAGCAAATTATTTTGATTTAAGAACTCATAAAAATGTTTCTTTTTAAATCTAAGATTTTAAAATGTAATACAAGATTCCTTATGAGATTATCTACCTTTATCAAAAAAAAAATATCTATAAGAAAGTCAAATTAAATTTTTATGATTGTTTGAAATTCAAATTTTTACAACATTGGATATTCACTCGATTTCTCGTGTAGCGATTTCCTTATTTAGTTGTTATTCAAAAACGAATAACTGTAGATACATGAACATTTTACTGGATGTTTATATTAGCATTTTCTATACACCATACAATTTTGAAAATATTTTGACTCTTTTTGAGCTGTTTACGGACATTTTCAGTTTTCAATTTTTTTAGTTTTTTTTTCTATAAATATCAATAAAGTTTTATCTGTTGGGCCAAAAAGTGTAAAAATTTAATACAAAGCTTCTGATATATTGTTACAATATCAGTTGAAAAATATTAAAAATACATACGCACAATTTTTTTTTATAAGCATTTAAAGATCGAATTTTGACAAAATTTATCAAATTTAAAATTTAATAATTATTTCGCAGTTAAAAATTTATAAAATGTTCAATTTTTATATCTAAGGATTAAAAATGTAAAACACGATTCCACCTAAGTAGTTAATTCTGTTACCAAAATATCTAAAAAATACATAAGCACTGTTTATTTTTATAGTCATTTTAAGTTCGAATTTGGACGAAATTACATATTGTATAACGCGTTATAAGTACCTAATGGATATTGTGATATGATTAATTTGGAATTTATTATAGGTACCTATTATAGGTCAATTTTTTTTTAATACCATATATATAATATTATGTCTTATACCTAGACTGACATACCGTCTCCGCTCAGAATCGTTTTTCTTATAGAATGATATTATATCATTGAATTCAAATTTAATACCATCCATTATACAGTGACCCACTTGTAATATACTGTACAGCAGAGCGACATCCACTTACCCATACTCATAACATAATAAATAATTAATATCGTATAGTATGTGAATGTGATACACTTGCTTGTAATAATAAACGAATAAGGTCGAAAAAAATCTGTTAACCGAGTTAAATAATAATAAATTGTGATTAATATTTTTCATCTGCCTTTGAAATAATATACTAGGAGCTTTCTATTAAATTTTCAAGTTTTTTAACCAACAAATAAAATTTTATTGATATTTTAAGAAAAAAAACTGAAAAAAAATGGAAAATGAAAATGTTCCTAAACAGTTCAAAACAAATCATAATATTTTGAAAATTTCATCGCGTATAGAAAATGTAAACATAAACAACCAGTGAAAATTTCATGTATATACATTCATTTGTTTTAGAGTTACACCATAAGCCAAATTCGATTTTGTGAAAAACCGATTTTGCGTAAAAATTCCCGTTTTTCCATAATTTTTCTTTTGTTTTTCACGGCGCTTTTGAAAACTACTGGG
>NC_042494.1:36093124-36099054 GCF_005508785.2 Acyrthosiphon pisum | reverse complement strand
TGACTCGGTGCAACAAAAATCTATGCAATATATTATTATTGCACCATCGTTTTAAACAGGTTAGAATACGTAAGAAAAAAAAATAACAAAAATGGTCCTCCGCGCTGCATTATAGTAGTGCTGCGCGCATGCGTATAAACGTAAAATCGCAAACTTTGGAAGGCTATAACTTCGGAACTAAATGAGAGCGACAAATTCTGATTGCACCATCGTTCTTAACTGGAAGAAATACATAAGTTTCGATAAAAAAAATTGAAAAAATCGCTTGGCCCCTAAACTAGATTTGTTCCTTTATATTTAAATTCCTAAACATGTATAATATTAAGGTATTCAATATTTATTTCATGGGGTGTCCTGCCCCCCTTAAAATGAACCATGGGGTGCTCGAGCACCTCAGCACCCCAATACGCGGCGCCCATGTATAGATTAGACATCTTCTCAGAAGATAGGCTAATATTTGAAATGGAAGAAGACCAACCCCGAGAGGTGCTCAAACAGGAATTTTGGGATTTCCGATGGAAATTTTTATTTATAAATGGTTGCCATGGGTTTTGAAGCTATTATAATAATAATTATTGGTTGCCGGGAAACGAAATGCAGGGGATCAGCTAGTATCTATATATAAATACATGATATACAAACATTGGCAAAAAAAGAGGGACATGGTCCCTCCCCCCTTCCCTGTGGGCGTCATTTACCGTAGAAGTCGAGCGGAGTTGAAAGTCGTTAAAGTTTGGTGTAGTAATTGGTAGGTGTCAAGTTTGACTCGTCATTGATTAGATAACCGTAAATTGTAATGGATGTGTCATCTGAATTCAATGACACATTAATAAAATATCATTACATATAAAAAAATATTTAGAGCAGATATGGAAGCTGTACGTCAGAGTCATCAGACTCTACTCCTGATATTTTATGATAGTTAGTTATATTATTATAGGAGGTGACCTGTACTACAATTTGAAATTTATTTTTCTTTTAGTATTACAGTATTTTTAAACTATATTTTGTTTTAAAAAACATTGTATAATATATTATATAATATATTTATATCGTAATATATAATTGCTATTAACTTATAAGTAGGCTGTTTAGGAACATTAATCGGCATGTTTTTCGTCAATTATACAAAACACGGAATATATAGACATGTAGGTACTATCAGCAGAAACCACCTTAAATGTTGAAAATCAAAGCTTTTTTACTGCTCCAGGCAGACAAAAAAACATACTTCATTTTTAAGCCAGTAAGTATATTGGTATATTCATCGCTTTACTGCGAAACCTAATAACAATATTTTAGGTATATGATTATTGAATATAAATCAAAAAAAAATTGTTATTATATGAATGTATTTTATTTTATATTTTTTACGAAATTCATCATAGGCACAACTTAACAAAATTATATTTTATTTAAAATTAAGTTTGTATAGATACATTGTAAAGTGAACATGTGTAGGTATATAGTATATAAACTATCCAAATTCTAAATTATACTTGTTCATCGGCAGCATCACCATTTATCACAAATTCGAATGTTCGATCGATTAGGTAATGAAATAATATGATAGGAAATAGGTAATAAATGCACTTACAATAGCTTCATTAGTATAATATCACCGTATTCAGTATTTAAATTATAACTTTAATCTTATTTTTCTGGATTTAAATTTTACAACAGCTACGTCATTATCAAAATGTTTAATTATTATAAAGTATAGGTAACTAATGGCTAATGCTGTGGTTGAGAATGTATTTATAATTGAACTATTATAAATAGTTAATTAAGACTCTAAATACCTATCTGAGTGATAACTTATTATACATTTATAAAATAGACACTGTTTAGTATAATCGAACCAGTAACCATTTAATTTTAAAGCTGTAATGAGTAATATAATACAATACTTAGGATTAATGCGCATTATTTCTACACAAATGATTAAAAAATTTAATATGTTTTACCTAACGAATGTTTTTTGTAATTACTAATCATATATTATATATAATTGTATTAGTATTATTAGTAAATAGTATAGTGGTAGGTAATAGAAATATTATATATTTATAAATTATAATATCTATATAAAATAAACTGAATTATATCTACACACAACTGTTATATTTGAAATTTACGTCATAAAATAATAATTTCCCATCAAAATAAAACATTTCAAATTATAATTTTCATTTGAATCAATGAAAAATTATAATACCGTTTTGTTCGGTGAGTGGCAAGCTGTATATCTGTCAGTTATCAAAGTTTAGTTTTAAATTGAAAGTTAAAAGTTACACTTTGAATGACAAACGATAATTTAAAATAAATAATTTATTTATCTATTTTACACCGTTTTGATGAAATAAAATAAACGACACCGTCTGTCAGTTATTAATTATCATACATATAACATGATATATTAGCAATTTCGTGTAAGAAATTAAGTTGTTTATCGTTAATATCACAGAACCTATGTCTAATTAGTAATTGGTATACGTTGTGTTATCATAATAGCTTGTGACCTACATTTATTCACATACAACAACTACTACTTAATAGTTAATAATCACATTATTCTACACAATTTAACAATATTAATTATCAATTATATTAAAAACTGAGTTACGTAATAGTCTATAATATATTTCGGCCGTGTGCAATGGTTATTATAGGTACTTACTGTATTATTTGGGTGACTAAATAAATATTTACAATTAATAATGGGTGTATAATTGAATATTTATTGCGGAGTTCATTTATAGCTTAATAATAATTTGAAAGTCGAGTACTATAATATGTGGATTGGAACTTGGACGGCATGAATAATGCATTTGTGATGAATTCAAGAATGCTGATTTAAATTCTTGGGTTTTGACTAAGTAGTAAGTTGGATATTTTTAACAAATATACTAGTATAATAGATCAGCATAATGATAATTACATACCTAAATACGTTTTAATATTTGTGTGTAACATTTTTGTTTTAACATTTTTTTAAATTCAGTACTAACATATTTTATACATTTTTGTGTCATAATCGCGTGCATTCTAGGTGATACTAACGCGGTCAAGAAGTATACCAAAGTGTTATGGTATTTGAAATTATCTTATAGTGATTGATAGGAATTAAATTATTGTTGCAAGTAACTTTAAGAGATATATTCCACGACTGTATACATGTATATAGTGTTAACTCTCGGTAGGTTTAACCCTCCATTTTGTAAGCCAATTTGATATTAAGGTGAATTTGAAAGTTTTGTGGACCAGTTGTTGGGTCATTGTGAGTTGAAAACTTACTTTATTGTCGGCGAAGTCAGCTATTGTTGGATTTGTGCTGCACAAGATAAAATACGAGGTTGGTAAGATGCATGTACGAATATGGAATAGTAATAAACATTTATACAATAAAATATATTATATTTTAATACTTGTGTCCTTACGTGGGAGGGTGGGGAAACTCGGGGTTGGGTTCTTTTCAGCATGTTTTACAGAAGTTTGACTTGAAAAAGTCTTATATTTATATATAGGTATAGGTAACAGAGCTAACTGTCAAAATAAATTGTAAATATTAAGAACTGTTATAAAATATTTTTGTCGGCTATCAAAATATAAAGATTAAAGACATTATAAGTATAATAATATTTATCAGCTAGTAAGTATTATAAAATATTCTATTCTGATAATTATTTTCCGACTTAATAAATCAATTTCACCGTTTAAAGGCCAAGATGAATGTTTTTCTAAATAATTAAAAATTTATTCCAAGAAATATTATTAAACTATTTAAATTATTTCCTTTGCTAATTTAAATTATTTATTGAGGACCCATTAATCATTATCTCGTGTATTCATAAAGTATATACTGGTTATAACAATTTGTCTTTTTTAAGATACTTATGCTCATTAGTGTAGATACACCTGTTTATATTGAAGTAAAGCAGAGATTAAAGTTGGATGAAAAAAAAATAAAGCTTGCTTACAAACAAGTATTATTATTTACTCACGAATTTAGCTAATATCTTATAAGCATGATAATTCTAAGTTGCTGATAGTAAGTGTTTATTTTGCCCTCATCTTACTCATGCGGTTGTTTATAATATATTCTATAGGTACATCTACATACGTTTTGAATAAAAATAATAATCCCCAAGTTGATCGCAAATTGTAGATTACAACAATAAAATAAAACTATCTTTATGGTCAGTTTGTGAATACAATTTTTAAAAAACAAACTTGAAACGCAAAATATGTGTTTAATATTCTACTGTTTTTGTCCAATGGACTTGTTATTTAATACTATAAGCAGTAGTGCAATTAGGGTATACCGTTTGAGAAGGGATAGCTGACAGTTGTAATCCAAGGTAATTAAACGGAAAAAATGTTCTAAATAAATACGTATTGTTTAAAAATGTAGGGAGTTAATTTTACATTTGAAAGATTAAACTCTCCTCCGAGTTCCATTCTAATAAATTGCCCAACTGGAGGATTTTAAAAAGATATACCTCCTTCCATGGATTGACGATATTATTATAACTGCGACATAAATATTTTGGATACAGTCGAACGCAGCGTGAGTATGTCGCAAAAACTAAAAAAAACAAGAAATATTAATATTTACTGGAGAAAAAAATATTTATTGTAGTAAATATTTACGACAGGAAGTGAAAAATTAAATAAGATGGTCGATGAACTTGAAAATATAAATAGAAAGTGAATGGAATACGAGACCTTGCAAGGTCCTAATTTTCAAAATCCACAAAACAAACAAAATAAAAATATTAATTTATATGCATATTAATATTATATGGGTTTTCTTTACATAAAAATATAAAAAAATAAAATAAAATTATTCACAGAAAAATAGAAGAAATTTGACACACACAAAATATAAATACACCAAAAAATGAGCTGTCACGCGATCTCGTTAAGTATATATCTAGATGTTTAGAATAAATAGCCGTATGTGTTTTGTGTTATTGAATAACCAGACAAAAAACGTAAAAATGAAAATAATGCTTTACAATAATACGGAAGAGAACCATTTTGTAAAGAAATTTGTATAAGAACGCATTACACATGACGTACAATATTATTAATGGTGGTTTTCCGCATATGCATACATGAAATGATCAAATTGAAATGGACAATATAATATTTAAAAATATGTCTGCTTTATATCGTAAAATAAGTAGTGTACAGGTTTTCCTTTACTGGATAATTCTGAGAAGTTGAACATTATTGGGTAGGTAGGTAGCAACTGTATTGTGTGTGTGTCAGTGTTATACATGTATATAGTTTAATTATTATAATTGTTTTAAGCGCATAATTAATTGTTTTCTCTGATTTTATTACTGTTACGAAAAATCAAATTATCAGAGATGAGTAATTGATACACGATTTATGATAATATATAAATACACAGCGGAATTAAATTGATTGCGCCAAATTATTTATGTTGTAGCTATTGAAAAGTTATCTTCCATAAGTGAGACGATTTTAATCTTAAAAAGGTGGGTAAGTGTATGTCGCTCTGCTGTACAGTAGGTTACAAGTGGGTTACTGTATAATGGATAGTATTAAATTTGAATTCAATGATATAATATCACTGGATAAGAAAAATGATTCTGAGTGGAGACGGTTTGTCAGTCTAGGTATTAGACATACCTATTATAGGTACCTTATCTATAATATTAAAAAAATTGACCTATAATAAGTATCAATAATAAATTCCAAATTAATCATATCACAATATCCATTAGGTAACGCGTTATACATCAACAACAAACCGTGGTACTATCATAGATATGTAATAGTATACTTAAGAAGTTTCAAGTACCCCCAAATAATATTATACAATCACAACAAAATAACTAAAATAGTTAATCCTAGGTTTTTAATACGTAATTTCGACTAAAATTTGAACTTAAAAT
>NC_042494.1:36082785-36093074 GCF_005508785.2 Acyrthosiphon pisum | reverse complement strand
TTTCAATATTCATTATTATTGTATTGTGTATGATATAAGAATTCATTAAACCGTTAATGTGATTGGTTAGTGTGATAGGTTTATGTAATATATATAACAATACAAAATTATAATATGCTTTTGTACTGTAGATAAAAATATAAACAAAATCCTAGAGAAACTTTTCAATTATTTAAAACGCCATTTACCAACAATTTAATTTTTACCGATAATGAGATTTGGCAAGAAGCCAACAATTAACAGGTTAAATAGTTAAATGTAAAACATTATAAATTATAGTAGTTGAATAATAAATATGAATTACTTACTTTAATTATTGAGACTAAATAATTTTCATTAGACAAAAATATTTGTCTTTTATCTGGTGTCACATTAATGTCTACTTCAGCTCTCGCAATAGTTATATTTAAGTAGACAAATGGATATTGATTTTGATTGTATTGATGGTAAACTTCATTCACTGTTTTTATAACCTAATATAAAATAAATAATATATTATGTATTACATTATTTTTATTTCAAGCTGAACTACATTTGGTGTTGTTTTTTTTTAGACTCTGAGTGGAACGATGAATGTATTGATTTTACAATGATGTGTGTTTTTTTTTTAATTTTTTTTTTTTAAATTTAATTTTGTGTCTGTCATCACCTTTTAGGACAGTAAAAGTGCTTTTTTTTTCTTCAACAGTATCTTTTCTGATAGGAAAGTGAATCTAGTTGGTACTTTGGGGGGGGAGGTCAATATTGAAAATTTCCAGTAGTTTCAAAAGCGCCATGAAAAACAAAAGAAAAATTAAGGAAAAACGGAAATTTTTAAACAAAATCTGTTTTCGGAAATATCGATTTTGGTTTTTGGTGCAACTCTTATAAATATGACCGTAGGTACATGAAATTTTGACTGAATGTTTATATCAGCATTTTCTATACACCATAATATTTTCAAATATTTTAATTTAATTTGAGCTGTTTATGGACATTTTCAACTTCTATTTTTTAATTTTTTTTTCTATAAATATCAATAAAATATTATTTGTTGGTTAAAAAAGCTTGAAATTATATTTCTATTATATTGTTTCAAAGGCAGATGAAAAAAATTAAAAATCCATAAGCACAATTTTTTTATAAGCATCTAAAGTTCAAATATTGACAAAATACGTAAAAATGACAAAAATTTGCTAATTAATTTAAGTTAGAAATTCATGAAAAATGTTCTTTTTGAATCTAAGATTTGGTATACTATTATATATCTATGATAGTACTATGATTTGTAGTTGATGTATAATGCGTTATAAGTACCTAATGGATATTGTGATATGATTAATTTGGAATTTATTATAGATCAATATATATTATACCTAGATTCAGTCTCCGCTCAAAATTGTTTTTCTTATACAGTGATATTATATCATTGAATTAAAATTTAATACTACCCATTATACAGTGACCCACTTGTAACCTACTGTATAGCAGAGCGACATCCATTTACCCACCTTTTATAATTTTAATTTGATGTTTTTAGAAAAATCAGTTCTGTAGTTAAAATCTGATAACGTCATATAGATATTTAATTCCGAGTCGAATTAATCAGCAAAATGAAAAGTAATATTTAATTTCCATAACAAAATATTTTTAAAATACTTAAATTTATATAGATAAAATATGTGAGTACCTTTAATGGCTCACACGGTCTAGAGTTAATGAAATAAAATTGTCTGTCCTTAGAACTTCTACCTCCATTATGATCACAACTAGATATATAACCATCTAGTTCAAAAATATTTGGTATATCATTTTCTTCATCTACAGGAATGACTTTTTTTAAAACTAACAAACTGTTAGCCTGAAAATAATAACTGAATCAATAAAAGAAGATCATACATAACCAAATAGCAAATCCTAACTAATTTACCTGTTTAGATCCATAAATGCATGATATGTTTTCTAATACTGTGTTGCTACCATGTGTTGATAAAAGAACATTATTCATAGATTTTGTTTGATTAATACACGATAATCTATGAAAAAAAAAGTTATTTGTATAAAACTAACCAAAGTTATTAAAATATTACTGTACTTCACTTGAGTAGCCACTAAACAGTAACCAGTCACTACTTGGATCATTTTTCCAAAGTCTTTTTTTAAATTTCGATGAAATTCTTTATGTCTTACAGGTAATGAAGAGAATAGATTAGACAATGTAACTGCTGTTCCAACCTAATTAACATGTAATTTAATTTTGTTAACAAAAATAAAATCAGTTTTATACTGTATAGTGTTATACATTATTATATACAGTGATGTATTGTTAAAATTATACATGGGTAATTGTCATAGACTTTTTCCAACAGGTAGGTGACAATGGTAAAAACTAAAAATTAAAACTATTATTCTCACCATGTTCAACATAGCTATTTTCTTACAGCCGTTATTATGACCATAAGATATAAGTACTTAATAACTTTCTGAAATAGTCTTTAGTGGATATTTATAGTAGTACTTTTCCAAACAAAAACCATAAAAACATTTAAGGAAATAAGGAACCACATATTGATGACACTTTCTATTTTTGGAAACTTGAATTCAGAATAATGACAACGTTAAAAGGTCATTAAAATATTAATTTTTTTATCACCCGATATCTAATAAATATTATCTAAAATTTAAAAATTACAAATAATTATAGAATATAAAATTATTATAAATATAATAATTTATGACTAAAATAATTTGTATACAACCTGTGTATACTTTCAGTGAGTAATGAGTATAAGTAAAAAAAAATAATAGAGCACACTGTATACTCGTCAATACACCACTGATTATAATAATAATATATATATTTATTTAATTATAAAATCGTACTTGCTTAGCAACAGGGACTTTTAGCTTAATGTTTCCTGTATGATCAAACACTAACTTAGTGCCACATTCTTGTGATGAATGTCTAGTGGTTACTGTTACATCACTTAAAGCACATAATGAGCTCAATGCTTCTCCGCGAAAACCAAATGTTTCTACTGAAGTCAAGTCAGCAAAGTCTTTAATTTTGGATGTATGGTGTTTTAAAGCTATAGGCAAATAATATTGTAGTTAGTTTGAATATTAGAATCTTAAAATATCATAATAATCATACCAAGTCCTTCAAAATTGTCAGGATGAACCCCAGATCCGTTATCTGTAACTTCTACCAAATCTTTACCAAATTCTTTTAATTTAATTCCAACTGAAGTGGCTCCAGCATCTAAACTATTTTCTATTAACTCCTTTACTGCTGTAGCCAAATTCAATACAACCTTAAAAAAGCGTATAGAAATATTATATTACTATATCATAATAACAATAATAAAACATATAAAATATACAAATTATATTGTTTATCCATAATTACCTGACCAGAACATATTTTATGAACGTCCAATTTATTTATTGGCTTGATTTGGCTAGACATTGGTAATATAAAAATACAACTAATTTACAATTTTAGAATAAAGATAAAAGTGTTTTTAATATCAAGTTTTGCAATTATAAAACTAAAATAATACTTAAAAACATTATTCAGTTCCATAAAAATAATACTCAATGGTAGTCAGTCTTTCAATAACCATTGGTTAATTGAAATAATAAGAAATACTGTAGACAAATGACACAACAATACATAGCAAATTAATCTCAATCTTGGAGAATAATTATAACAAATCTTATGCCACTTTTTTAAGTTATTTGTAATGTATCCTGTATTATTGTTTATTGTATTTAATATTGATTAATTATATTAAGTATTAAGCAAATTTAATATTTTTATATTGTTTCATAATAGACGATGAAGTCACGATTGTAAATACTAAGTAACAATAAGCTATGAAAATATATAATTAAATATATTATCTTAAGTAGTAGATGAAATTCAAAAATTTTCAAAAATTTGGAGTTTGAACGGGTGCAGATTTCCAGATTTTGATAACAATTGATAAGAGTGAACCTGATAAGAACAAAAAAAAGTTTATGTCAACCACAGATAAAACAAGTTAAAATTAAACAAGACAGTATAAACTTTTATTAGAAATCTGGTTTTCACAAACCTTTGGGCTTCGGTTAACACAGAAATACAGAATATTAAATGAAACTATTATTCTATTATTGTAGTTGACAATAATATTTTTCCAACCAATTATTTCGAATAAAAATAAAATGTTCGAAATAAAAAACCAAAGTATTCAATACCAAAAAGTATTTAATACAAAAAAAAGTATTTAAAATACCATTCAAAATACTTCATGCTGAAAGTATTTAAAAAGTTATCCAATACTTAAAAAAGTATTTGAATACTTTTACTTAAATACCTACTTTACAGGACTGCCATTGGGTACTTATAACGCATTATATATCAACAACAAACCGTAATACTATGATAGATATATAATAGTATACTTTAGAAGTTTCAAGTACCCACGAGTAATATTATACAATCACAACAAAATAACTAAAATAGTTATTCTAGGTTTTTTAACATGTAATTTCGTCCAAATTCGAACTTAAAAGGACTATAAAAATAAACTGGGCTTATGTATTTTTTAGATTTTTTGGTTTCAGAATTAACTACTTACCTACGTGGAATCTTGTTTTAAATTTTCAATTCTTAGGTATAAAAGTTGAACATTTTATGAATTTTTAACTACAAAATAATTATTCAATTTTGTCAAAATTCGATCATTGAATGCTTATAAAAAAAAATTGTGCATATGTATTTTGAATATATTTCAACTGCTATTGTAACAATATATCAGAAACCTTTCATTAAATTTTAACGTTTTTTACCCAACAAATACAATTTTATTGATATTTATAGAAAATAAAACTAAAAAAATTGAAAACTTACAATGTCCGTAAACATGCTCAAAAAGAGTCAAATTATTTTCAAAATTTTATCGTATTTATAAAATGCTAATATAAACATTCAGTAAAATTTCAAGTTTTTACAGTCATTCGTTTTTTAATTACAACAAAATAAGAAAATCGTCTCATGAGAAATCGAGCAAATATCAAATGTTGTAAAAATATAAATTTCAAACGCTCATAAAAATTTAATTTGACTTTCTTATAGACATTTTTTTTTTCGATAAAGGTAGATTCTCCTATAAGGAATCTTGTATCACATTTTAACATCTTAGTTCTAAAAATAAAAATGTTTACGAATTATAAACTCAACATAATTAGGTAATTTTCGGGATTTTTCCATATTTTGTCAATTTTTGAACTTTAAATACTAATAAAATAAAACTGTGACTAAGGATTTTTAATATTTTTCAAATATCATTGTAACAATATAGTAGGAGCCTTGTATTAAATTTTCAAGTATTTTTACTCAACAAATAATGTTTTGTTGACATTCATAGAAAAAAAAAAACTAATTAAATTTGTAAACTGGAACTGTGCCGTAAACAGCTCAAAACAAATCAAAATATTTTGAAAAATTTATCATGTATAGAAAATGGAAATATAAACAACCAGTGAAATTTCATGTATCTACAGTCATTTTTTTTAAAGTTACACCAAAAGTTACACCAAAAACCAAAATCGATTTTCTCGAAAACAGATTTTGCGTAAAAATTCCCGTTTTTCCTTAATTTTTTTTTTGTTTTTCACGGCGCTTTTGAAAACTATTGGAAAAATTTTACTTTTGACCCCCCCAAAGTACCAACTAGATTCACTTTCCTATCAGAAAAGATACTGTTGAAGAAAATCGAAGCACTTTTTCTGTCTTAAAAGGTGATGACAGACACAAAAAAAAAAAAAAAAAAAAAAAAAAAACACACATCATTGTGAAATCAATACATTCATCGTTTCACCCAGAATCTAAAATCTAAACCTTTAAATTCGACTTTTTATAAATTATTAAAAGTGTGGTACAAAATGAAGTTTTATTCAGTTAAAAATGGGTTCAATACTTATATGTATTGTTTTTATATTAATAACAGTGGCTAAATTACGGGGAAGGGGGGTGTATGGGTGTCGTATAACCCACATTATTTTTTTTTTAAACTGGCGAACCATATTTAAGTAGGTATTTATACTAATATAGGATAATTTTTATAAACAACACACAAAAACCCGAATCCCCTATGGTAGATGTACATAACTGCAAGATAATGTTACTTCGTAATAAACACTAATCAGTAGTTACTATAATTGCAATTGCACAAATAGAAATACAGCATAACAATGCAGTTTAGCTCACAGGCGATTTTTGGGAATTTCTTTTCGGAAACCTATGTATTTCAATGTATTAAGAACAGTGTTGCAATCAGAATTTGTTAATTTGTCACTCGGACTCATAGTTTCAAAGTTATAACCTTCTGAACTTTTTCAATTTTGAGTATTTTACGCCTATATGTTGATTATTCCACAAATCTACACGAAAAAAATGAAATTTTAAAACTTTATTAAAGAGGACGTATTAGGTAATTATTTATTTTAATGTGTGCTTGCTTACTTACATTCTACAGATCACAATGTTTGGGCTGAGAGGTTTTTATAATTTAAACAATTTTTTTTTTTGGGGGGGGGGGGTGGTAGTGGAGGTGCCTAAATCGTAAATGTTTCAATCTCCCCCTCCAACATACATGATAAAATTACACCACTGATTAGCAACAGATAATAGGTACGTGTATCATAAACATCGAAGAAGAGTTAGTTCACAATACACTACTTATAATACATATAATTTTCACTGCAGTGAATGGTATAATAAAATTCACTCTTCTGTTCTTAGATTAATAAATTAATTACGTATTTGAATCTATGACCGGGGGACAGTCAAATTATAATAATTGTACGTGCATTTATGTATCGAAGACTAGATATATGTTGTTGATCTATCCTCTTAATTCAATCAATTTCAAAGGTATATTATATTATTATTATAGTTGGCTAGTTCGATGGACCCTTTGAATTCATTTGCTAATTGAGAACGTAGGCAGGTAATTGATATATCGTTATTAACATAGGTAAGGTATACAGATTACGTTTTTAATACAATTTAATATATCCATCGAAATGTGAGTTAATTCTAATTATTATTCATTTAATCCGAACAACGCTATTCGATATTATTCCATGTTCGTTATTATTATTTATTCGGTTGTGAATAAATATTGGAATTTCAACTATAGTTTGTTATTTTATACATAAAACCTACAACGTGTCAAAATGCAAACAGTATTTCGTTTCTGAAATGTTTGTTATTATATTGACGTGTACAATATATATCTAGGTGTTGTGTTTATCGATTTGTTTTGAAAATTTCACTCAACGATTGTTCTATCATTCTATGGCATATCTATAATCGCTCGACTTTTGTCGTATATGTATATAAAACAAATTATTTATCACTCGACCAAAAGAAATATTTTATTTTATCATAGCCCGTGAATTGTTTTTTGCGTTTGAAATTGATTTTGTTTTCCTCGTTTCAATTATAATAATATGTTGATAAGCTTGAATAACAATTTAAACTATACCTAGGTAGTTGTTATCTTCGTGCATTAAAATAATTCGTGATTCAACTGATTGAAGTTTTGTACATATAAAAGCCAAAGTGTGTTGGTGCAACTTATAAGATATAAATCTGAAAAACGGGTTTGATATTTTAGTCATAGTCATAGTTCGTTAGTATAACGTTTAAATTAAGTTAATAAAATATATTTCTACGTCTGTTTTTATGTTCAAAAGCTACGCATAGGTTCGTTATCTTAAATTAATTAAGTATCAAATCAAATTCAATGTCTTGTATTTATTATTAATTTGTATTGATATTTATAACTTAAAGGTCAACATACACACCGAGAAGGTTTTGATTTTTATTAGTTCTACTACACCATTATTATCTATAAAAGATTTATATAAAAAAAAATGATTTAGCTATCTAATTTTAAAGTTTCAAAATGGAATTTTCCAAGTGGATATTATAAAAGGATAATGAAACTATTTACCGTTCTATTAATTTTTTGAACACAACTTTTGTAAATAAAGGTTTCTATTGTTTATTTTAAAACATTTAGATTAGGAAAATCCTCCAATATTTATAGTTTTATTTTTGTGGATTATTATATTATATTATAATATTTGTATAGTGGTATTAAATATGGTTCATAATATTATAAAGACATTACACATATTTTTATTTATCCAATTTTATAATCTTTTATCAAACGCAAATTTCCTTTCGTAAAGGCTTAGCCTTAGAGTTTTTTTTTTAAAATGTATTGAATGTAATAACAAGAATATTGTATATCGGTCTGTCGACAACTAGCTTTAGTTTAATTTAACTTCAGTGTTTTCTCTTGGTAAATGACTCAATACATTACTCTGCATTGCGATTAAACATAGGCATCATTAACCATGATTTGTACCTGGCCCTAAAAAAATTTTACATTATTAGACCCTGTCTGTATTATAAATAGTATATTTCTTAATTTATTCTACTAGCTGTTTTAACAATATACATAATCAAAAAATAATAATAATAGCACCACCATTTTGATCAATTGAGGACTGAGGTTCATAATTGGTTAGGTAACTAATCGATTGAATTCACCACTAATCATATTATACGCGTTTATATATATTGTATTTTAAGTTTTAGATGAGATTTTTGTAAAAGTACAATGTCCTTAAAAGTTGAAAAATATCTTTTATAAATATTTTCAAAATTTGATATTTAAGTATCTAACGGAAAAATCAGTGGGTACCGAGTGATTTAGTAATAGTAAGGTTTTACTGTACACGAAAATCATTTGATTATACCTACCTAATATAGTATACTTTTTCTATATAAATATTTGCAATAATTTGAAAATACGGTGTCCCCCCATATATATTAAGTTATATTCTCTAATATTCCACATAGCACTAAAAGTAAACAGAGTTTAACCCTTAAAATATTTTTCCACGTTTTATGAATAATTGTTGAAATATATGTGACTTCGATTGACTGAATGTATTCTATATGTAATACATATTTAAATAACGCCAGACAATTTATGACTATGCGAAATCATAAAATTCCCATAGCCATAGTTATAGTATAGTCGTGTGAAGCACCTATTACAATAATTATACTAGGTACCTATATACTGCAGACTAAATCATGTATATAGAAAGGTTCTAGTGAATTCGTTCTCAATCACACTTGGGCGTACGACACGGTCATTTATATTTTATGCACTCGTGTTGGGTATAATCTTACACCGCTCCAATGGCTAGACATGCATTCATGAATGCGAAATCATATAGTTGCGGGTTACATGGTTTGTTGAGTATATAGATAGTGGTTTGGTCGAAAGCGATTCGTTAATAATATACCCATAATAATATCGTCATTGGTGATGGGAAAGACTCTTCCGTGGGAAGGGAAGAGCCTGGTTTTTTTTTTTCAAGAACCTAATAATTACATCCTAACGATAAAATTGTCAAATTTGCATCGAATAAAATATAAAATGAATATTAAAGTTGAAAAAAAAATTCAATAAGTTATTTACTGTGGCCTGTGGGCGTATAGAGAGAGATAATGGGAGTCCTCTACAATCAAGAGTTGTACTAAAAGTAAATTAATCCTCCTACTCCTCTCCGTCTTAGTTGAGCCTCAGATAATCCACTGATTACTATACACAATATTACATATTATTATACTCGTTACCTATTTTATATCCCATTACAAAATACCTACTTCATGAATCGAAAATCGCGGAATAGGCACTATATTAAAAGGAGCTTTTTCTAAATCACACGGGAGAGCAAAAAGGAAATTGAATTTTATGCGGTGTAGGTACTTGTCTTGTTATGGGCGCGTCGCAAGGTTTTTAAAATAATAACTTTTTACCTTTATCAATAAATATTTTGGTAGGTACCTATAAAAACAGTTACATAGAATAATTGTGCCGTTTTAAAGCTATATTGGTATATTAAGTACTTTGAGTTCTTCTTTCATATATATATAATATGTGCTTATTTTTTAAGTATTAGTGTAACTATATGTTGAATAATGTTTACAGTAAATCACTCAGTATTGAAGATTAATATTTACGAAAAATATTCGATACGAAAATAAAATACACAAAAAATATTTTATTCGAAAATGTTAAGTCCAAAAATGATAATATAATGTCCCCAACACGTAGTTTATCCGCAAAGTAACCTAACTTTCGCTAAGACCATTTTCGGATAAATACATTTCGGATGAAATATTTTCTGTTGTTTTATTTTTGGTGTAAGTATACAAAATATTTATTATT
>NC_042494.1:36079656-36082735 GCF_005508785.2 Acyrthosiphon pisum | reverse complement strand
TTATAGAAAAAAAACTAATTAAAATGGAAACTGAAAATGTCCGATAAAGAGCTCAAAGTAAGTCAAAATATTTTCAAAATTGTATGGTGTATAGAAAATGAAAATATTAACATTCAGTCAAAATTTCATGTGCCTACGGTAATTTGTTTAAGAGTTGCACCAAAAACCAAAATCAATTTTCTCGAAAACAGATTTTGCGTAAAAATTCCCGTTTTTCCTTAATTTTTATTTTGTTTTTCACGGCGCTTTTGAAAATTACTGGGAAATTTTTACTTTTGACCCCCCAAAGTACCAACTAGATTCACTTTCCTATTAGAAAAGAAACTGTTGAAGAAAATCCAAGCACTTTTACTGTTTTAAAAGGTGATGACAGACACAAAAAAAAATTTAAAAATTAAAAAAAAACACATCATTGTAAAATTAATACATTTATCTTTCCACTCATCAGAATCTAAAATGTAAATAATATAATTGTGTGTTTTTTTTTATTGGTCTTAAACTTGGCAAATTGTGTTTATTAAGAAATTAAATGTATGTATATACTCAGGAAAAGGACAGAAAAACAGTAGTTAAATAAATTTTTTTGGACCCCCCCTTGAATAAATCCTGGTTGCGCCACTACGTCGGGCTCTGTACTAATTTGGGCAAACAACCATTATCAGTCATTACCATAGGCACAAATAGGTGGGGGGATACCCCCCTGGTAACTCTCTGAAGCCGGGCTTGGGTACCCATACATTTCCCACACACGTACAAGACAGGACGACACCAATGAAAAGTTTATAATTTTTTTTGCACAAATATTTAGTAGGTAGGTACTTACTCAATTCAAGTAAATCCCTGAACAGCTTTTTGTAATTTCTTCTCAGTTATCAGTTTTTTCTTAATTTTCTAACAGTTTTTTTAAATTTCCAAATTACGTCAGTCCCCCCACCACCTGAATTGGCCAGTTCTTATCAAAGGGTACCATACGTTGAATTTCATTTTCGTGATAAATTTCATATATAATTATAACGACACGATCGAGAGTGGTATCCGTCTTGACGTGTCTCGTGGTGTCTCGTGGACCGTGGTGTTGGGGGCGATTAGTGCCGAGCCGTATTAGGGCGTAGATAATTGAGGTGATATAACACAAAGTTATTATAATAATAAAATAAAAACGAACCCTGAGGTAGGTACTGGTTTCACGTTCACTGATAACGACGGACGCACGCTGGAACCGCGATGGTGAACCGGGAAGGAGCGGCCGGCTAATTGTCTTTTGAAAAACCATTACAATTGCAAATTCGGTACATTTTTCTAATTTTCAAATTAAATGTAAAAATATTATACATCGCGATTATAAGTTATACATTAACAACACTCAGTCATTAAGTTAAAATCAACCCAAAATATTCATAATTAGATATTATGGCTTAGTGAAGCGTGGTCCGTACATTCAACTACGGAAACGCTCAGAGTGTATACCTATGTATCGGCCGGTGCTGCTAGCTCACGGATATTGACCACCCGGGAATTTTAGCAACAAAACCTTAGTTGCCACACATACAAACGTGTTTTAATCAACTGTTCCCCCCCCCCTACAAACAACCTACAAACAAAAAACGACTAATGGCCATAGTTGACGGGCTTAAGTTCAAAAAAAAAAAGAAGTTAATAAGATAACTCTTTATTAAACTCTGTAAATATTTCTAAGATGAATGTTTTTTAATACATTTTGGTCTATTAATCAAAATCAATCACCAGGCTCTAGCCCCTGATTGCATCTCTCCAAGATTTTTAAAGACATGTTAATTTTCATTATCACCAGCTATTATAACTTATACTTATTTAACAAATCTTTAACAAGTGTTCAGCCGGCCGACTTTAGTAAAAGGCTATCGATTATATATTATATTCATATCATTGGTGTGATCAACCGACACACCCAATTGTTACACACTTACACCTGTCTATATTCATCAACGAAAACGTTAATAGTTAATATGCTATAATAGCCATAGTTTCCGATGCTTATAAGATCAATAAAAAAAAATATTTTATTGATTTTTAAGCCCAATAAATTTATTCTGCGTCAAGTCTTGTAATTTAGATCGGTTCTAAGCAAAAGTTATTGAAAAAAAGGAGATGATTTAATTTCAGTTAAGGACCAAAAAGTTCTTCAGAACCTTTTGGTTCTGAAAGCATTTTTTTTACTAACATTTTTTTTTGTACTGAATTAAATGAATGCGGACATGTCTGCCGCGAAAAAAATAAAGTTTACAAAAAAGAACGAGATGTGATAACTATATTACTGGTACTATAATTATAGATATTTTTATTTTGTTGATAAATTAATATGTACAATAATATTGTACTACCATATTTTTATTGTGTGGTTGACTTACCTATTGATTAACAACAGGAGGGTTCTATTTAGATCACTATTGGAATAACAAATTTGTAATTTGTGTTAATTTAGAATCTTTTAGTTCTTGATAACCAAGTATTTAAACAATAATGAGACTTAATAGAAGTTTTTAAATCATAGAAATAGAACCAAGAATATGCTTGAATTATAGAGCAAAGGAAGGCTCCTGATATATTGTTACAATAGTAGTTGAAAAATATTGAATATACATAGGCACAATTTTTTTTATAAACATTTAAAGTTTGAATTTTGACAAAATTTATCAAATTTAAAATTTAATAATTATTTTTAGTTAAAAATGCATAAAATGTTCAAAATGTTCAACTTTCATAGCTAAGGATAAAAAATTTAAGACAAGGTTCCACGTAAATAGGTCATATATAAATTACTTTATAAAGTAATTTATATATAACGTATTTACGATATTATATTATATTATATTCACAATAATATCATCAAATATACTTAAAAATATGATAGGCTGACTGACCGTTTTTGTTCATAATCGTTCTTCTTATATAATGATATTATATCATTGAATTCAAATTTAACACCATGCATTACAATGACCCACTTGTAACCTACTGTACAGCAGAGCGACACCCACTTGCCCACCTTTTTTCATTTAAATCCTCGTTAATCTTGATCAGAATTGTTAAAAAATACGTT
>NC_042494.1:36077089-36079556 GCF_005508785.2 Acyrthosiphon pisum | reverse complement strand
TTTTAAAGATTGTTTTTTTACATGTTTAAAACATGTAAAAAAATCTATTAATAAAATCCTATAAATGATAATAGTAAATTAGGTAATGATTTTTGCGGGATATTTTAGTAATCGAAGTTTAACACAGTTTTAAACTTTAAAAAGTAAAAAGTTTAATTTTGTTTTTTTGTTGTTATATTGTATAAGTGATACCTACCAACTATGTTTTATTTTGTTACCTATTTGCTCAGTTTATTTTAAAGTTAACTATTAGCTTATAGTAACAACTAACAAAAGACTGATGATTAATTTTGTAATTTTATATTGATTTTGAAAGACCAACAAATACATTTCTTTTTGTTTTTACTTATTAGTATTGTTATTTTGTGTCTTATTTTACCTATTACCAAATCTTTAACCATGTATTATGTTAGGTTAGTACTTAATAGTACCTAAATAATATTTTATTTATTTATTATAAAATTAAACGCCGAACGGCTTCTTACAATTTGGTATACAGTATATTATACATTAATGTAATGTCATTAAATAAGATGAATGTAACTTACATCATGTAAGTACAGATTTGAGTAAACTAAAACTAGATAAATTAACAGAAAAACATTTATATTATTAATTATTACAGATAATGATAATGAAGCAATGAGTGATGTGATGGTATGGTAGTAATGTGTATGAACGTATGGTACTATAAAGTATAAGTGTAAATATATAATACATTTTAAATATAATTAAGGGGTTCTATATGTTTGTCAATAGTGAATAGATAGGTTATAGGTAGCATCCCTCGACAGTCATCAAGTCATTGTGCTATTATTATTATTAAGTCTTACTTACAAGTTACAGGACACCTTTTTTTTTAGACTTATTTGTTATTCATACTCGTGTAGATTTTGAAGCTGATATGGTGCGAATGTGCGATCAAAATAATATGCGTGTAGTAGAGCTTATTTTAAGTTATAGAATTTTATCTACAACAATTGGCCCTATTTCTTTGGATGCCATCGTTTTTAATGTTGAAATCGTTGATTTTCAACAAAAAAATCATTAAAAAAAAAGTATCCCGCAGAGTAGAAAAAATCCATAGGTTATTTTGATTTAAAATTTACTAAAAATATTGTTTTAAACACATGTTTTGTATTGATGTTTAAAACGTTTCAAATAAAATCAATATGTTTTTTTTGTGATGTTATAAACGTGTTTTAAACAAACGTTTTAAACATAACCACCCTGATCTTGATCAGTGGCGTTCATTCAGCTTGTATTGTTATTAATATTATGCAGTTATAACATTCTATAATTATCTTAGCTAATAAATTTATAATGTTGTAAGAACTTGTACTGATTCCAATTTTATAGGGCGTAATACTATATTATCAATAAAAATAAATATTATATTATATAATATATTAAATATTAATATAATTTTTATAACTGGGTAAATATACAAGTATATAGTCAATGGATGACAATTCGATATTAAATATTAATTTTTACGTAATACAAATTATTAAACTTTTAAATTTCTTGGAATTAGTTTTTGTTCATAACTTTAAGTCGTTAAAAAACAACATTTTTCTATAAATTTAAATATTACTTAAATAAAGTAATATTTAATAAATTATAATTGTCCAAAACTTTATTTTTATATAGGTATTGAAATACTTTGAATAATTCAATATTATTCTGATAATATTGATAGTAATGATATTATTTTATTTAAAATATGAGAAATTTTTACAGGTCCGAATTAAAGCCTTAATTTTCATTTCACTTTAAAAAGGGAAGGATCAGTTACTCAAGTCCCCACGGTTTTGAAGTGTGAATTGTAATTAAGAGGACGCCAAACCCGCATTTGTTGTCTCCCATAGGCGGATTTACAGGGTGTGCCAGGTGTGCCAAGACACACCCTAATGTAAAAAAAAAAAAATTAATAACAATTAATTATAAGGAATATACATACACATAACATAATATTATTAATTGAATTTCAGTTTTTTGTAAATTAAACTACAAGACGTGTTCATAATAAGTCTCTAAAACAATAACTATATATATTTTTTATCAATCGTTATTTTACATTACTAACGAAGCCTGAATGTTTGGATTTTAAATCACTATATCGTACTTGTTAAATTAGATTCAATGTTATTGTCGTCGATACCAAAACTTAGACTAATAGCACAGAACAATATGCTAATAGACAATAATAGTGGTAACCAATAGACTGGTAACTATTTTTAGCTCATAAATATTGCTATTTCTCGGATACCGACACCGCGTTGATAACGACGGTCGACGATTAACAAATAATACAAACTTTGATAGTTATTGCCTATTAGTATTTAATTTAACGTGACGTCGTGATTCAAACAACTCACATACACAAGGTAACATTTTAATATCATCCTTAACTTTGTGTACAACAACCTCGAACGACGGATTTTTAAATATTTAATGTAAGTAC
>NC_042494.1:36075668-36077039 GCF_005508785.2 Acyrthosiphon pisum | reverse complement strand
TAACATGCTGTGGAAGAAATGTATTTGCTGTAAAATAAATTTAATTTTAATTTTTAGCCATCCCGACCGTTCTTCTCATCAGGGGCGCCATTTAGGGGGGAGCAGGGTATACTTTGGCTCCCCTATTTTTTTTTGTGTCTTATTGGCCTGGATTAAAACTTAGAATGCGCCGACGGCTGTCCCGAGCCCAAATTCTCCCACTCTCGCACTCAATCGTGCACGACGGTCGCCGATCAAAGCTTCCCGACAAGCATACCTCGATTTCAAATAAATTGTGCGTAAACGCGTATATTATAGTGGTTCTAATTGGAACTGGCTGTATATTATGGTTCACAAAGGACTGATAGCACTGCACGCACGTCGCGTCGTCGCATATCGGTGGTTGTTAGGGAGGGGGGTATACGGTTTAGTCGTCCGTCGACTGATTAGTGATTACTGGAAAATACATGCCTTAAAATAGATCGAAAATGAAATGAAAGCTTATTGATAGCGGTAGAAAAAGAAGATGCTAACATAATAGATTTAGATGAAGCAGTAGATATAAAAAAGTACTAAAAAGGAAAAGGTATAAGCTAAAATAGCATAAATAATTAAAAAACTAATGAATACTGTAAGTCTGTAACCGTATGAAATATTGTATTATTATTAAATTATTCATTATAATAAGTAAATAAATATATTGTATTCATTTTATTTGGAATAAATTGTATTGAATAAATGTAGATACCTATACGTCCTGTACCAAAAGGCAAACAAATTATTAATGAATAATTTGAATTCATTAAAATATACCCTTTAAGAGCCTAACCCCATACAATCGACTTACACACATTAAACCATATTAAACGATATCTGTATTTACTATTTTTAAAAAAGTGGCCTAACAAAAAAAAAAAATTGGCCTGCTTGAATATTGGCACCCCTATTATAAAACTCAAATGGCACCCCTGCCTGGATGTTTGGATTTTAAATCACTATATCGTACTTGTTAAATTAGATTCAATGTTATTGTCGTCGATACCAAAACTTAGACTAATAGCACAGAACAATATGCTAATAGACAATAATAGTGGTAACCAATAGACTGGTAACTATTTTTAGCTCATAAATATTGCTATTTCTCGGATACCGACACCGCGTTGATAACGACGGTCGACGATTAACAAATAATACAAACTTTGATAGTTATTGCCTATTAGTATTTAATTTAACGTGACGTCGTGATTCAAACAACTCACATACACAAGGTAACATTTTAATATCATCCTTAACTTTGTGTACAACAACCTCGAACGACGGATTTTTAAATATTTAATGTAAGTACTATTTTATATAATTATCTCAGCTGTTATAGGCATAAACATTATAGTA
>NC_042494.1:36068981-36075568 GCF_005508785.2 Acyrthosiphon pisum | reverse complement strand
AATGAAAAGTTTTTTGACTATATTTAGTATTTTCTCTATTAGAAGTATAAGTTATAAATTATTATGGTCATAATTTACTGTAAATTATAATATTAAAATTATATCCCTATAAAATATTACAATTTATCCGAAATGGTTATATTGTATTTAAAAACATTTACATTTATAATAACTCTAATTTAAAATAATTTGAACTAAATTCCTTTAAATAATTCACAGAGTTATTCAAAGAAAAGTTAAATGTACCTAACTACAATATTAATTTTGGACAAAATTAAACTGTCCGCTATATTAAGAATCCAAATTATATTAATTAATTCAGAGTGTAATATTCTAAATAATATTAAAATCAAAATCAATAGGTAATGACTACAATGTTTTATTGAATATTTTACTTACGCCTTCTTTAGATTTTTTAATATAGTTGCAAATTCGTATCACTCGCTCAGGTGAAGTGTACCGTAAGCGATATATTTTGATATTGGGGAGCTTTATCGCCGCCAACAGACCTGCGGCCTTTAGTTTCCTCCCGGCGAAGTCTGGCAAAGCCATGCGCTTTGCGCAGCGCCCACGTCTAGGCGTAGAGTATCGATATGAAATTTTCTTTTATTATTATGATAGCATAAATTATAACTATTGCCTACATATAGTATTATTCATTTTTTAAAAATATAATATGTTTTAAATAGCTAAATGTATGATTACATTTTTAATACTGCAAATTATTAGGTAGGTACCTATTTAATTGATATTTGATATATTCATTTATTTGTATATTGGAAATTTAATTTCCATTATTTTACTCCTGTCAACAATGATGAATCTATTTTCCTGTAGATAGGTAGTTGAATTTATTTTATTTGGTGTATGAAGTAAATAATATACAACATGAGTAAACTGTAGTTTTATTATCAACTAGTTGTATTACCCGACTTCACACGGGTTAAAATTAATCGATCTTTCAATCGTTTTCCGTTTTGCTTCAGTATAGTACACACACAATTATTATTACATAGATCAGTTTTATAATTTTCCACTTCGCAGTTCTGTCCTTAAGGACATATTTTTATTTATAAAAATTGAACATGTTTTTAATATTTTCTACATTTTTCTACAAAATAACTTGCACATTTTCAAGATTTTGAATTCTGATGAATTTTGTCAAAATTTGACCTTTGAATACTTGTAGAAAAAAATCATGCTATAGCCTATATCTTTATTATATCTCAACTGCTATTATAACAAATGATGAGGTATCTATTGTATTACATTTCCGTGCCTATATAAATAACTAAAAAAGAATCAAAATGTTATGGCATAGGTACAGGAAATTCCAATACCTATAAATATTCGGTGAAAATTGCATGTATCTACATTTATTTTTTTTAGAGTTAGGTAGGTACCTACATCAAAAAATAAAATAGATTTTTTCGAAAATTAGGTAGTTTTGCGTAAAAATCTCAGATTTTCCATAATTATTTTTAGTTTTACCTGAGTTTTGAAAACTACTTGGAATCTTTTACCTTTGATCCCCAAAGTACAAACTAAATTCACTTTACAGCCAGAAAAGATGCTGCGAAGAAGAAAATCGAAGCATTTTACTGCTCCAAAGGGTGAGGATGGGTGAAAATAAAACACATCATTGTAAAATTAATACAAAATAAAATTATTCATATCAAGGAGTATAATTTATATTAGTTTTGTAATAAATAATTGAATATAATTCTCGAACGTTTATATTTTATAATATACATGAAAGTTATATATACAATTCTTCAAGAACTATTTAAAGAACAAAACTTAATAAGGTAAAATAACAATATTCAAAACTTAGTTGCTGGTTTTTTCAATGGACATATTAACATTATTGATGATCATATTGCTCCATATACGAAATAAACGTCGAACGCTAAGTTTTTTCAAGTACCAAGAAGAATAATTATTGTATGTGTAAGTAGGTATTTTGATTTTCTCACGATTTCCCAGTGATTTCAAATCTAACTTTAATACGTCCAAATGAGTAGAAATATCCAGTTTGATTCGTTCCAAAATACATTGTATTTTTACTATCTGTAAAATACACGTCATAATTAAATAAGTTTCGCTTACATGATTTATATGTTTTTATTATTTATATTACTTCTTGTATTGCTCCTTGGTCATCTTGCAAAATTCTAATTAATAGTTTTTTTACTACCTCGACTGTTTCAGTTGTTTGTCTAGCAACCTTTTCATGATACAAATATCGTTGGTTATAATATATTAATTATTAATATATACATTATACATCATAGATCATATAAAGTATAAACTATAATTGATGAGTTTATGGTATCTTTGTAATTTTAATAATAAAAAAAAAGCAATATGAATTTTAAATTCAATTTTCTACAATAATAATAAGTAATAATAAATAAGAGTTATCTTAATGTCAAAAAACTTAGTTACGTAATAATTATACATGGACGATCTCCTTAGTATAGCCAGTACAGGTACCTACTTAGTTATAAGTTCCCTTACGTTGTCACGTTAATTATTCACAGCATCATCATCGTAAACCACAGCTACAATATTTAAGTATGATAGCTGTAGATCACAATATGAAATATTATGAATCCACTTTGTTGACTACACTTAATAGTAAAAGAACAGAATATTAGTCAAAAGTAAATTTGAAATAAACGAACACATCCGCGTTGAATATTAGTTTAATAATTTATCTGTTTAACATTAAATTTTTGATTGATGCAATCTGTTGAAATACCTATAAAGTTAACTTTTTTGTGCATACTCATAATCAGTATTAAAAGTTTATATTATTTATAATATGCACGTAGTTTGAATTTTTATGCACTAATGTAGTAATGTGGTTACCTGGTACATGCATTTTTTGTTACCTACTTTTAAAAACTATAAGTTGTTGTAGCAAAAAATACAATATTGTATATTGTACGAGTATAATACGACCCTTAAAAATTTGAGTACCTAATAAATTGCGCCAACGCTAAATACACTTACTGACTTTAGATAATCTATTTCTGTTTCAATTATCATGTTTGTCTGTTTCATTGAATCAAACAAAGAAGTCACGGTGTTATGGAAGTCTGTAGAATCATTTTGTATTTTATGATAAAGACATCCATATGATTCATATTGAGGATCTATTTGTATTTCCTATAAATGACATATTTGAAAACTTTATTCATACATAATTAAAAAAAAAATCAAAAAAATAATAAGCTAGATATAGATGTATAGGTACAGATTTCGATACTGTAAGTGAAACTGAATCGAACCCCAAAATGTCATCATTTAGATCCGAGGGTAATAATTTATCAAACGATACTTGATTACTGTTAAACATTTCTTCTTTAAGTTCTAAAAAAGTTTTGATATAGGAATTATTATTATTAAAATTAAAAAAAATGTATGAACTTATAAACTTGCTGGATATTGTTGAAATATTTTTATCGTAGACCATTTGTAAATAATCATTTTCCTGTTTGGTTTTCTCAATCATCTCACTATAGTTTTTTATTTCAGTAATATATTCTTCTAATTTTTTATTTTCTTGTTGTAGATTGTTCATTTCTATAAAATTAAGTGGAAATTCATTACACTTGTAGTTTAATCCTTTTCATACCAGCACTATAATTTTTTATGAAAGGATTAGAGCAGTGTTCGGAACGTTCACTAAAAAAATGAACTCGTTCACGTTCAGTCCTTAAAAAAGGAACTCGTTCACGTTCACGTTCGTGTTTTTTTTCAAATGAACGCGTTCACGTTCTTTCAAAAAATAAACGCGTTCATTGGGTCGTTCATTTATTTTTTATACATTTTTTTTATGAATCATTTACCTGCTGTAAAGGCTCAGTCAAACAGAGGGTGACTTTTTGTCCGGCAATCAAAAAATTAATCCGGACTTTTTGTACCTGGACTTTTCGTCCGCCATGGTTTATGGGTACGTGGACTGCGGCGGGCAAGCGGTCTTTGTATTATTTTACAGTGTCCGCGCGGGCAGCCCACTTTCTGTTTGACCGAGCCTTTAATATAAAAGCCTACAAACATATACAACTCAAGCCAAAAATAAAAATACTATTTAGACTTATATATAATATAATTAATTAATATATTTTATAAATATATTTATTAAAGGGTAAATAAATTGAACGTATTAAAAATCGATCAAGTTCGTTAAAAATATTAACGTCGTTCACTAAAAATGAACGGGAACGCGTGAACGTGCGTTCATGAACGACGTTCTTTCCAAACACTGGATTAGAGTATAGACTATAGTGTACTACTGTACTAGTGTGGTAAAGAAGTGTCAGAATATTCGAGATATAAGTATATAAATTAAGTACCTAGGTATGTAGGTTCCTACCTACGAATTACGATCTACCTAACTAAATACAATTTTAAAACGATTCTTAGAGCAAATAAATAATAAATAACTAACACTATATCCAAATTGGCTTTAAATTGTATATGAACATTCGAAAGTAGCACAATAGTAAGTACATCACTTCTTATCTTTAAAATTATGAAAATTAACGATTTAACAGAAAATGTATTTAACATATTTTCTTAATTTTTTTAAAATTTTTTGATACGATCTGATCTGAATCACTTGTGGTACCTGTATAGACTGTAAACTTGTGTTTGCAGTATATAGTATAGACTATAGATATTAGACACTAAACTAAAAAAAAAAAAAAATGAACTAAAACATTTTTTTAGATTATTTTAATTAACTAGTTGTCACTGGAAATACCTATTATCTAGTTGTTTATTAATTATTTAATCACAAGAAAAACAATCAAGACTACAATATTGGTAGTAGGTACTGTAATAGCCAATAAGTGATTATTTATTTTATTGTTCCATACCAAAATGTATAAAGCAATGTTGGAAAATAGTTGAAAAAGTTTATCTTTTTGAGTATCTGGAGTCTGGACAATTGGTCGTGATAAAAATAATGTGATGGCAATTATATAGGTACTATTTATAGTCTAATAGACTCACCTTTTAAAGTATTTTCATATCTAATAACAATTTTATTATATTTAGTGGTAATTTGGTCATTATTTTTATTGACCAACTCGAGAGTCTTCTTTAGTTCATCGTAATACTTCATTAGAGAATCCATTTTTCTATTGAATTACACCGTCAATATCTTAAAATATTTAAAATTTATCAAATTAATATTGAGACAAACCAATTTAAATTTTACATTTACATTTTAGTAAAATTTAATAATTATTTATACTCAAATAAGTCCAAGTATGTGGGTTTTATTGATTAGGATGGTAATCTGTGTTTAATTACTTAAACGTACTTTAAGTAGGTACGTCTTTGATGGTTGATTGGCTAAAAATTATATCATAATGGAAGCCTTCATCATAAAATATAAAAAGAGATACGGACATCCACAACGCTGTTACCATAGATATATACAACAACTAGATAGCCGTCTTTGTACTACGGTGGTGGCCGATATTGAAGTCAGTCGCCATTTACATTTATTTTACATTTATTTATATACATATATATTTATCTATACATATATACTATGATAATATTATTTTGTAAACATTGCCTGCTTTGTAAATGGCGGCTGACTTCCATGACAAGAAGGAGACGGCTATCTAGTGTGTTGTATATATCTATGGCTGTTACCTATAAATTAGATACTATCTATAGTAGATAGATAATACTTACTCGATTGTAATAGGAGTAAGGACCAATTATATGTGATTGACAGTTAACAGCGTTTTCATTATAATATTCTTAATATATGTGATAAGTGATAAGCTTGTGAATCTTCAATAACAAAAGTAGGTAGGTATACCTAAATACTTTATTCTATGCAGTTTGAAATGAAACTCACATATTTGTGTATAAAATAGTTATTACAGTTTACAAATATTTGTATAATACTATGTGTACAGACTATGCAGACGTAAGTACAGTTACTAAGTTACCTACGAAATTGTTAGATACCAGAGACGTAACTAAGTATAGGTACCAAGATATTTTATAGGCAACGAGTTATTGGATAAGCTGAAAATAATATAGCTTCTATATACCTACTAGTAGCTACTACTAATAAATCACGATAATTTTTACCACTGCGATTACCTGTGTTTAAATTAGTGTTAGTAAATAGGTACTTGGGATTCCATTCGATTTTTGCACGATAAATTATTATTTTTTGATTTATTTTTGTCAGTTAAATTTCCTATTATAATATTATAGGTAGGTACCTTCAATAGTCTATTGTGTTATAGCCAACTTTATTCAAAAACAATAAATACTGTATTGACTATAATTTATTGGCCTGATCTGAGCGCACGATAGTGCGCCAGGCCAAATTCCAGCAACGCCAGTGTATCTTTACACGAACCAATTCGCCCAGTTTTTCTAACCCATATCTCTGTTTCCTCTTAAGATAAACTTTTGAAATTTAAGACGCAAATGAATCTCGAGTAGCTTAGGACTCTGTAAGAAAATGAGCCCTTAATATTGTGCCATTTCGAAATGGGAGGATTTTAAAATTTGCAATATTATTGTTATACTGACATACA
>NC_042494.1:36048770-36068881 GCF_005508785.2 Acyrthosiphon pisum | reverse complement strand
ACAAAATAATTTTAAAACTGCAAACGAAGCGAACGCGCAAGCACTTGGGGTGGTTGCAGAGCGACTGATTTCATTTTATGGTAGTATACATTGAGTATTATTTGGTGGGGTAACATCGGAATGTCCCTGAAGGGGATAATGCATGTTACCCGCTAACAATTGTTTGGGTATAGAAGGGGTAGTGGAATGCGGTCTCAAGGTTGTCGACGATTTTCGTCTGTATAACGTGTACATATTTTACAAATAATTTTCGGGATATAATATTTAAAGTGTATAATATTATATTAACGCGGGATATTTTATTACATATGATAACATAGATATGATAACGTGCGCGGTGTATTTTATATGATAACATAGATATGATAACACAATATATTTTATTACATATGATAATCCATTACAACTTAAATAGGGTAAGATATTAACACAGAGTATATGTGATGGGATGGCGCAGTGGTACGGTGCTCGGCCCACCGACGTCGTGGTACCGGGTTCGAAACCCGGTCCGGTGAAAAAAATTTTTAAATTATTTTCCTCAGGCGGCGGCCAAACGGGTTACGGTGGCGGCGGCGCCGCCCGGGATCTGCCTAAGGTGGGGGAAGTGGCGGCGGCCAAACGGATTACGGCGGCGGCGGCGCCGCCCGGGATCAGCCCAAAGGTGGTCAAGGATCAGCAACCCAGCATAGGGATCGGCCAGCAGGATCAGGTTTTAGAACTCTCTTTTTTATCCTACTGCTATGTTATGCACTTGTAAGACGGAGACAACAAATGCGGGTGTGGCGTCCTCTTAACTTACGTACGTCGTGTTTTCGAGGTTTCAATTATGTATTAAAAATTAAAATTATAAAATTAAAATAATATTACAATACATAATTAATACATAATATAACATATTATAAAACATACCGTAAAACATACCGTCCACGTATACCTAGTCCCATAAATACTAATATGAAATCGATACCCACATTCGCGGTTCATACTACATCATAGTAAAACTGATTTTTGGTAAATTGGATACCCAATAAATTACCCGTTTAACTGTAATAATTGTATACAGCCAAAACTACATTCTGGGTACGATACTACTTAGTACTTGTGGCCTCTTTAAAATAATGCCCCTAAATAAATGATTTAATATCTTAAACTATACATTTTTGTATAAACTTTTACATAATATTATAGATTTTCCTGAAATTGTTGAGCGTTAAAATGTTAAAATGTTTTTTTTTTTTTTTTGAGTCAACCAATCTAATTCCAGAAACAATTCATTATTTTATCTCTCCTCTACTTCCACAGACTACATGCTATATACCTACTCCTGTAGGCTGTAAATATACTTATGTCTGCAGGTAATTCAAATAAAAATTTAGATTTATTTAATAGCATAGGTACATTATTCAATTTGTCAAATATTTGATTTAACTTTTGTTTTTAATTCATTTTTTTTATTCTATCATATTAATTTCTCTTACTTTCTCATAGGTACATATATTTATCACCCTATTGCAGGCTATTGTTCCGTTTATAAATATGATCTCTGAAATTACCGTTCGTCACGCTACTGACGGTCAAGTTGATAAGAATTTATTACCTTAAACAATTAACAAGCGATATAAATAACTCAATCAACTTTATTCAACAATATTTTTGTTAACAATTAAAATACCTAAACATACAATAACACAGTATATTATAAAATATACCTAATACTTCATATTAAATGAATGAGCTTTAAAATTACGTACATTTAAATTAATCATGTTTAGATTGCATATTGCATAAGATATTTAAAAGTATTTAAAATTGAAATAGCATTTAAGATATTCTAGACGTTAAGTTAATATAAAACAAAAAAATAATATTTAAGAGGAAATTTATAGTTAGTATTTGGTGTATTATGATAATTTTAAATAATGGAAAAAAATCTGGTAGTTGTTGTGATTATAATATTATCCTCTCACGTGTGTTCCTATATTAGTATAATAGAATAATAATATTAAAATGTATTAAGTAGCTAACTTGATGTCTACTTTACAAGCTTTATAACCCCGTTAACAATATTTTGCTCTAGCAAAATAAAGTAACGATGGTAAAAAAAAGAAGCAATATCTGACTAGATTTTTTTTATTTGACTAGATTTGTTGAAATTTAAAGACCTATAGAGGCATGTAAGACGTAATAACATCAAAATTTACAACTGTTCCTCGATCTTTATGAGCTCTTTTATACCATCATTCATTTCCTTAACAGCTTGATATTCAGTCAAACCCATTCTCCTCTTGTTTGAAATATCATAGATTCCGCCTTCTGCATCTGTATGTTCTCCACGAGTACCTCTAACCTAAAGATAAAATGTCGTTTGAATATTATTTTGAACGCACAATTATTTATCTTATAGATTTAAATATTTGATTAATCTTGTTAATAATAATCTATACAATTGCTCATAACCAGGTAATTAGTGTATGATTTAAGAACAGAAAATAATATTAAAATCAACATAATATTATTATTTATATTTATATTTCACTACCTAATATGTTTTACAATTATTAGTAATACAGTAGGTTGAATTAATTTTTTCTGATAAAGTATTGCATTTATTATATTATTAGTAGTTATTATAATATAATATGTATGTCATATATCATTGTTGTTAACTTTTGAGTCAATACGGTTAATATTACGGTGTGAATAAGTTCGTAGAATAAATATGCAATAGCAAATACAGCTTGAAAATATGTAAGTAGAGGTACCTATTGAAATATTTTGAAAAATGTTATTAAATCGTTTAAAAATATGATTACTTGTAAATTATATTTTCCAGCAATTTCTTCCAATTTAGCTTTGTCCGCAGCTAATTTAGGTAGCTGAATATGAACTGATGCACGGATAGTTGTTCCCAAGTTTGTTGGACAAAATGTTAAAAATCCCAAACGGTTGTGATGTGAAAATGGAAGTCGTTTTTCCACATCGTTTACCGCTGTTACGAGCCTTGTATACACCTATCAACAATAATTGTCACGTTTAAGAACTAGGTATATAATTATATATTTTAATGAATAACCTCTCCCAAGTTTCCTCCTTGTTGCATCGATATGAGCCTTAAATGATCTTCCTCATTGCACCAAACCAGAAACGTTTTGTTCTCGTTATGGAATATACCACGGCCGGTCGGCCAGAATCGCGAAGCGTTAGCAGCCTATTTAAAAATCAATAATATTATATTAATGAAGTATAATTTAATAGTTGACCCTATCTAGTATTATTGTTTTGAACTTGCACGAATATTAGATTACATTTTTATAATAATTACATAATTCTTAGGATTTCTCAGTACTTATATTAAAATGTTTACCTTATTTAATATTATCATCTAATATAGTTGAATGGTTTTTAATTTAAAAGAAAAATATTAGGGTTAGAAATAACGTACCAATTTTTCAATATTAATATTATAATTTATGTTTAGGATTCGTTTAATATTATACCTCAACCTCTCCTCCCAGTTCCTATAAGGACAGAGCATATAGAGCATATTTTTGTGTATAACAAAAATGGTGAATCTCAATATGATTATGAACCAATATTTGTCTAATCTGAATAATTATTTTTTTATATTGGTAAATAATTTAAATGTGTAAATAGTATTATAATAAATACATAAATACATTGAGTTTTACATTCACAAATTCGGATGTGTTTCTGATTTTCAAGATTTTCCTTTTATATTATATGTTTAACATCATGCACAGTTGGTTTAAATATACAAAAACCGCAAACTGTATTTAATTGTGTTTAAAACAAATCCTCATTTTAATAAACATAAAGGTTTAGGTATTTCAGTGTTTGGTATTATTATTATTATTATTAATAACTTATAACCAACTGGGCTTACTAATGGACGTTAAATATAGGCAACCTTATATGTATGTTTAGAGCCATACGAGTAAAATATTATAAATTATAATATATAATTATATTATAATTATATATTATAAATTATAATATATAATTATATTATAATTATAATTTATAATGTACATAAACATTTACATTTAATAACTAGTAATAACTAATATATGTTTTTAAATTTTAAATATCTAATATTTTTTAAATTTATATATAACATTTATTAATCTAAGTTAATTACATCCAATATAAAAGTTTTAAAAATGAACAGTGTTCACTGATAACACTAACATTCTAACAAAATATTAAGATAATTTTCACAAAAATTAAATAATAGAAATTTGTAGGTAGTTTATTTGAATTAGTAGTTGTAATATTTGTAATACATCTATAAATAAATCCGTTACCTATTCTAAATTATTAAAACTTAAGTTATGTATTTCATTGTTTATTATTAACATCGATGTATATCTGACGTACTTACATAAATTATAAATTATATATCGATTATCGATTACGATAGCTGTGCCATACAATAACAATAATTGCGATAAATGTAAAATGCGACCAGATTTGTTGTACATAGGTACACATATTATAAAGCATGCATCGAAACCAGTAATAACCAACAAAAATATGTAATTTTTGAAAATCAATTTATTTTTAAATTTTAACCAAAAATATTCATTTTCTGTCATTTTTTTTTACAAAATTTGAGTCTTGTAACTGATTTTTTATAATGTATTTGGATATATGATTTATGTCTTATAAATACCTTCAACTTGTATTTACTTATACCTTAATAAGCAATCATTAGTTCATAACATATCCTAACTATATTTTCCTATATAATCGAAGGCTAAAAGTGCTAACTAAGTATCAGCATCAAACTGAATTCAGTACCTACTTAATAGCACAAACCTGTAAAAATCGGTCACCTTCCTTAAATAGAAAATGGTCATCAATCAAGTTTTGCTGTACATCTTTAGACATGCCAGTTAAGGGATAAACTCTCCTTTCAATTCGCCGCATAGTCCCGTGAGTGTGCTAGAAACCTGGTTCTCTATCTCCTTGTACTGCTGTTCGGTCAACAACGGATTGAACGGATAGCCTTCCAGTGAACGGCCACAACGTACCCTCGTAGAAATTACGTACTTGCACTGTCGATAAAACGCGAAAGTTTTGAATTTTCACTTTAAGTTTGTCAACGAATAAATACTACTTCTGGATCCAGGTCACCAAGAGTGTTCACGTCACCCCAATTTTTTTCTGGATGTTTGTCCGTGGACTTGAATCCTTTATGATAGTCCTCGATGATGGGATCGAATATTGGCGCAAACACTGTGTATGCGTCAGCGTCGGGAGCATAAATACCAACTCCCGAATCATGGTTTTCAAATCCTTAAATATATATATATATATGTATAATTAAGTAAATAAATAATAATAATAAATTTAGGTACTTTAAAAAACGGGAAAATGATATGTAAGTTTCAAAATAAAAACGGTCTCATTTTTATCTAAATTTTTTTTTTAATGTAGGTACTTATTATTATAAATATAAGCTTACCGCTTTATAGTTGGGTTACTTTGTCACTACAACAAATAACTACTTAATTTATATACCTATTTATTTCGTTAAAATATACCATTACTCTTTTTTGTACATTTTGCATGAAAAATGTTTTTTAAATCTTTATAATACAATTATTGTTTTGTTATGCTAAAGTACCAAATTGTATGTGCTGTAATACTTTGTATCATAATATTTATGATCAGGGTTGGGATTTTATAGCACTTAAAGTTGCACAAATATGCGCTATAATATTACCTTAAATATCGCTAAATATGCGCTAAAAATATGCAATAAAAACAACAAAATATGCAAAAAAAGGAAATTTATTAATTAATAATTTTTTAATCACTTACAAATTATTATAGGTAATTACTTAAGATTTGAAATAATTTAGTCACTTTGATTAGAATCCAAATGAATTGACTATATACAACGTATTCAACGCTCGTTCGTTGATAATCAGCGATTAATAATTGCAGTAGAAATCGACAAAAAACCCAACAAAATCAGCAGATAACAAAAATTAGAAGTTAGAACCAAATACCTAATACGAAATTATCGTAATAATACGATTGACAAAAATCTAAAAACACGTTTACTAAAATATAATTTCATAAAATATGACCGATTTTGATTCAAAACAGGTAAAAATGTAAAAAATCTCAAAAAATCCAAAAAAAGCTAAATAAAATTTTTAATTTGAGTTCTCTGTATCTCGAAACACATTTTTAGCTACTCTGTTATTTTTTAAGCATTTCATAAGAAATATGCAAATGCTATAAGATCCCAACCCTGTTTATGATAGTTATGTATACCATAAATTATTATGCATAAATCATTATGAATTTATCATTATTGTTAATCATTTATTAATTATCTTATTTGTAGCAACTATTTACCTAAATATTGTTTTCTTATATACCTACATTGAATATTTGAATTTGATATTTATAGTTTTCGTTAAATTAATTTCTGAATAAATAAATAATTAATAAAATTACTATTTCTTGTTATTTATTAGTAAACATAACATTCTCAATTGACGGCTGTACGTTTTTGTAAAAAAAACATGCGCCACATAGTAATTTGAAAATTAGAATATTTAATGTTTGATGAATTTTACACGATAGAAAAATGTGAGAATGGCTATATCAAGTTTGTAGAACACGATAAATTCAAATCATCAATCAGTACCTAAATTTAAAATGAGATTCATATCATGTTCGAAATGTTAGGGGTGCTACTGCTAACTTGCTTGTGCGAAAGCATAATATTATATTGAACACCTTACTATAACATCGGATTCAAAACGTATCAATAACGATGACATTTTAGGTACGTGATAATAATAACTATTAATTAATAATATAGCTATCACACAGAGTAACACTCTGCGTAACGTGAGCGTAAGGCACAAAATCACATATATAAACAACTCTCCTTTTGTAATATTGTACTATATATAACATATTCCCTTCAGTTGATTAAAAATAAATAATTATAATATTATAGCCATTTAGGTAGGTACCTTCTTCTTAGAACTGTTTTAGCAGTAAGTATACCCACTATATAGCTCAAAAAATGAATAAAACGAAAAATAATTATACAGAGAAACTGAAAATATACTTTGATACACTTTTTTTATTTTGTCTACAGACTACTTTACTGTTACATGCCTTCATTTTGCCGGTTTTGAGTTTTTAACTTATTTCAAAATAAAGGTTTATTTAAATTCATTTAATATAAACAATATTCATCTCTCATTAAATTGTAATAATTCTTTTAAAATTATTTAATCTTAATCTAAAACTTTTAATTATTGGAAATCTATATATATATATATAATGCATATCCGTTAATGCTGACCTTGAAGATTAATGCAGGTAAGTAATGCAGTGTGTGGGAGGAGGTTTTAGGTTGCAGTGATGCTGGGTACAGAATCCGGGATATTGATCCTGGGGCGTCAAGCAGTCTAGCTCGAATTCCCAGTGACCTACATTTTGAACGCGCGACATCCCCGACAACAAAAAATGTGTATACGTGCCCGGAGAGTGCCGACAATGGAAACGTTGTTATGCGATTTATTTACTTATGTCATTAATCATTGGTGGAAAATAATATTATTTTTAAATTTTTTTTTTCATTTTCCTTAGTGACAGGGGCGTTGCCAAAACGGTGTCTAACAGATACATGATTGACAGCAAATGTTCTAAATATAATCGAAAGACTGAAATGCGTCGAACACAAAAAAAATATTTAATTTAATTTGAAACGACCATTATATTAACTCCAATTTGTAAAAACAAAATTAATTAAAAATTATAACCTGTAAATATTTCTTATATAATAAAAAACCGTAGAATATTGTAACTTAAATTAATAATTAATAACTTATATAGGTAACTATGTGTCTATGTTGTGATCAATCACAATTTTTTTATTTATTTTAAAAACTACCTACTACACTGCGTCTTTTGATTGTTGCACAATTTAGTTGAAAAATATATTAATGTGTTTATTAGAAAAATAGAATTTACGATATGTCTAAAGATCATACAATACTTCAATTCGTATAATACATTTAACAGAGATAAAAGCGTCATGCAAATTATAATATGGAATGTAGAAAATATATTTTTTTACTAAAGTATTAAAAACATAAAATGTTACTATATTATTTGAAGGGTTACCAGTCGAATACAATTTTAAATAACCATAGTTAACACATAATTATTTATTGCAAACAAATATAATAGTTGAAAGAAATGCTATGCGATTATATTATATGTTTCAATAAATAATGTTAATTAAAACATTTCTATTATACATTTCATATGTGTATATAGTACTTATACTTATATCATATACAATTCTAAATAATTTTTTAAACAAAATGAATTATTATAAAACCAAAAAACTACTTTTTAAAATAATATGACTATAATTTTGTTTTTAATTCTTCTTTATTTAGTACGTAGAAAGCATATATATATATATATACTAATCGTGGTGAAATATTTATTTCAGTTTACACTTTAGCAATGAAGAATATTGAGTCTTAAACGTTGTTTAAAATTATTGTAATTACTAATTAATAGGTACCTAGTTATTACATGCAGGTTATATTATTTATTTCAAACTATTATTTGTGTAGATATTCATCATAACTACGATCATTCTGCATTTTCCAATTAATATAATATAATATAAATGTATTTAACTTTTCATTTTTGTACATTTAAATTTCTATACCTACCGATCGTCACTTCAATATAGATACGTATGATTATTAAATACTTAACATAAAGTTATTACATTTTGTTATTTTAGTATCGCGTTATTATATCTACGTATTTCATAATTAAAATTATGTCATAATATTATGTTTTATATATTAATTTAAGCGTAGTCTTACCAGATTGCACACAATCCAAAAGTGTGGATCCAAATTTGGTCTTTTTGTTCTTTAAGTCATCTAGTACCTCTTTTGTCAAATATTTTTTTAGCAAAGATTTGCTGTCAGAGCAGTTTAATGAACACCAACCATCTTCCAATTTGGCTAATACTGCAGGATCCATGTTGATGTATAAAGATAAAAATCTAAATTTTTGATAAATTAAAAATAGCAGTTCCTGAATTTTATATATTAAATTTTACAAGCGATTTCAATTTTTAAGCAAATATTTATGGACTACGATTAAATATCTATGTACATGTCAAACTAACCTTTTAAGAAATTTAAATTTAAAATAATATATTAATTTCCTAAAAGTATAATAACATTTCACAAGTCATCAGAATAATATTTTTTTATTATTTATGTTTGAAACACACAAATTATTTATCAAAAAGTACTGACTCGTATTATTTTAAAATATAATTTCGCCTAAAGAAATATAAATTACCCATATTGTTTAATCAAAATATAGGTACCTTTATATAATACTCAAGTTTTTGTATACCTAGTAAAAGTATTGAAATATTGTTTTAATACGCTTTTAAATCATACAACTATCGTGATCCTCAGCTCAATGTATCAACAAATTATTAATTATTTGTATAAGTTTTATTTGTACTTTTCAAATTTTATTAATTCCAAATTAAAATAACTATCAATAAAAATATTTTCCCATACAAATTATTTTGGATTTATTTTTAAATATTATTAGATTAATAAATTAAGTACATTTATTATAATATTTATTTATATTTATTATTTATCCATTTGAGCATTTACAGATTATTAAACTCAGTGACGTATTTATATGTAGGCACTATAGGTACGTGCCTAATGCAGCGGAAAATTGTAAGGGGCGTCAAATTTATTAAGGTTATACATATACGTTTTTTTTTTGTTATTGTAAAATATGTTATGTATACTATAATAATAATATAATAGCCAATAGGCTATTAAATGACAATTTAGTTAGTGCAGTATATTGTATTATTGTTTTAGTTATTAAGGGCGACAATTTTCCACAGGCCTACATGCGGAAACATATAAATACGCCCCTGATTTAAACTAGCTAAATATTAAAACTTACTTATTAAAAAAGTTTGACGTTTATTGGTTTCTCTTAGTACTTTTGTTTTACTAAAATATCGTAATAAGTCCTTCTTGTTTATATTTATCACAAATAAAAATTAAAATCACTATGGAAATTATACCTAATCATTAAGGACAGTTAAATAATAATGAAAATAAATATCGTATTAGATACTATAGTGGTAATTGTTAATTGAAACAATGAAAAGTTTTTTGACTATTTTAGTATTTTTTATTAGAAGTATAAGTTATAAATTATTATGGTCATAATTTACTGTAAATTATAATATTAAAATTATATCCCTATAAAATATTACAATTTATCTGAAATGTATTATATTGTATTTAAAAAACATTTACTTTTATAATAACTCTAATTTAAAATAATTTGAACTAAATTCCTTTAAATACTTCACAGAGTTATTCAAAGAAAAGTTAAATGTTCCTAACTACAATATTAATTTTGGACAAAATTAAACTGTCCGCTATATTAAGCATCCAAATTATATTAATTAATTCAGAGTGTAATATTCTAAATAATATTAAAATCAAAATCAATAGGTAATGACTACAATGTTTTATTGAATATTTTACTTACGCCTTCTTTAGATTTTTTAATATAGTTGCAAATTTGTATCACTCGCTCAGGTGAAGTGTACCGTAAGCGATATATTTTGATATTGGGGAGCTTTATCGCCGCCAACAGACCTGCGGCCTTTAGTTTCCTCCCGGCGAAGTCTGGCAAAGCCATGCGCTTTGCGCAGCGCCCACGTCTAGGCGTAGAGTATCGATATGAAATTTTCTTTTATTATTATGATAGCATAAATTATAACTATTGCCTACATATAGTATTATTCATTTTTTAAAAATATAATATGTTTTAAATAGCTAAATGTATGATTACATTTTTAATACTGCAAATTATTAGGTAGGTACCTATTTAATTGATATTTGATATATTCATTTATTTGTATATTGGAAATTTAATTTCCATTATTTTACTCCTGTCAACAATGATGAATCTATTTTCCTGTAGATAGGTAGTTGAATTTATTTTATTTGGTGTATGAAGTAAATAATATACAACATGAGTAAACTGTAGTTTTATTATTAACTAGTTGTATTACCCGACTTCACACGGGTTAAAATTAATCGATCTTTCAATCGTTTTCCGTTTTGCTTCAGTATAGTACACACACAATTATTATTACATTGATCAGTTTTATAATTTTCCACTTCTCAGTTCTGTCCTCATAAGGACATATTTTTATTTATACAAATTGAACATGTTTTTAATATTTTCTACATTTTTCTACAAAATAACTTGCACATTTTCAAGATTTTGAATTCTGATGAATTTTGTCAAAATTTGACCTTTGAATACTTGTAGAAAAAAATCATGCTATAGCCTATATCTTTATTATATCTCAACTGCTATTATAACAAATGATGAGGTATCAATTGTATTACATTTCCGTGCCTATATAAATAACTAAAAAAGAATCAAAATGTTATGGCATAGGTACAGGAAATTCCAATACCTATAAATATTCGGTGAAAATTGCATTTATCTACATTTATTTTTTTTAGAGTTAGGTAGGTACCTACATCAAAAAATAAAATAGATTTTTTCGAAAACTAGGTAGTTTTGCGTAAAAATCTCAGATTTTCCATAATTATTTTTAGTTTTACCTGAGTTTTGAAAACTACTTGGAATCTTTTACCTTTGATCCCCAAAGTACAAACTAAATTCACTTTACAGCCAGAAAAGATGCTGCGAAGAAGAAAATCGAAGCATTTTACTGCTCCAAAGGGTGAGGATGGGTGAAAATAAAACACATCATTGTAAAATTAATACAAAATAAAATTATTCATATCAAGGAGTATAATTTATATTAGTTTTGTAATAAATAATTGAATATAATTCTCGAACGTTTATATTTTATAATATACATGAAAGTTATATATACAATTCTTCAAGAACTATTTAAAGAACAAAACTTAATAAGGTAAAATAACAATATTCAAAACTTAGTTGCTGGTTTTTTCAATGGACATATTAACATTATTGATGATCATATTGCTCCATATACGAAATAAACGTCGAACGCTAAGTTTTTTCAAGTACCAAGAAGAATAATTATTGTATGTGTAAGTAGGTATTTTGATTTTCTCACGATTTCCCAGTGACTTCAAATCTAACTTTAATACGTCCAAATGAGTAGAAATATCCAGTTTGATTCGTTCCAAAATACATTGTATTTTTACTATCTGTAAAATACACGTCATAATTAAATAAGTTGCGCTTACATGATTTATATGTTTTTATTATTTATATTACTTCTTGTATTGCTCCTTGGTCATCTTGCAAAATTCTAATTAATAGTTTTTTTACTACCTCGACTGTTTCAGTTGTTTGTCTAGCAACCTTTTCATGATACAAATATCGTTGGTTATAATATATTAATTATTAATATATACATTATACATCATAGATCATATAAAGTATAAACTATAATTGATGAGTTTATGGTATCTTTGTAATTTTAATAATAAAAAAAAAGCAATATGAATTTTAAATTCAATTTTCTACAATAATAATAAGTAATAATAAATAAGAGTTATCTTAATGTCAAAAAACTTAGTTACGTAATAATTATACATGGACGATCTCCTTAGTATAGCCAGTATAGGTACCTACTTAGTTGTAAGTTCCCTTACGTTGTCACGTTAATTATTCACAGCATCATCATCGTAAACCACAGCTACAATATTTAAGTATGATAGCTGTAGATCACAATATGAAATATTATGAATCCACTTTGTTGACTACACTTAATAGTAAAAGAACAGAATATTAGTCAAAAGTAAATTTGAAATAAACGAACACATTCGCGTTGAATATTAGTTTAATAATTTATCTGTTTAACATTCAATTTTTGATTGATGCAATCTGTTGAAATACCTATAAAGTTAACTTTTTTGTGCATACTCATAATCAGTATTAAAAGTTTATATTATTTATAATATGCACGTAGTTTGAATTTTTATGCACTAATGTAGTAATGTGGTTACCTGGTACATGCATTTTTTGTTACCTACTTTTAAAAACTATAAGTTGTTGTAGCAAAAAATACAATATTGTATATTGTACAAGTATAATACGACCCTTAAAAATTTGAGTACCTAATAAATTGCGCCAACGCTAAATACACTTACTGACTTTAGATAATCTATTTCTGTTTCAATTATCATGTTTGTCTGTTTCATTGAATCAAACAAAGAAGTCACGGTGTTGTGGAAGTCTGTAGAATCGTTTTGTATTTTATGATAAAGACATCCATATGATTCATATTGAGGATCTATTTGTATTTCCTATAAATGACATATTTGAAAACTTTATTCATACATAATTCAAAAAAAAAATCAAAAAAATAATAAGCTAGATATAGATGTATAGGTACAGATTTCGATACTGTAAGTGAAACTGAATCGAACCCCAAAATGTCATCATTTAGATCCGAGGGTAATAATTTATCAAACGATACTTGATTACTGTTAAACATTTCTTCTTTAAGTTCTAAAAAAGTTTTGATATAGGAATTATTATTATTAAAATTAAAAAAAATGTATGAACTTATAAACTTGCTGGATATTGTTGAAATATTTTTATCGTAAACCATTTGTAAATAATCATTTTCCTGTTTGGTTTTCTCAATCATCTCACTATAGTTTTTTATTTCAGTAATATATTCTTCTAATTTTTTATTTTCTTGTTGTAGATTGTTCATTTCTATAAAATTAAGTGGAAATTCATTACACTTGTAGTTTAATCCTTTTCATACCAGCACTATAATTTTTTATGAAAGGATTAGAGCAGTGTTCGGAACGTTCACTAAAAAAATGAACTCGTTCACGTTCAGTCCTTAAAAAAGGAACTCGTTCACGTTCACGTTCGTGTTTTTTTCAAATGAACGCGTTCACGTTCTTTCAAAAAATAAACGCGTTCATTGGGTCGTTCATTTATTTTTTATACATTTTTTTTATGAATCATTTACCTGCTGTAAAGGCTCAGTCAAACAGAGGGTGACTTTTTGTCCGGCAATCAAAAAATTAATCCGGACTTTTTGTACCTGGACTTTTCGTCCGCCATGGTTTATGGGTACGTGGACTGCGGCGGGCAAGCGGTCTTTGTATTATTTTACAGTGTCCGCGCGGGCAGCCCACTTTCTGTTTGTCCGAGCCTTTAATATAAAAGCCTACAAACATATACAACTCAAGCCAAAAATAAAAATACTATTTAGACTTATATATAATATAATCAATTAATATATTTTATAAATATATTTATTAAAGGGTAAATAAATTGAACGTATTAAAAATCGATCAAGTTCGTTAAAAATATTAACGTCGTTCACTAAAAATGAACGGGAACGCGTGAACGACGTTCTTTCCAAACACTGGATTAGAGTATAGACTATAGTGTACTACTGTACTAGTGTGGTAAAGAAGTGTCAGAATATTCGAGATATAAGTATATAAATTAAGTACCTAGGTATGTAGGTTCCTACCTACGAATTACGATCTACCTAACTAAATACAATTTTAAAACGATTCTTAGAGCAAATAAATAATAAATAACTAACACTATATCCAAATTGGCTTTAAATTGTATATGAACATTCGAAAGTAGCACAATAGTAAGTACATCACTTCTTATCTTTAAAATTATCAAAATTAACGATTTAACAGAAAATGTATTTAACATATTTTCTTAATTTTTTTAAAATTTTTTGATACGATCTGATCTGAATCACTTGTGGTACCTGTATAGACTGTAAACTTGTGTTTGCAGTATATAGTATAGACTATAGATATTACACTAAACAAAAAACAAAAAAAAAAGAACTAAAACATTTTTTTAGATTATTTTAATTAACTAGTTGTCACTGGAAATACCTATTATCTAGTTGTTTATTAATTATTTAATCACAAGAAAAACAATCAAGACTACAATATTGGTAGTAGGTACTGTAATAGCCAATAAGTGATTATTTATTTTATTGTTCCATACCAAAATGTATAAAGCAATGTTGGAAAATAGTTGAAAAAGTTTATTTTTTTGAGTATCTGGAGTCTGGACAATTGGTCGTGATAAAAATAATGTGATGGCAATTGTATAGGTAGGTACTATTTATAGTCTAATAGACTCACCTTTTAAAGTATTTTCATATCTAATAACAATTTTATTATATTTAGTGGTAATTTGGTCATTATTTTTATTGACCAACTCGAGAGTCTTCTTTAGTTCATCGTAATACTTCATTAGAGAATCCATTTTTCTATTGAATTACACCGTCAATATCTTAAAATATTTAAAATTTATCAAATGAATATTGAGACAAACCGATTTAAATTTTACATTTACATTTTAGTAAAATTTAATAATTATTTATACTCAAATAAGTCCAAGTATGTGGGTTTTATTGATTAGGAAGGTGATCTGTGTTTAATTACTTAAACGTACTTTAAGTAGGTACGTCTTTGATGGTTGATTGGCTAAAAATTATATCATAATGGAAGCCTTCATCATAAAATATAAAAGAGATACGGACATCCACAACGCTGTTACCTATAAATTAGATACTATCTATAGTAGATAGATAATACTTACTCGATTGTAATAGGAGTAAGGACCAATTATATGTGATTGACAGTTAACAGCGTTTTCATCATAATATTCTTAATATATGTGATAAGTGATAAGCTTGTGAATCTTCAATAACAAAAATAGGTAGGTATACCTAAATACTTTATTCTATGCAGTTTGAAATGAAACTCACATATTTGTGTATAAAATAGTTATTACAGTTTACAAATATTTGTATAATACTATGTGTACAGACTATGCAGACGTAGGTACAGTTACTAAGTTACCTACGAAATTGTTAGATACCAGAGACGTAACTAAGTATACCAAGATATTTTATAGGCAACGAGTTATTGGATAAGCTGAAAATAATATACCTTCTATATACCTACTAGTAGCTACTACTAATAAATCACGATAATTTTTACCACTGCGATTACCTGTATTTAAATTAGTGTTAGTAAGTAGGTACTTGGGATTCCATTCGATTTTTGCACGATAAATTATTATTTTTTGATTTATTTTTGTCAGTTAAATTTCCTATTATAATATTATAGGTAGGTACCTTCAATAGTCTATTATGTTATAGCCAACTTTATTCAAAAACAATAAATACTGTATTGACTATAATTTATTGGCCTGATCTGAGCGCACGATAGTGCGCCAGGCCAAGTTCCAGCAACGCCAGTGTATCTTTACACGAACCAATTCGCCCAGTTTTTCTAACCCATATCTCTGTTTCCTCTTAAGATAAACTTTTAAAATTTAAGACACAAATCAATCTCGAGTAGCTTAGGACTCTGTAAGAAAATGAGCCCTTAATATTGTGCCAATTCGAAATGGGAGGATTTTAAAATTTGCAATATTGTTATACTGACTCACTGACTCACTCGTCATCAAAATTATAAGACACTTCCCAGTTCCCGTATAGGTAGAAACGTGAAATTCGGCACAAAGGTACGTTTCACAGTGTAACTAAAGGGAAAAATCTAAAAATTAAAATGTTTTCAAAATTAATGCCACTTTAGAGAGTGTATTTCTAAACGTATGAAGTGGCACGCTTATAAGCTATAGCACGCATAAACGTTATGTTTCAAACAGCGTTACAATATAGTAATAAGAAATTGTTTGTAGTTGACTTGTATATATATATATTTATAAAACATAATAATGTTTTCGTAAATTTATTTCATTCAAATACAAAGTATAATATTATAATTTATTCAAATACAGAATATTTTAACAATATTCGTCGGTTTATGGACTATAATTTTACGTGATAACGTCATGAGAAAACATTGATGAAAAATTGCATACTCCTATGAATATAGGCGCAATTTGGGTTAAATTTATGGTGGTGCTAAATTTATGTCGACTAAAGTTATCAGTGGAGGGCTTTGCTCCCCACGGCCCACACTCTCCTCAATTGATACACCTTAATTTTATACACCTTCGCATTAATCTTAATATAAACAATTATCAAACACAATACATTATGATTTATATATTATTGTTCTGAATTTCTGATATTATTATAATAAATTATGAAAATGATAAGGTCTTAGAAATAATTGTATTCAAATACCTATGGCATAATATTATAGTCAATACAAATTCGATGATGATTGATGTTATCATAAATGTTGAGTTGCTAGTATGAATTTTGGGGGTGCTTAGCACCCCCAAGCACCCCCAAATTGCACCTATGTGAATATCGCATAATCGTCTGTTATGTCGATAAGGATGAGGGCATGAGGTTGAGTGAGTAATACTGTAAAAGCGAAAATGTTAAATTCTTGCTAAAATAAAAAAAGAATAGACTAGATGTACACCAGTTCAAAAATAAATAGGTATATGTGACAACTGACAAGTGACATGTTCACCATACTGCACGTAGGATGTTGCGGTATACTATTACTACTATTACAGCAACAAGCGGCTTCAGGTATGTAGGAATATATTGGGAAAATAACGTGCGTTTGGATCTTTGACAACTTTTTTACCTGTGTAATGTACTAATGTGCTAACTATGACAGCTAGTCATGTAAGTATCTTTTACAAAACGAAAAAAGAATAGTATAAATAAAAAGCTCGTAAAAACTAAAAATACGTATAGGTACACCTATATAGATTTTGGGTGTAACTATAAACTGCATAATATATAGCTGTTTTTGCCTATTGCTATAGTTGAGCACTGCCCACTAGGTTCATTTATTTTCTTACTTGGACTTATACTACTCGTATACATAGGCGCAATTTAAACTTTTGACTTGGGGGGGCTGAATATATTAAAGGCAAGCAGACCATGGCAATATAACATATTAAAATTATATGTCCTAGGTTTTTTTTGGGGGGGGGGGGCTACGGCTAAGTTTGGGGGGACTTAGCACTCCCAAGCCCCCTTCAATTTGCGCCTATGCTCATAAAGTTATATAGTCGTATTTTATACCTATTACAACCAATAAAATTACCACTCAATAGGTACTCATCCACTTTGGTCATAAATACACAATATTGCAGGCTAATGGCTGATCTCTAAGTAAGTTTGGTACCTATATGGCTATATATAGCTATTGGCTATCGCCTATAAGTTCCGTATTTAAGCGGAAGCCAGGGTGGGTAATTTCCCTCTATACCCACGGGTGGAACGACTGGAACGTAAGGGTGGTAAATTTGTATGAGTTGTTTTCCTGCTTACATATAATATAACGTCATGTACTTACATTTTTTTGTATGTATTATAGTCGATTTATAGGTGGACATTTAAAAATTAAGTTAATATTTACATTAAAATTCTAAGTAGTGTCAAAGTATAAATAGCTGTACACATTTCATATAGTAACAAATTTCCATCAACAACATTTCTACACTATTAAAAGCTGTAATACTGCAGATAATACTGTAAATTAATTTAAAATACTGTATGTTAGTTAAATCTAACATTGTATACTACCGGTTATACTAGTGTTACCGACTACCGAGAGTCGCGATTTGGTCAAATAGGTACCCTTAGGTACCTATACGGTATAGATACCTAATATAATATATATATTATATAGGCTATACCTATTAATATATGTACATACCCAGTAAAAAAATCGTTTAAAATAAATAAGGTAAATAGTATTTTTTTTTCAATATAGCTATATCTATAGCTATAGATATAATATTAATAATTATGCAGCAATGTCATATTTTCTTAGTAATACCTAAATAAAAAAAAATATGTAGGCAGGTTTATAAATAGCTTATGATATTTTAGAACTTTATTGATTTTATAATAATGTTTTTTTTAAATTTTTTATGTTTGTGTACACGATAAGTAGGTATCTGAGGGGGGTCCAGAGGGTCTGGACCTGCGCCCCGAAATTTCTTCAATATGTCTTATTTTTAACCAAATATCAAAACCTAAATTTGATAAAATTATAATATACATGTTTTGGACCCTCCAACGAAAAAAATTTCTTGATATGGCATTTAAAAAATATAATATTTACTTGTTGTTTACGGACATTTTCAGTTTTCAAGTTTTCCTATAGATGTCAATATAATGTTGGGTCAAAAAGCTTGAAAATGGAAGTTGAAAAATATTAAAAATACATAGTGACAATTTTTTTTTTAATAAGCATTTAAGGTCGTATAAATTACAAAAATATGCAAATTATTTTGAGTTAGAAACTTTTAATTTTTAAAAGATTTCTTTTTCAAGATTTTTCATAAGTTTGTATACTTTAATCAAAAAAAAAAATTCAATTTTTATGAGTGTTTGAAGTTCAAGTCTTTACAACATAATAATATGTTGTACCAATATTGGAGATATGTTTATATAATATACTCATGAGTGTTAAGTTGCAGGTTGTCCACTATAGGCTACCTAGTACCTACATGCATGGGCGTCATTTAAACTTTTTGAAAGGTACCTATATATGTTAAGGTTAACAACTAGGAAGGACACTACAATTTTCAGCAAGCCAATTTATAGGTATTGTCGTATATTGTACTATAGAAATATAGAATTACTACAAAAAAAATTCTTTTTTCTGCAAATTACAATCTTTATATTTTCCATATAATTATCTAATATATAAATATACTATGAAAATGGTATTTGTATACCTACCTAATGATACCTACTGTAAGTTCATAATTAAATTATTTAAACTTAAATTTAAATACCTATGTTACACACTATATTGTACTTGTATTATTTTTTTCAAAATATTGGGCCTCACTGAGAGAACTCGGGTGGAAGTCCAGGAGTTCTAAATTACATTATATTATTATAAATGTATATAAATAGTGTAGGTATTCAAAATAAACGCTGAAATCCTCAATCACACATAAAATATTGAATATATAAAATTATAAACCAAAGCACTAAACATTTTTATATTTTATTTGAGAGGACGTCGCACCCGCAT
>NC_042494.1:36039314-36047960 GCF_005508785.2 Acyrthosiphon pisum | reverse complement strand
ACTTAAAAATTAAAATATCGTAAAAAACCAACGAGAGGGCACAGATAATGTTGTTACCTAAAAGTTTGATAATAGGTCGATTCACTCTATAATCAAAAATGACAGCACCCTATTGAAACTAGCTTAGACGGAGACAACACATGCGGGTACGACGTCCTCTTAAATAATTTAATAATTGGTACCTACATAAATAATATCACATAGCCATAGTTGCCGATACTTCAGAGTTAAAATCTATTTTTTATTTTTTTATTTTTGAAACATTTCAACGAGTTAAGAACTTAAGAATGATTATGGTGCAAAAATAAATTGTCGGAAATTATTGGTTTTTATGTTATTGCATTACAAAGTTCACGATAATATTGGTGTTTTATATGCATTCGTAAATAACCGTGCTTCTGAAACTTTTTTATTTTATCGAACAGGGGCGTGTACCTTTTTTCTAAATTATATAAATTTAGCACGTCAAAAGGAAACATCAAAAAAATTTTTTATTAATTGTGCAGTATAATTGTTTAATTCAGGGGCATAATTTCCACTTTTTAAAAGGTATGCTAACAACACTATAAGTAGGTAGGTATAGGCAAAAAATAAGTTCAGCTGACCAATATAATATTAGAATCTTTATATTTTCTATGTAGGTAATAATCTAATATAATACTAAGTTTGTACTTAAATAATTTAAACTCAAATTTAAATATTTTTTTTTCTCTGTATTTGTTCATTGAAACGACCTCAAGGTCTTTGTCAATGCTTATCACAAGTGGGTAGTAGGAAGATCATGTGATCTATTTATCTATGTATATATAATATATGCATGATACTACCCCCCCTTCTCCAAGAGGAGACATGTACGGTCTTCACTCCCAGTAGAGTGGGACCTAGTAGGATGACGCAATCGGATGACAGCGCGGGAAATTGGTGATCGCGTCAATCCCATAGAGTAATATTACAGTCGAACCACACATTTTTTTTTGCAGTTTGCTATGAATCGAATTGAATATTGACGACTGTTACCGGATTGCACAAAACATTAAAAGAATCAATAGTGAGCTATTTGTTTCACTATGTTTCAATCAATTGGTCCATTAAATTTTTAGTAAACCATTAAATTAAATAAATTGTTTATGAAACCCAACATGTGTGTTGTAGTCAACTGCTGAACTGCGGGACCACTGTATCACTCTGCCCCTAATTTTTTTTATAGATACGCTATTGTGCCTAATTACATATTACCTACATTTTGTTATGTATTTGTTTAATGTGCAGGTACTTAGCTTTGCATTTTTTTCTGATCCCTCCCACTCATTCAAAATGTACTTATAGGCCATAGAACTGTTATCAAACACCCTTTTTTTTTGTTTTAACAAAATTACCTATGAATATATAGTTTAGCATGCTGAAAATGATGGTGAAGTCAGTCAGAATTTGGTGGGTGGATTAGTTTTAAAGTTATAGTTAATTCAAATGCGCATAGTATTTTCAAATAATATGATGTTGGTACACCTGGTATGGTCACTAGCTCGCTATGCTTGTTCAAGCAGATAATTTAAATCAAAAAAATCCCTCGACTTGTTATGTAAAACCACCTTAGGTGGGTCTCAGAAACTGAAAATGTTTTAATTATATAGATGTAAAATATTTAATGAAATAATATGGAAATTGAATAATTAGCAGCACAGTATATATAATATACATATATATTATATTGTATTTTATTTAACAAGATATTATTTGATTCAAATATTCTTTTCTGCAATTCATATCATCTGCTGGTCTATTATGCGGTGTCCAGACTGGTTCTCCCACAAAGAATCTTTTGGCTTTGATAAAATTCTAGAAAATAAAAACATTAATATTATATGAATTACCTAAATTGTACTTAAATTCATTTGAAAAAAAAAAAACAGTACTATAGCAAGCTATCTGTTAGGTGGGGAAATATATGTAGGGAATTATTTTGTATGACCCATTTTATATCACAGGGATGAGCAACTCAATGATACTAAGGAGCCAATTTTGAAAATGCAAAAATCTAACGGGCCCGAGATCAAAGAAAAAAGGCTTTATGCTAACTATGCCCCTATAAATAAAACAATATTATTTATATTTAATAGTTCAAAACTAGATAAGAAATCAAATTTATGTTTTACAATAAACATTATAACGATTTTAATAATTTTATAAATTAAAATACAGAAAAATCCTAACATTTTATATATTTATAAACTAATTTGAAATTTAACATGGGCCAGTGAAAAATGGTATGCCAGTTGCCCATCCCTGGTATATCATATCAGATGTTCATATATTATAGTACATACATTCGTATCCAATGTGAAACGATGATAAATGCCCTTTGGAATTATTAACAAATCGCCAGGTTCGACTTTAATACGTATCCATCTGTCATTTACACCATCTCTAACATCAAAGTAGCCAGAACCTTCCAAAACCAATCGAATTTCTTCATCTGTGTGTAAGTGCTCCTCAAAGAACATTTTTAACTAAAAAAAATTTTTTTATATTATTTATATCCTATATAAAACAAAATAATTGATATTCAGATTTTTATTAAATTGTATTGTTATATATTATACACAGTATACATAGTACATTTCAATAACAATTTACACTATATACTTACTTTACTTTCATAGTTTGGTAAGCATTCTTTAGAACATGTTATCTCGTCCTCATAAGAGTAACCTCGCTCCTTCTTAATGGAGTTTAATAGTTTATCATTAGTAGGATCTGATTCATTAACCTGCAAAAAAAAGAAATTTTATTGAAACTTTAATTCATTTTAATGCAATTATCAACTTTTTTAGTCTAGACACTTTATATTTTAAATCAATTAGGAAAAAATGCAACATACATTTTATTAAGTATATCAAAATTAACCAGATAATATTGTAAAACACCAATATGTGGTATTAAATTAAGTATTACTTATCAGTTATCACTATAATTTGAATGTTCGATAATTTGATATAGATAATTTCTAAACTGTTCAATGTTCATTTAGTGTTAAACATTTTTAAATGTTTAGTATCTGTACACTGCAGACGAATAGTGTATTATATTATATTGTATTGACAATTATTATATTAATATTGGTATTATTATAGGTACCGAAACTGTTTCAACTTACAATCATATTCCTACTTCAACAGTAAACAAAAAGTCTTTAATTACATGAATATATAAATTGTAATATTAAATTAAATAAAATACTAAAATTGTAATGTCCTTGCACAGTGGGAATTACCTATATCCTATTAACAGTACCTAAAGAAAAATAATAATCGTAAAAAATTGAAAAATAGGTTCTTGTTAGATATCAACATTTAGTAACAGGTACCTATACAGAAATTACCATTCTGTGATCTTTTGTGTAGTTATTAAAATCATTTTTAAAAAAATGACTAGGTAATCAGTTAGGTATATTGTATATACTTTGAAATGTTCCACTAAGGTGAGCTTATAAAGAGTATCCAGTTCAATAAACTCAGGCGGCTGCATGTGGTGTTCTTCACGTTGATCACCGCTCCAATTTTCTGCCATGAACCATGCTTGTACCATTGTGAAGAAGTCAATACATATCTAAAATTTTAAAAATTTAAATAAAATGCTCAACAAACAAAAAAAAAATATATAAAACAAAAAGGTCTTAACTAAACTTACAAGTTTACAACAGAAAAAATGTCTACTGCTCCTTTATCTCAATAATATTGTATATAGGTACACTGCAATGTAAAACGTTACAGAGTGCAAGACAGCAGTATAGGCACTGACTGGGTAGTAAGTAATGACTACTGACTATTGGACACGACTGGTTTTAAGTAATTATAATATTCTGTGTTACTAATTATAGGTTTTATAGTAATTACTACCTATATTATCTTATCAACATTATGTGATTACAAGACTACCTAGTACCTACTTCCTCTGACTTGTTCAAATGAACAAGTTGTTCAAGGTAACATTGTAACAAAATAAAAAATAAAAATTGCCATTCGCCAATCGCCAATCGAGTAACAGCGATAGACGGTCGTAGTATAATACTATAATATTCATGACAAAATAATATTGAATATTACAAGATTATTTATATTATTATGATAATAATTAATATCTATCACCTCCCACTACCTTTAATAAAATCTGTGCTGTACAGGGCGATTCTTTTATCATGTAACACTCATTATTTCAAAAAGTATTCATGTTTTTGAAAATATTTTGTTACATAGTAGTAAGTTGTTGAAAAAACAACGGTTTTATTAAAAATTATAATTTTAAATATTTTTATCCTTATAATATTTTTAAGTTTTTTACTTTTTTGAATAACAACATATAGTTTTAATTTCATATTCCAAAGCAGAATATTTGTCTAAGTATTTAGATTCATAAAAATGTAATTTAGGGCGAGTAGTTTATGGGTAAACCCTTCGCAAAATGTCTACTAAAATGTCTACTATTGTTACTAAAAGGTCTATGGTTATAGTAAACATAACTACTCATAAACTACTAGTCCTAAATTCGATTTTTATATATCAAAATACTTGGACAAATATTGTGCTTTGGAATATGAAATTAAAACTCTATGTTGTCATTCAGAAAAGTAAAAAAACTTAAAAAAAAGTATAAGGATAAAAATATTTTCAAAAACATTAATACTTTTTGAAATAATGAGTGTTTTATGATAAAAGTAAAAAGAATCATCTTGTATAGTACCTACAATTATTAAATGGACATAATACATAGAGTAATAATAATAATAATGATAATATAATAATAGGTATTATAATATTATTATACCATAGATTTGCTCTATTAGTTATTACTGTATTATGTATTAAACTGAAATACTGTTTACTGATTAGAGAATAGATTATGATGAATCGGATTTTTTTCTCATTTAATTAGCCAAATATTAAATAGATTTAAGTTTGTTTATGATAATTTTTTTTTTTATCGGTACAGTTATATTAAGACGCCGAGTGCACTTGCACTATTTAAGATAAATTTTATCTTAAACCGTGTTACTGTGTTAGTATGTGAATATAATATGGACTAACCTAACAGAATAATAATCAAAAAATGAATAATAAAAATAATATCTAACCGTGCCTTCGATAATTTATTCAGCGCTCCTGTAAGCGTGATAGATGTGATAGGAAAGTATGATGAATATGATTGTGATTGACCAGCATGTTTTTAACCTGCTGGAACCGCTGTTTGGTTCGCTAGGTTGTGATCAATATGATGAATTAAAAAACGACATCTACCTACCACAAGCAGCGTAGTTTTGCGCTGAATTAAAAAATGACAATTTATAGTTGTCGAAGCGTTACAGCAGCGCTGAATTATCGAAGGCACGGTTATTATTCATGTATTCAGTATTTTACATTTTTACCCATAGAGTAATACTCAATGATTTTACCACGACCAAATGATTATTAGTATTCGTATAATAAAAACACGGTTTTAGAAAATCTATCTTATTTATCTATCTATCCTAATTATAAACATAATATTATATTTTTGATATAAATACGCCAAGAGGGGAGGTGGAGGTAACCACTCTCCCTGGGTACGCCACTGGCCTGACTGGCCTGAAGCCCTGAAATCTGAATCGTAGTTTCACCCACGGGCCACGACGTAGAGAAGATACTACATTACTACACTAGTACACTAGTATAGAAATCTGTGTTAGGTATGAACATAAACAAAAAATTGAGCTAATCTAGACTGGTTTAAAATTATCCCATATTATCCACCACCGATTTGGAACACGAATTAATAACCTTAATATACCTTAATATACTATTAATATACCTTAATTCGTGATTTGGAACCATGTGATCCAAACATCCATTCTTTTGCACACCGCCTGATACATGATAAGGATAACAATAACAATGAATACTGATAAAGCATTAAGCAAAAGTATTAAAATTTAAAGTGTGCAACTTACTGAGGAGCCTGGAACACTGGAGTTCAGTGTCTGGTATAGTCAAACCTTCAAATTAATACGTTTTCTATGAGTAATGAGTATAGTCACATAGCCAAATAGGTAATAGATTGAATTGGAATTTGGATTGTAATATATTTTGCATTTAATATTTTAATCTATTCTGTAGCATTTGTATGTTATTGATAGATTCAATTATCTATAGTAGTATTAATTGTTTCAATTTTCAATAATCTGACTGAATTTCTAGGTTCAAAGTTCTCCAACGCAATTGTTTGATTATAATTGGATAGATTCCGAAGTTGTTTTCCACAATGTGCTTGTATCCTATTGCTGCTACCGTAGAATAATGACATTAAAGTTGCAGTAATACATCAAATTTAATAGACTGATAATCTACTGAATTTAAAATATGTCTTTCGATGATGGAGTGCAAGCAACCAACTGCGATGCTACAAAGTGCAAGTATTCAGCTGTAAAGATGGGCTATTGGCAAGACGATTTCATACAGTATTTTGTAACCGGCTACGAACGTAAAACGCCAGAGATTAATCGAGGGTATTACGCTCGTATTAAAGGTGTTGCCATGTTTATGGACAAATTTCTCAAGGTATTTCCAAAGAATATTGATCGACCTCACAGTACGACAGTACATATCATTTGATTGTTAAATCTAAATAGGTACTTTTAATTTTATCACTTTTTGTAGAAAACTGGATCGAATTGTCAAATCATAAATCTTGGTGCTGGGTTTGACACTCTCTACTGGAGACTGAAAAATAGTGGAATAAGAGTGAATAAGTATATCGAAATTGACTTTGCTTCAGTTACGTCCAAAAAATGTTTTTTAATCAAAAAGAGTAAAATTTTATTACAGACCATTAGCCCACACGGTATGTTATTGATGAGTGATGACTATTGGTATTCTTTTATTTTTCATTTTTATTAATAGTTAGTTATTACAGAGGGTGAAGTCAAAATAATAGGATCAGATTTACATGCACCTGATTACCACATAATCGGTATAGATCTTCGAAATCTAACAGAACTGGATAAGAAATTAACTCAATGTGGTATAAATTTTGATATACCCACAATGTTTTTAACTGAATGTGTTCTCGTCTATATGGAGCCAGAAAGTTCATCAATGTTATTGCACTGGATTGCCAAGAAGTTTAATGACATTTTTTTTATTAATTATGAACAAGTAAAAAATTGTAATCCTCTAGATAGATACAATTTTCTATAATGTAAATATTGATAGTTTAGGTTAACATGAATGATAATTTTGGACGGATCATGCTCGATAACTTACGCAATAGAGGATGTCAGTTAGCTGGTGTTGATGCATGTTTAAGCCCTCAAACACAAATGGATAGGTATGAACATCAAATCATTAATTATTTATAATAATTTATAAATATTTATATTTTATTTGTCATAGGTTTGTAAGAGTTGGTTGGGATAGCGCACGAAGTTGGAATATGATAAATGTATATGAATACTTGCCCGAAGAAGATAGATATCGTATTGAAAGATTAGAAATGCTAGATGAACTAGAACTGCTCCAACAATTATTACAACACTATTGTATTACAATAGCCTGGAAAGGCATAACCATGGCTGACGTTGATCATTTATAGCAGTTACAACGGCAGGTTATCAATGACATAGCTCATAACCTGCATATTGGATGTTGAAAAAAATTACATCCATTCATACATAAATTGCATCTAAATTCTAAATTTTTGCTTTTTTACAATTTACCTCATAATAATATATGGTGGTTATACGATTTTGACCTTTTGTTAAGTAATTTTGTACAATGGTGAGTATATTTAGCAGTAATACTAAGTATTCATAATCAATGGTTATAATTACAATATACAACAATGTAAAATTCTGATAAGCTTGTTTATTTTGAAATAGTATATAACATATTATTTTAAGTACATACAGTAAATCACAACAAAAAACAAATACACAAAGTTAGAAGTCTAGATAAAAAAAAAATATATCACAATTATTTGCCTTAAATTAATTGATAAAATGGTTCGTTGAATTATATATCTGCAACAAAGTTGTCTATCTACTTAATTAATAAATGTATTTGTTAATCAATCAATACCTATTAATTATTGTAAGTGCCTTCCTAAATGTATTTATTTTATTAGTTCACTTAAGGACAAAACAAATTATTATCAAATAGTTTTGTTCTGGTGTTTTGATTAAGTAGACTGATTTGATATTGTGTTTAACTAAACTTAATCTTTTTTGAATTTTATGTATAGTTGTAACTTGTATTAATAAAAAGCTTTCATATACATTATTTGGCATTTACTTGTACATAAAATAAAATTCACCCCAAACATGTATTTTGATTTATCAATAAATCATTAAGTATTTATTTACATTATTGTTTGAAGAAGGTTGATTTTCATGAATTACTGCTCTCTCATACATCAGAACCATCTATCTGAGCACAGTGTAAACGGGTACTTTGGAATGTGCATTGTACTGAGTGTAGGTGAGCTCATAGGCGCACATTGGGTGTGAATTTAGGGGGTGCTGGAATAGTTTGTTACACATGTCCATGGGGGGGGCTTTGTCCCCCACACCCCCCTTAATCCTAATACTATAACTAACTGCATTACATTAGCTTTAAATTT
>NC_042494.1:36032583-36038364 GCF_005508785.2 Acyrthosiphon pisum | reverse complement strand
CCCCCCTATTGTGCGCCTATGGGTGAGCCACAAATTGTAGTTACTTTTGTGTACATTATATATTATAATATGACAACTTGAGCAGTGTCGGTCTGGTTACAGCTTCTCAAATTTTGTTTTTTTTATTTGCGTGGCATGCTCCTGGTCTATATAAGGACTCCGAAAAGTATTTATTGAAAACCTTCCTTATTTTTCTTTACAGGGCCTTTTAAAAAAACTGATCCATGGACCATTGGTGTGCCAGGCAGACACTGTACTTAAGTACAATTAAAAATCCTTAAGCTCTAGGCATAGGGCATAATACTCAAATCTTATAATATCATTTTATTTTAACATGAGATGATAAAATTTGCCTATCATTTCAGAAAGTACAAAAAAAAAATATTATTGCATAAACATAAACATCAGTCGTTTAAGCAATATTAGATGAAAGTTAACATTATAAATACAAATTTGTTGCTATTTAATTGCTACTCAACAACATTTACATTTAATACTTAAATGAACAATTTATTTCATTTATACAGTTTAAAAAAATATAAGTATAAAAAATTTGCATATAAAAAAATAGTACTTATTCTAATTTAAAGTTATAAAAAGTGGACGGAACACGAATGTTCTGATAAAGGTGTAATTATTTTAAGACAATTTTATGTCGATTTGCTATATTATGATACTTGGATAAAGAAGTTTTAGTTAAAATTATTAATTTAAAAAAAAAACTTTTTATCAACAAGTCATGATGTTTGCCTTATTTTAATTGGCAGTTTATACTATATACATAAAAAATAAGAATGTAATTTAATTTACTTTCTAAATATATTTATAATCTTATATATACTTCGTATTTTAATTTGGTAACAGTTGTACAGCTAAAATAATGAAATTTGAACTAACTGTATGAATATTTAATACAAGCAAATGGAATATACTTAAATTATATTAAGAAATAATACTCGGATTATTTAATAGGATATCTAACACTATTTGCTTTTTATCTATGATTCACTGACAACACGGACAATTTGAGTTCAACAGAACCTATTTTATATTGTTAGCTATATTACTGAGGGTAAATTTATCTATAAAAAGCCAATGTACAAACACAGATAATGTTCTTGCCTTTAAGTTTTTTAAGTTTGATAATAGATCAAAATGCACTCTAATATTAAAATTAATAACACAAAATTACTATGTTGCGCATGAGTAAGAATGTACAATTAGTATACTGCATCCTCTCAAATCCAATGCACTTTTAGTTTCTAAGTGTGAGTAATAACAATTAAAACTGATTAACCCTAATCTTAACCATGGCTAAATATATTTAACCATGATCTTAACAAATATTTAAAAAATGTGATATTAAAAAAAAGTATTTGGTCTTCTTAATTTTGAATTTATAAGAACATAATAGAATAACTAGTAGAAGACATAATGTATGATGTATCAATTTATATTAATACACCATCAATTCTATCTTTAACTGTAGTTAAAAACAGAAACTATCTACATTTTGGTCAATCATGAAATAATATTGGAAGTTTTGGCTTATCCCAAGATAAGATACATTGAAAGAAAATAGAAACAATACTTGAAGTTGGATTAAATTTAAAAATCGTCATTAATACTTCGTTGTATAAATTTAGTCTTTTATTTTATTATATTTCGTTACTATTAAATAAATATAAATATTTATTATTATAATTTATTAATAAAAAAAGCTAGAAGTTAAAATCTAATAAGAAATTTTGATAAACACTAATAATCATTAAACTAATTCAATATCTTATAATCATTACTTTTGAGGCTATGTTATATTATGTTTAGAATTAAAAACATATTAATGATCACAATTTTTAATTTAATGGTAATAGTATACTATATATTAGAACTTATTTTAATTTAATTTCAGTATAGTGAAAATATTTATTGATATTCTAATGCTGTACATATTTTTTTTCAAAATGTTTCACAAAAAACTTAATTTTTTATTATTTTTATTTGCCATTCATTTAATTTAAGCATTGCGTTTCAATTATTAAAATAAAAATAATAGATTTTTCAGTAATAGCTTTATATGTTACCTATTTTTATTTTATTTATTTACATCAAAGAATTAGTTATTTCATTTTTTAACAATACATTAGTTGAGTTACTTATTCATGAAGATATATTACCACAACGTAAAAAAATATTTAGTTAGTTTAGTTAAATAACACGTTAATTACTATTTTTTGAATATCATTAAGTTGATAATTGTTTTTTTTTTCTACTGGCAGATTGTGAATAGTAGTGGTTACTACATGATAAATTTGATAATACCAAGTATTATTGGTTATTACAAAATCTTTTTACTATATGGTGTGTGTAATGTCTAAAACAATAGGAATAAGAGTGTCCTTTCACTCAAGCCTCATTTTTAAAATCATTGAACATACATAAGCAAACTAATAAGTGCACTATAAATAATGTAGGTAGCATATTAAACTACTACCATTTTTTTTAGTTACATTAAGTAGTAACATTAAAATAAAAATGAGATCTTAAAATTGTATCTACTTTGAACTACATTTTCTATATTTGTTCTTAATCATATAACAGTTTCTGAATTAACAGAAGCATTACTACGATAAGCTGGAGGGGGTTGTTCTGATGGGGCAAAAAAAGTAGAATGAGTGCTAACTTGTCTGGGCCGACCTCGTGCTCCATGGAAATTTGAATATGTTGAACGTGCTGATGTTGGACGTTCAGATTCAGTATCTAAGGCAGGATTCACAATGCCTCTGCTGTTAACATGTCTAAGTTCAACTCGACATTCAGGGAACAAAGGATGGCTTGAATCATTTGATGTGGATGAATCGTTCAAACCGTTATCTAAATATTTTAAATATTTATAAAAAATAAGTACATAGGTAATAACAAAAATAACAATGAGTTATTTATTTACATACTTGAATACTGTTGTTGGATAAGTCTAGAAACAGGATTTTTATGTCTTCGACTAGAATATTGAGAGCTAGATTGCCGTCTAAGATATGGCGGTGGAGCTTGATGTGGAGGAGGTAATGTACCTCTTGATGTTACACTTCTTCGTTTTACTCGTCTGGGTGTCATGGGTTTACTATGAGAACTTTGTGCATCTAAATCTCCATCTAGTATAAAGTGTAATTATTATAAATAATTGTATGATACATTAAAACAAAATACAATTTATGTATTTTACCTTCACTACCACTGATGGTACTTATTTCTTCAATTTCATCTCCTCGGCGTGAACTATATTCAATAGAGTATATTGGTGTAATAGTTTTTGGTTGCTTACTCTTGTAGTAAATTCCTGAAAAAGTAACTAATTTAATTATTTTAAACCTAGAAAAAAAACATTTTTAAATTTCAATAATAAAAATTGTTTAATCAGAAACCACCTCCCATTTTCATTTTCTCTAAAGACGAATACATTTTACAAGCTTTGAAGTTTTTAATCCATGAATTAACCTAACAGTAAACATATATTTGGCTTCTCTTACACAAATATAATTTATATTATAGCTATAAACAGTTTTCTGGTTTTTAGTTTTTAGTAGTTAAGTTAATTAATATTTATTATTACATCTTATGATGAACATTATCCACTATCCAACATTTTTAATTAAAATCTTAATGAAAATTTTTTGTGCATATGTTAAGCAAATAGAAACGTAAATTATAGGTACTGAAAAATATTTTTGTCCCTATAATATATCATGGAATGCAACTTTTGATAATGCGGTACCTGTTCAACACTAAATGTAGACATTTATTGGTGTTTCGAATGATATGAACCTTAATAAAATGGCAACTTGTAAAAATAAACAAAAACATTTTTGTATCCATATTTATTTTGCTATCAAACTATGGATAGATAGACAATATAATACATAACTTTCAACATACAACTGAATTTATAATTATAAGATTAAATAAAACCAACTAGAAAGTAGGGGGAAAGGAATCTGCTTTAAGGGGATCGGTGGCGGACAGTTATTTTAGCTAGAATGCCAAAATGAAACCTATCATCATTCCATCATATTGATCAATCTAGTAATGAGGTAATACTTCTTAAAATTGATTTGATTTGAATTTGTTATAATGTCAACTTAAGATCGGTCCATTCACTTTAACCAATTTCAACCTCCTCCCCCCCACCGCTATAAATTTAGTTTGTATATTTTGAAATTTCAGAATTTTCAAACGTTGATTATTCAGAATTTAAATGGAAAGTCTGAAATATGTGGACTGAATAAGTCAACATAATAACAAAGAATTCAGATGTTTTCTAAAAAATTATTGCATTATTAGGTCTATTGGTAGGATAAAAAACACAGTACATACAAATTATTATAAATTGTTTGTCGTTCACGCGCACATTGTCACGGCAATGAATTGTACATGCTTGTGGGGCAGCGATTCACTATTTCTTTTATACACAGTCACACACGATAATGATCACCTACTACACATATTTACAAAATCCCATGCATGCTATTAGAAAATTGCCCATTTTGAACTCCTTAAAAACTGTACGCCACCAATCTCCTTTAATTATATAGTAGGTCAAATTACTCTAACAGGTAATAAAAACAACAAAATTGTATTGGAAATGTAACTTGACATGTTCCGTTTGGGTTGGAGGGAGAAAACAACGTGTGCTGAGTGCTGATATCCTATAATCAAATTATTTCTTCACAATGTAAGAACATTCCAAAAGTGGGCAATTTAATAAAAATAATTTACTCAAGTTACGTTAAGTTTAAATGTTCACAAATCATAAATGTAACTCAATTAACTCAGTTTAAAAGTTAATCTATTTTTTAAATTAGTATGGAAGAGTGACTGCATTTTTCTAATTTCCAAAATTTAACAAATATTTATTTATTTTTATATCAAATACCAATTTACAGTCATATATTATTATGCCTATCTAATCTAATAAAATAAATCTATATACAAAATTATTTCATCAAGAAAAAAAACAGAAATGTATTATTGCAGTATTTGATTGCTTTTAGTTTTTAGTTTTAATTTTTAGATTCTGAGTGGAACGATGAATGTATTGATTTTACAATGATATGTGTTGTTATATTTTTATGTCTGTCATCACGGGGTTTGGGGCAGTAAAACTGCTTCGATTTTCTTCAACAGTATCTTGTTTAATGGGAAAGTGAATCTAGTTGGTGCATTTGGTAGGTCAAAATTTTAAATTTTCAATAGTTTTCAAAAGCGCCGTGAAAAACAAAAGAAAAATTAAGGAAAAACAGGAATTTTTACGCAAAATATATTTTCGCGAAAATCGATTTTGGTTTTTGATGTAATTTTAAAACAGATAACCGTAGATACATGAAATGTTCACTGGTTGTTTATATTTCCATTTTCTATACATAATACAATTTTCAAAATATTTTGATTTGTTTGAACTGTTTAGGGACATTTTCAGTTTCCAATTTTATTAGTTTTTTTTTCTATGAATGTCAATAAAACTTTATTTATTGAGTAAAAATACTTGAAAATTTAATACATGGCTCCTACTATATTGTTACAATGACATTTGAAAAATATTAAAATCCTTAATCACAGTTTTTTTTAATTAGCATTTAAAGTTCAAAAATTGACAAAATATGTAAAAATCATGAAAATTAGCAAATTATTTTGAGTAAAGAATTCGTAAAATTTTTTTTTTTTAAATTTAAGATTTGAAAATGTATAAAGATACCACATAATATTGTCTACCTTTATCAAAAAAAA
>NC_042494.1:36028805-36032533 GCF_005508785.2 Acyrthosiphon pisum | reverse complement strand
CTACCTTTATCAAAAAAAAAATGTCTACAAGAAAGTCAAATTAAATTTTTATGAGCGTTTGAAATTCATATTTTTACAACATTTGATATTCGCTCAATTTCTCATGTGACGATTTTCTTATTTTATTGTAATTAAAAAACGAATGACTGTAGATATTTGAAAATTTCACTGAATGTTTATATTAGCATTTTCTATATATGATAAAATTTTGAAAATAATTTTACTCTTTTTGAGCTGTTTACAGACATGGTCAGTTTTCAATTTTTTTAGTTTTTTTTTCTATAAATATCAATTAAGTTTTATCTGTTTGGCCAAAAAGTGTAAAAATGTAATATAAGGCTCCTGGTATATTGTTACAATAGCAGTTGAAAAATATTAAAAATACATAGGCACAATTTTTTTTTATAAGCATTTAAAGATCGAATTTTGACAAAATTTATCAAATTTTAATTTGAATAATTATTTTGTAGTTAAAAATGTATAAAATGTTGTATCTTTTGTATCTAAGAATTGAAAATTTAGAACAAGATTCCACGTAAGTAATTAATTCTGTTACCAAAAAATCTAAAAAATACATTTACACAGTTTATTTTTATAGTAATTTTAAATTCAAATTTGGACGAAATTACATATTAAAAATCTAGAATAACTATTTTAGTTTTTTGTTGTGATTGTATAATATATTTTGTGGGTATACTTGAATCTTCTTAAGTATACTATTATATATCTATGATAGTATCACGGTTTGTTGTTGATGTATAATGCGTTATAAGTACCTAATGGATATTATGATATGATTAATTTGGAATTTATTGTAGGAATAGGTACCTATTATAAGTCAATTTTTTTTAAATACTATAGACTATAATATAATATTATGTCTTATACCTAGACTGACATACCGTCTCCCCTCAGAATCGTTTTTCTTATACAATGATATTATATCATTGTATTCAAATTTAATACCATCCATTATACAGTGACTCACTTGTAATCTACTGTACAGCAGAGCGACATCCACTTACCCACCTTTTTTTAATTGATAATTTAGTCTTAATTCAATAGAGAAAAGGAGTTATTTCAACTTTCAATCAGACTAGTTAAAAAGTTTAAAAAAAATGGAACCTATTTACTTTAAATTTTTAACTAGTTAATGCCCAATGTTTGAATATTTCATTAACTAAAACTTACATAAAATTCAAAAAGTTAGATCAAATTTCAATATTTTAGCTGAATAACTGTTACCAAAATAAAATACGAAGTATTTATAAGATTATAAATATATTCTATTATAGCGTCTTTAAAACTTTCATACCCCTGATCTAAATATGTGTATTATTAATTAAACTATGTTAATTGTCCTGATTTATAGGTATTTAATAAACATACCTTCATCCCTTGATTTTGAACAACATGATACATACAAGCTGCAAAGAATACCAAAAACCTAGAAAATAAAAAAGATAATTTTAGAAAAATATAATTAAATATTGCACTAATGATAACTTGAGAACTTACAGCGAAAAGTATTTGTAAAGCTGCTTGAGCAGTTTCAATTTTTTGATAATCTATAACACATCCAGTGATCAAATCTGGTCTAACCGGCTTAATAGCATCTTCTTCAATGCCGGTGTGATTTGGATAAAAAAATACTCTGCACCCTGGACCATTAGATTCCCACCAACTAACACTATCCGCACCAAGACTCATCAAATCAAAGCTCTAAAAAATATTAATAATGTAAACAAATATAGTTTCTTCTAATTGAAATTAAGACTTAATAGAAACATAATATCAAAATCCACTAATCCAAGAATATTATTTTATTATTGTAAGATTAAACTTTAATTGTAATATACTTACATTACTAAAAATTGACAATTCCAAATAATATAAAACTACAAATATATTCCAAAAACACCAAACAATACTCCATGCTGAATACTAAAATACAGTAATAAATACATTTTAAATAAAACAAAAATCAAAATGACCAACTAATAACTAATAACATTAAAATATAATCAACATATTATTAAGTAATCAATAAAACGAGACATACTGATAATAAGTATAATACATCGGACTGCACTACACCAAATATTCCAAAAATAATAAACAAAAGTTCAAAAAAGTTTGCTAATACTGATCCCCACATAAATCCGAGAAAGTCAAATGCTTGTCTTGCTCCAACTGAAACCTGCAAATAATAAATTATATATTAATCAATAGAGCAATTATTTTATAAATAAATATTTTTAAGAATTAAGAAATCTGAAATAATTATTTGAGGGAAAATTAAATTAGGTCCATTTCATTAATTATAAAATAATTAGTATAATAGTATAGCTAATATTAAATAACATATTATTGATTAATTCAATAAATTAATATACAAGAATGTAACTGGTAATATGCATGAGATAAAAAAGTTTGGGTACTATTTTTTCTGATGTTGTTACATTGGTCTAGTCCAGGGGTCGGCAATTAATTTATATGGCGGGCCAGATATTTAAAAAAAAAAAATTTCGAGGGCCAAAAGTGTTTCATTAAGTAGGTTCAATGTATGGTGTTCTGTTATCGTGACTATTATTATAAACAGCGTTATACGATTAACGCTATCGTAATTTCCTAATAAATCATAAAAATACATCGCCTCTGAAATCACATACACACACACGCGAATGCAAGCGACTCGGCCCGCAGCCGTGACTGTGGCACGTTCAACAACAACACAGATAATGATTAACCGTTATTATTGTCTCAGCGCCTCATGAAATCGATTTCAATTTTAGTTTAATTTTTGTTATGAAGGGCGGGGGGAGTGATGCATAGGATATATAGGGAAATTAAGAAAATTTTTGGCGGTCCATATTTTTTCCTTCCGCGGGCCGGACATGGCCCTCGGGCTGCCTATTGCCGACCCCTGGTCTAGTCTATAACAAATATATATAGGTATGTAGATTTTTTTGTGAGTTATTAATAAGTTTATATGTTAGAAATCATATACTATGAATATGAATTAAAATTAAAAAGCCGGGAATGTGTCATGCTGAAATATAATGTTCGCATAATATGAACTTAAACAATCTAAATCAAAAAACCAGCGTATCTACATACGCGTAACTGTGAAACATTACTTACTCATTATTAACTATAGACAACTGTGAATCACAAACAAGATGGAATTTACCGAGGAATTTTCAAACTTTTGAATTCCTATTGCATATATTTTATAGACTATTATAAAAATTGTATGTAGATACACTTATATAACACATTTTTAAATTACCTATCATAAATATTATTAGTACCTATTATAGAATAATATATTTATATATATACCTAGCGGGGTATATGGCTTATAATACATTACCCATAAGTGCATTTAAGCACTATAATACCTATACTTTTTAACAAAAGATAGACTTATTTTATTTTAGTGCCCAATGTTATGTTTTAAATACTAAACATGTAAAAGTGCTCAATAGTACTGCATCAATTTTTTGGTTTATTATTAGCTTTAAAGGGGCTGCAGCAGGTTTTGTCAAAAATCAAAACTTATGTAGATTTGACCAATCTAAATATTAATTTTGTTTGTAATAATGTTTTTCAATATATTTAAATTCCGTATCATAAAATAAACCTTAAGGGGGCTGGAGGGGGCTCCAGTCAATGAAAACAAGAGACTTATAGACCAATAAGCTAGACAAAACTAGAAGAATTTG
>NC_042494.1:35988045-36028392 GCF_005508785.2 Acyrthosiphon pisum | reverse complement strand
CATTCCCTATAAAACTTGTTGATCAATCATAATCTGTTTTCAAAATTAAAATATGTCAAACCAAATTCTTCCAGTTTTGTCTAGCTTATTGATCTAAAAGTTACTTTTTTTTCATCTGCTGCAGCCCCTTTAATGCAATAAAATTATTAAAAATTATTAAATACGCCTCATAACATAATTTTAAAAGCTTTAGATCCAAAAATTATATAAAAGCAGTTATAAGAAATGACAGTGTTGAATTAGTACATGTTATAATATGGGTAGATTTTGTTAGGCTGACTCCTCAAATTTAACAGAACTATAAAACTTGTCATCGACACACACAATAAATGAAAATGTACCTAGGTCAGGTTAGGTATATTATATTACAAATAGGCCAAAACTTTTTTTCACTTTACCTAGCACAATATTCCAACAAATAACTTCTAACATAAAGCATGCGACTGGCATGAATCAATTTATATCATTGTAATCCCAATATTATGTATTGTACCTACATTTGTACCATACAATATATTTTATAAGCCAACAAAAATCTTTGAATCAGAAATAATTACCATTTGAAACAGGAAAATGGTGAGCAACAAATATTTACAAAATTCCATGAAAACAATGTATGCGTTCGAAACTATGGGCAATTATTACGGTTTACAATCGATTTCCCGTTGTGGCGGGCAGGCGTCATCTTCAGCAGCATCTTCACGACCAGCTAACCGTTCCATTGTTGGTTAATCGCACTTCCTGTTAGATAACAACGACACATCGTGTTTACGAATGTCGAATATCACGCTTGGCTGGATAATGAAGTCACAGTGTCACAGTCGAACACGTCGTCCGTCTGGAGTCTAGAATCTGGTCCATACAGACCTATGTATCGATCGATCGAACGACAATAACAATACCTAACGTCCTAACCGAACGTACTGCGTATTAAGATTTACCGGACTCGGGGCTACTATCGACTATCGAGTGTAAACTATATAGTGTCAAACGAATTCACATCCTCACGGTATTAATAACGAACAGGTTACCGAGTATGGAGAGTGGGGAACTGCGTGCACTATTACAGTAAAGACTGGGCAGGTGGCAGATGCCAAATTACAATTTACATGACGCGATTACTGAATACAGCAACCTGATAGTTGGTAGTTGGTACCGTCTACCTCTCGGTACACTTGTTTGTTTTGTTTTGTTGTTGTTGATTACCTGCCCCCCCCCCCGACGCATCATAGTTTCAAGTTTTGTAGAACATAATTGTAGCAGGTGGGTGGTGGTCGTAGATAATATAAATTATGTAGAGGATATTATGGTTGGGGTGGTACCTGTTAACCATAGAACACATTACACAGTGCAGCCACTGGGTAATAGCATAGAATATTCTATGGTAATAGACTTTCCGTGCCCAAATGTCAAAATTGAAAATATAGCACTGATTACAGCAGTGATAAAATGATAACAGTGTAATTGAAAATACAGAAATAATTTTAATATTTCCTGCGAACGTCCATCGTCCATTTGTTTTAAATGTTTTAGCGTTTGATACTTTGATGGTAAAAAACGCATTTATTCACTTTCATTAGTAACTACCTACAATTTCAATATATTTTATACTACTTGTAGTCTGTAGATATTAATATTAAAAAATAGATTTTATTATATGGGTTATTCAAACTGTATTTGTGTAAACATTTTAAGTCACTTGCACATATTCTGATCTTGTTTATATTATTACCAAAAAAAGTATTTATTAAATTGATAGGTGACCTTTAAAAATGGAGACAGACAACCAAAATGTTCAGAAAACTCAATTTTGCAGCTATATGGTGAGTTTAACATGAAAATTAATAAATTGTTTTTACTATTTCAAATTTTAATATAGGTATTATAGGTATTACTTAAATACTGAAGACTAAACCTTATTGGATTATATGTGTGATTACTGATAAATAGCAATATCTATGTATAAAAATAGGATGTCAATATTTAATTTATTGTATGATTGTATTTTTATTTTAGCCGGAACGAGTGCATACTGAAGGAAGACGAAAACTTATGTCATGGTTGAATCAACAAATGAAAGTTAATTTATTAGATGGCCGTATTTTGGTTGGAACATTCGTTTGTACTGACAAAGATGCTCATATTATACTTAGTACATGTTATGAATACTTTAACGAAAAAGGTGAGTTCCTTAAGATAACAAATTAAATCATTTATGATGTTTAGATTTTTTACAAATCATCTATATATGTTTAGATTTAAATACTGGAGAATCTCGACTTTTAGGCTTAGTAATGATACCTGGGCGACATATTATTTCAATTCATACAGATGTACAGCAAACAAATGAACAAACTATAAATTCATCAAACTTTGAAGAAACGTGATAGTACTAAATAATTGCAATTATAATGTAATCATTATACATTGTGCATATTTTTTTTATCTTCATTGTTAGTATTCAAAACAATTTATTAATATATAATACAACTATTATACAAAAGTCCTAAATTAAATTTTAATAAAAATATTAACAAATGTTTAACTAGTGTAGATGAAAGTGTATATGAAATTACAAATGCAACAACTTCATGTTATAGATACATCTATCCTGTAACGAATAATAATCTTTTACACTTTTTATAATTAATGGGAATACAATAATTTCTGCTTAATTTGATCACTGGCTTATTGGAATCCAAAATTAAAAATCTAAGTTTAATCATTTGTTTTGTAATGTTTTACTAACCCTTTATTAAAAATTAGAATCACTGTGTATAAATGGCTTTAAATTGTCAAAACTGATTTTAATCTTAACATAATTTTAGATTGAAAATAAACTGACACTCAAGTGCAATCAACTAAGGATAGTTTCATAAGTTTCTTTACTTTATCATAATTTTATATATTTTTTCAATTACCTATTATATGTATAATGTGTTATTTTAATTAAATTGGTGAAGATAGTTAAAAAAAACTATTTTATTTTGTGAAGTATATAATATGGCCTCTTATAATATGTGCGTTTTCTTTGTTAAAAACTACTGTTTCTAATTCCAACAATACAAGCAAAAAATTATCATGATTTTCATTCTGAAAAAATATTTGGAATTTCCGGAATATGTACAAACAGTTCAATCCAGCTACAGTATTAACAGTAATAATAATTTAATGACAATATGATAATACGGGTAAGTAAGTGACGTATTGCACGAACTTGGACCATCTGGACTTTTGCGATCATACCATATTGTTATTTATATCATGTGAGTAATGACTATTGACTATATTTATAAAACCAATTAATAAAAGTATAAAGTAGTCAGTAGTATACGGGTAGTGACTAGTGAGATAAAAAAGCATTCGATTATTGTATCATTCGAGTGAAAAATTCATTTATTCATTTATTCGAATGATTCATTCGATTATAAAATGTATCGATTACTAATCATTCGATTATTCCCATCACTACTATCAAGCAGTAAACATAAAAATATAAACATTGTTTATTATACACCTTGTTATACTTATACACTAATAATCGCTAGACTAAACCGGTTTAAAATTATCCCACATCCCGTACCGGGATAATGAACCATGTAAATGATATGGTGCAAACATCCCGGTGCATTATTTTTCACACCGGTTTAGTCTAGCCATAGACCTTATACTACTAGACGGAACATCCAGGCGGGATGCGGGTGGGTGGTGCGGTCTACGCTACAGTGATATATATATATTATATACAGTAATATACAGAGTATTGTATGCATCTAATGCGCATGTGCGGTGTACGGTGTACTACCTTGATCAGCGCCGTCACGCTTGGACACCGGAACTACTACCACGTACCGTCTATTAGTATAAGGTCTATGAGTCTAGCGAATTTCTAGCGTGATTATACATCACGATTCAAGATAGTACTATCTATCATGCAACTGTCGCGTTTTACTATCATCGTGTCTTTTCTTTTTTCAGTTTCCTTATCAAACAAATATTATGATAAGCCTTTGGGCCTCGAGTTAAATGGGCATACGCATAGCGAGCATAGTGCATACAGCATTTACGAATTTGCGATCTATAAATCGATAATCGTGGGTACAGCTGCAGCTGATGTTGGCAGTTTATTGTATATTAGTAGTATATTAATATTATACTAGTTAGTAGTTACTATTATACTAATATACCAATATACTGTATTGTACTGTAACCTGTGATATAACGTATAAATACAAATTACAATTCACATGTCATGACCACATGAAATGTAAGTATGTTCAACTAATAAACGTCAATACGTCATGAATACCCTAGTGTAAAATAGTTAAATACTTATTAAGTAATTATTTCTTATATTTTATGAAATATTTTAAGACTTAATTCAAGTATTACATGTAGATTGTTAAAGATAATACCGACATCTTGTAAGTTATAAATGGGCTATAGCTACACACATAGTATAGAAATCTGTGATTATATTATACAACATTGACAATTATATTTGTTAGAATGAGCTCTAAAGAGGAATTTTTATCCAAAACTGAACGGACCAAGTGTTGGTCGTCTCGTGATCATTTCTGGGAATGTTTGCGTTCCAACGATGATAAAGCAGACAAATGTACAGATCTTAGACTAATCTATGAATCATCTTGTCCAGTTCAATGGGTAAATCAATGTTCTAATATTTTTAAATTGAATTAGGTAATACCTTTATAATTAACATCAAATTTGGTTTGAAATCTTGTTTTCATTAAGTTCATAATATGCTGTTTTATTTTAAATTTCAATAACTGATTTATTTTCAATCCAATATTTATTTTCTTAGTTATTTAGTTACTTAGTTATTTTCTAAGTTAAAATAATATTTACTTACTCTTAAATTTAGTTATTTAGGTAGGTACTATACTCTATTCAGTTTATGAATAGCTTGCCCACTGCAATATGTCAAAACGGCACATTTATGTATTAGGAATCTACTGGTTCTACCAGAACTGGCACAGCTGCTCACCCGTTTACTGGAAATAATTAATGAACTATAGTTACCCACTTCAGCATTGGTGCGGATCAAGTCAATGTACGAGATCATTCACGCTGCTTGAAACTAGCCATTTTGTAACTGAATACAGTATATTACCTACTATGTATTTCATTTAAATTTTTAAAATTGAAAAAAAAAATATATTTTAATAAATTGAATTACATTTTCAGGTAAAACACTTTGATAGAAAATATAACTATTTGAAGTTTAAAGAAAAAATGGAAAAAGACGGTTATGAACCTTTGAACGAAAAATGATGTACTGAACAATATTATGTACTCAATGATGATGTTAGTTTAATTGGTAGGTAACATTAATAGTTCATATAACTTAATTGAAATTCATTTTATTATATTAATTAATTTATTATTCGAACATTTTGATCCTTCTTATGTTGAAAAGTTATAAAAAATAAAAAAATTTTAAATATACCTATTACCTAATTTGTATTATTAAATGAACAATATTATTAAACTAATAAATATTTATTGCAGTTGTTATTACTTATTTCATTATTTTACTTTACATACCATCAACCGAGGTGACTTGAATCAATCTTGACTTTTTGCTTGGTGTCAGCTTGACTTCATCAACTATCAATATTCATGTTAAAGTTCAATTCAAGCATATTACACGTGATTTGTAAAAAAATATTTATTTTAAAAAGTTTGGTGAATTACTGCTATACAGTATAGGGTAGAGTGGGTAACTGATATGGATGTGTTAAATTTTAATTCAAATATTTGATGATATATCATAAATCATTGTAGTATTGTACACGAAAAACGATTCCGCACAGTCCATAGTTATCATGTCTTATGATTATTATCACAAAAGTTATAAAATATATTTTCATAGAGGTAGAATTAAATAATATTTATAGGTACCCTACTATTGTATTATTCTGTGCTATTATCCTATACTCTATTCCAAATAAGAATGGAAAAACTGCGCTGCCTCGGAACGGTATGACCGCTGTAATTGGCCAATAGTTGGCAGCGTACCAACGGCAGCCAACGAGACTGCACAAGCGCAAATGCGACACAGTTTTGTCGTGTTTTTTTTTTCCATTCTTATTTAGAATAGAGTATAGTAAATAATATTATGCTATGTCTTAAGAAAAACCAAATTATCCCATCTCACCTCGGTTGACGTTGCTTAACTATTTAGATTTCACAATCATTTTTAATACAATACTTTTGTTTCTATTTTACTATATAAAATAATATTTTTTTCAGTCTTAACTGTAGTACTCTTTCAAATATGTTGTCGTCTCATGAATTACTTGACAAATTAAGTGTGAAAGTATTTGAAAAGAATTTTCAATACAATTATACTTCTATGACTGTAAGTATGTGGTATATAAAATTGTTATGTAATAAGTATAGTTTAAATTTTAAAACATTAAAAAACTACAGGAAATGCAATTAAATTAAAGCAATAGTCAGCTCTAAACATTCTTTAAATAATCTATAAAATTGGGTTTAATTGTTTTTAAATGTATTTAATACTTTAGTAATTAATCATAAATATATACATCATTAATACATTATTTGTTATGAAAAAAAGATTCATATTAACAAGACTGCTCAAATTCAAATTTGTTTAAAAGTTAAAAATTAAAATATTTGTTAATTTAAAAAAAAAAATTATTAGTACATATTGATTGGCTAAGAGTAGCTTTACTCTGTCTAGCAATATAACACGGTTTGACAAAATTTGGTTTTTCTGTGCATTTATTATCATCTTGCCATAATAAAACCGGTCTGGTTGGCAGTGTCACTCAGAATTGGTGTGTTCTCTCACTGGGTATAGTATAGGGAGGATAGAGTAGGAAATGAATTCATTAGGAATAGTGAAGGAGTTACACCAATCTTAGAAAAAAATACGTTGAGATGATTTGGTCATGTTATGAGGAGAGGTGAATCGAAGTCAGTGGAGTGACTATGTGAATCAATATAAAAAGAGAGTGTAAGACTGAAAAAAAGATGGAAGGACAGAATAGAAAATTACATGAAAATAGCTAATGTGAGTAAAATATAGGTGGGCTTCAGAGGGATGTGTAAGTGTAGAATAAGGGTGTTCATTGGTCAACCCCATGTAGTCTGAAGGTCAAAGAAAAAGTATACTAAAATTGATTAAAGCTCTTAAAAGGGATTATAAAAACAAAATAGCATAACATCATAATAAAATGTACATTTATAGCCGATAAAGCTTCATTTTGAACTGGTTGAAAAAAGCAAATACCTTCAAAATATGTACTTAAGTAATAAGTATACATTTTGATAATTGTTAATGTTTAGATATACAACATTTTAAAAACTCAAAACCTTAACACATTTATAGTTTTATAAATTTTATTTTTTACTCTTAATTATTTTTGCATAATATTTTCAATGACAAAAATACATAAAATAAAACCAATAAATTGTTTTTTTTCACTAGATATTTTAATAATTATTCTACACAGGCCCTGATTTACCAATTCACTGGCCCAGTGCAATTTAATGTAATGTTGGGCCCCCAAATCATTAGATATAATATTGTTTAATCACGTAATATTTATTATAAAATTCTTTTTTTAAATAATCTTTATTTTTGATTTTAATAATACTCATATAACTAAACGTAATTAAGTCAAATTTTATTAAAGTATTCACAAATATAATTCTTGTTTTCTGCTCTGAAACCTTTTTAACAATACCGTAAAAACTCAGGTTTGTTGTTATATCATTTTCGATAGACGATATTCACAGAGTATCTAAATGTTTTTGGTGTAATGACCAATGTTGATCTTTATTTACCGAAATTATTGATGGCCATGTTGAAATATCATCGGAGAACCACGGAAAATGGTTTGATGGTAAATCTGGGTTTAATATGTAATTTTTATCAATTATTCATACCTTAGTTCCAGATGTATTATCATCACTATTATTTATTAGCAGATTATTTAATTTCAGTTATTTCATTTTTGTTAGATGAATTTTTCAGTAACTTTTGTTGTGCATTTATAAAAAATTAAATTATAATAGTACAAAATTATGCTAATATTTATGTTCAATAATTTGTATCAAATTGTTATTAAAAGTTATTATAATTACCTGGCGGTTATGGACTTGATGAATGTAAACTACCATAATATAGTTTATTAAATTATTTTAATTGAACCGTTTAAATATTTGTGTATTCATGTGGTATGCGGTCTACTGCCCGTTTCTACACGTCATATGCAGTCTACCACACATTTGTCGTCTACCACATAGTTAAAAATATGAATGAATACAATATGAATAATATTTGATAATATTAAAAAAAATATATAAAAATATGGGGTTAAAATATGTAGGTAAATTAAATTAGTATATGTATTAAAAACTAACTGACAAAAAATGTAAAAATATATAGAAATATGCATTAATCAATTTAAGTTAGGTACTATATAATTTCACATCTCTTAAAAAGCAATCAAATGCGTTGTCATTCTTGTTTTTTAGACGCTACCATTGTTCCGCTAAATATGAAGGCAACAAAAATGGAGATGTACCTTGTATTTTTTTAATAATTCAAAGTTTTAAACTTCCCCATAAACTTTTAATGCGTTGTGTGTGCGCACCACTGGCGGGATTGACAAAAAATTGGGAATGATTGACGGTTTTATATATGTACCCTTTATTTTCTACCGTCTTATATGCAAGCCATTCATCCGAGTGTATTTCTGTACCAACTTCAATTGAATTATTTCAAGCTTAATAACCATCAAATGCCGCCGTCGAACGAACGGGAATGACCTAAAATATATATAAATGCGCGGCAGTACCTAGACCGCATATGGCGTGTAGAAACATACCTGGTAGACGACAAGTGTGCGGTAGACCGCATACGACATGAATACTAATATTTGTTTGCCATTTTAAATTATTATTAAACCGACATATGTTGTATTATGTTGGTGTAATATGATTCATATATCTACATCAGTTCACCATGCTAGACAATACCGTATTGAATATTATATATTATTGGTAATGTACGTCCGTCATTATTTTTCGGGGAAAAAGTATTACAATTTATAAATTATAACCCACCAAATACCATGAGAGTTCTAATCATGGTGGTTATCGAGGTTTGTAGACCATAAAGGCGTCGCGGAAGTATTGCGAAAGCATTTCCCGCGGTGCCGTCGGTTCAAAACGAAAAAAAAAAAAAAGACCATAATAGACGACAGTAGACAGAATAGTATCTATTTATATCGAGTGATTGAGTATTGTGAGATACAGAATAGGCTCATTCACCTCAATATGATAATTTAAAATATAATAAAATAAGAATTTAATGTTTACTATAACTTTTATACCATTTTTGTTACTCATCCAAAATGTTGTTTATCACAAGTTATGATAAATAGGTATACAACTAATTTTGTTTGTCTGTAGTCGGTAGGCACCCTCTTTCTCTTTGCCCCAGTACGAATGTCCCAGAATTTCTACATAAAACTCTATATTTTATACATTCATAATGAATGTGTTCAATTGTTTAAATCAATTTTGGAATAATGAAACAGATATATACACCTGTTATATAATATATTTAATTACTTTTCAGGAGTTGAATACTTTTTTTCAAAAAAGTATTAATGGTGATGTAAATTGTTGTACAAAAAACTCAAAATGCCAAGATATTTTAAAAAATATCCACTTTTGTTTAGTAAACATGGTTGATTATAAAAAACATGCATCAGACTATCAAAGTTCTTTTCCTCAAATTTTATATCAATCATTTTATTTAAGTCAACAGAATATACCAAAACAATCTAATAAGGAAGAAAAAAATAAATGGACCTTACCTATGATAATAGGTGAATCAGATATTACTGGTACAGGCATTACACATTTTGTAAGTCTTGGAAAACAATTGAAATTACCATCAAAAAAGTATGACCAATATTGTTTGCTTATTCATGTCGGTGCTGTTAAATGTTTTCAATCTGAAAAACAATTAAATTGTATAACTAATTCAATTGAAAATATTTGTGATTTTTGTTTCCGCTATACTGAAATAAATTTAGAAGCTTTAAAATATTTAACGGAATGTATGACAGTTATATCAAAAGATCAGTGGAAAAATTCATCAAAATGTATTTATAAGGTCCTAATGTGCCAAATGAATCATTTTTTACCATCAGTTCGTGATCAATGTATTTTACTTTTAAAAAAATGTTTAGACCTTGAAGATTTAGATTATATCCTAAATATAGTTATTTTAGAAATATCGTGGTCTTTGAGGACTAAGTTTTATATGTTGACTGTTATTGCTTCAAAATACGGTGCCAAAAAGGTACATAATATGATATTTCTGGTTCATAAGATGTAATATATTATTTGTTTATTACCTATTATTATATTTTAGATTTTAGAGAAGTATGATATTTTATCAATATCAATGTGGAAATGCTTAGATGAACCATACTTGATGTCCCCTTGTATGGATCTGTACAAAACATTCATTAAAGATTTAAGTGAAGATGATTTTAGTACTTTAGTTATGCAGCCAATCATTAATTATCTGACTAATAACAATATTAATTCTGAGTAAGTATTACTATTTTTTATTCAAAATCTTAAATTATAATTGATGACATTACTCTGTATAGATATTATAATCTTATAATTAGAGCTGGTGTGAAAAATTATTATTAAATGTATGCATGTCTCTTTCATATGTTTTTTTTAAATTTATATTTTACATCTTAATTTATGTACATAACTTATTTCTCTTATTTGAACATTGTTGTAATAAAGTAAAATTTTTACATTTACCTAGGTATTTTTCTCATCACTTTAAATTGTCCGTCAAGATTCATAGGACAAAAAGCTTTAAAAGAATTTTAAATCTAAATAATTGGAACATATTATTGTTTATATTAATGTATATAATTCAAACAGTTTCAACTCTACACAAAATGATTTTTTATTTGCAATAAAATAACTAAACATTTTGTTTTTCATTAAATATCTCATTTAAAACAATTTAAATGCTTATAAGAAAATTGCGAATATGTTTTTTCTGCAATTTTTAGGATTCTGTATGATGATTAATTGTATTACATTTTCAAGCATTAGTTATCTAAATTTTTTTATGGCTTCGATGAATTTTGATAATATTTGTACTTCAAAAGTTTATGTAAAAAATTTTTTAACCATAATATTTTTATATTTTGAGCGGAGCAAGGAAGCTAGTGATTTTACAATGGTGTTTATTTTTATATATTAAAATTAATTTTAAGAACATTGGGAAAATTATTATTCCTTAATAGTAATTAATAATGTTTTATAAACACATTACATAATAAAAAAAAAAACTAATGAGTTTCAAACTTCAAATGCCTATAAATACTTTTAAATTATTCTCAATATTTTAAGAATTTTATTGTTGATAGAAAATGATAATATAAGTAATAGCAAAGTAATTTTTAGTATTCACGATTTAACATTTTTTAGAAAAATAACAAAAATTGATAAATGATAAATTTGTATGCGTGGATTTTAATAAAATAGTTTTGTAACATTATACTCCCTTTTTTTCAACTTCTAATGAAAAATCTTGTATGGTATCTTGGCATATTATATTCAATTTTCAAACATTAGATGTTAAAATTGAAAATTGTATGACATTTTAATTATGAAATAATTTACATGTTTTGGTTGTTTTATTAGAGAATTTCATAAGAATTTGAACATGTAACATTCATAAAAAATTTAGATTTTGTTGTAAATTATAAATATTAATATTGTTCAGAAGTATATTAATTTGAATTACCAAAGCCAAAGACATTAAAAAAATTAATTTTTCAGATTAACAAGGTACAATTTTGTGACTTACCTATTACCTCTATTGAAATCCAAACATATGGGCAGTTTATTGATGTTGTATGAAAAAATCAATATTTATAGAACACATAATAACATGAAATCAGATTTGTATCTTCAAATACATGTATTAAGAATGGTTTATAATACCGAAGTAGAAAATATTAAAGAAATACTTGACTTATCTTTGAATTCTGGTGATGCTAAAATAAGATCTGTAGCATTCACTATTCTGTGTTCTTCAAAGTTATCAACAGATATATTGAATTCAATTTACAATTTTATTGTTGATAATATTAACAGCGATTGTTCGACTCTTAGGACAGAGCTTGTTTCTGGATTAACAAATATGTTATGCAAGTTTAAGAAACTTAACACATCTATAACCACATTTTTAAACAAATTGCATGTATTAATCCTATCAAATTTGGACCCTGGTTCAAATTACCAAAGAAAAATTACATCATTGAAAATATATTCGGTTATACTTAAGTATAAAAACAAAGATTATGTTTCATATTCATGTAGACATTTACTTTTTACAAATTTATTAGATTCTGAAGATATTAGAAAAATATGTAGTGAAATACTAGTGTCATATTTTACTGTTGTAAAAGAAGACAAAATATACTTAAATAATTGGATGAAACTTGGTACAAACTTATGTTATGATCCTTTATTTTATAAAAATGAAAGCGGTTCAACTATAATATATACTGTAACTACATTGGCTTACAAATCTGGACTTAAAATTGATATATTCAGCATAAACAATTCATCTGTGTCTGCATATATATTAGATTTAGCAAAAAAACAAGAGAAACGACTAAAGGATAATTTTGTTGGCAATGTGATACATGGTACACTTTATGGTTTGTTAGATGCACTGAATAAGTTATCATTTGAAAAAAATTCTCCAGAAAAAAACAAGTTAAACGAAACACAGATTGAGATCATGTTAAATTTGATTGAAGACAATTTAAATCTGATGCTAGACACATTGTCTTCTAGAATGGATGCTGAAGGTATATTTCTTATTCATACAACTTTAACATCATCATTTTTTTATTCTTTATCAACTTATTTAGGTAAACCTGAGGCACCATCTTTTGCTCAGATGGATTTAGCATTAAGTAGTTTATGTTCATCAAATCAAGAGAATGTTCAAATGCCAACAAACGAATTTCTATTAAATTTCATTTGGATAAATATTAAAGTATAAATATGTTTTACATTTACAATACCTAGTTATTTTATTCATTAAATATTAATTTATTTGTACAGATTTGTTGTGATGTTGCAAGTAAATATGCAGTTATGTTAGCGATTAGTGATATTTCAAATACATTATATAAAGATACTCAAATCAAAAGATGTGCAGATATAATAGCAGACGTGTTAATTAGGTGTAGACATAAAGGTGCTATGGAAGCTACTTGCAAATCACTGGGAATAATAATAAAACATTGGAAAGTATCATTAAATTGGTGTCAAAATATGTTAACTGACCATATTAATTGTATGAAACCAGAAGATGAAATATCAAGAAGATCAGCTGGAGTAAGATACCTTATACATGCAATTGTGACAAATAATAAAGTGAGCCTTTTAACCTTTTATTGTAGACATTTGATTCCATTTTAAATTAACAGGTTTTGTAATTTTTTAGTATGTGGTTGAGTATAAATACAATTCTAAATTGTTTTAGATTTTTGGTTTCAGTATGAACTACTTAAGAGGAATCTTAAATTTTCAAGCTTTTTGACCGAAAATTACTATTGATGTTTATAGGAAAAAACTAAATAGAAAATAGAAAATTCCAAGTCATTAAAAAGCTAAAAAAAACTGCTTATACAGTGGGTTCCGCTTAATGTGATCACTGCTTTATAGAATAAACCGTCCATTGAAATAAAAAATGAAAATCTCAAACCAAATATTATATTGAAAAAAATATGGTTTATGGAATCAACTGGTTAATAGAATCAAAATGACCTGCACCAAAGTGACCACATTAAGCTACTGCTTACTAGCGGTACTCACTGTATACAAATATGGAGAAAATATTAAATATCTACAGTTACTCATTTTTGAGTCAGCTACACAAAAAACACAAAATTGATTATTTCCAAAACTGAAGACTAAAAAATTATGCTTGAATATTCCCACTATCCTTAATTTTGTTTGTTTTCCCAAATATTTTTAATATACTGGGAATTTTAGATTCTGAACGGAACAATGAATGTATTGATTTTAAAATAATATGTGTTTTGTGTGGTTGTGTGTGTGTGTGTATAAGCGATAAGTAATCAAAATAATGCTTTGATTTTCAACTTCAATATCTTGTTAGTTAGGAAAGTGAAACTAGTTAGTGCATTCGGGAGGTCAAAGTTAAAAATTTGACAAAATTGATTTTGGTTTTTGGTGTAATCCTAAAACAAATGACCATAGGGTTTAAGGGTTCAACCCCCCCTCCCCCATGGACACCTTACAAATATAATATATGTACTTACATATAATTATAATAATTTATTGGGAACAAATCTAGTTAAGCTACCACGCAAATTTTTCAATTTTCTTCCAGAAACCATTGTATTACAACGAGTTAAGAACGATATTGTAAAAATTAATTGCCGAAAATCATTAATTTTTAAGTTATAGCCTTACAAAGTTCACAATTTTCAGTGTTTTGCGCATTTATATAACAAAATATTTTACAACGCCTTTGGAACTTTTCTGTTTTACTGAACAACCTTTATTTCAATTTTTTTTTTGTTTTGACGTACCTACCTGTGTAGTTAAAAACGGGGAAGTCTGAATTTGGCGGTCAGACTTATTTTAAATTTATAGCTAATTTAAATTTTTTATATGTTCATATACACCATGCGTGGTCACTTGGTCGCTGCGTTCGCTCGGACAATTAAAATCAAAAACATCCCTTGACCTGTTATGTATAACCATCATGGGTGGGTGTCAGAATTATTTTTTAAATGTTGATTTACCTAAGTTTTTAAAAAAAAAAATTGAAAATTTGTTATAAGCGCGGTAAACTATAAGTGTTGTACGTGTGCGTATGTAAATTATTTTTATTATTTATGTATATTTTTAAAATTGTAGAACACTGTCAAAGATTGTATTAAACAATTATACAATATTGCAAAGGAAAATGTGTGTGTTGGTATTGAAACGATTGTTGATTTACCACAAGCAAGAGCCCAACATCTATTAACTGCAATTTTTTCAAACGCTTCGATTTCTTCAAGTATTTTATATTATTTTATGGAAGATATGATCATGCTTTGTATTGATAAACTCAATTCCCCGCTTTGGACAATAAGGTAAATTGAAAGTTATTGAATAAATAAAGAGGACTTGTAAATTGTACACTTAAAATGTATATTTAAAATTTTAATTGTAAATTTTAAAATGCTCAGAACTTGATTTAAAATTAAAATATCAAAAAAAACCTAAAAGGGGAGCCCTATATAGCAGGCGTGCCCAACTTTTTTCATGTTGCGGGCCATATTCAAAATTTATATTTATACTGCGGTCCGTATATACTTCATGGTTTTTTTTTTGTTCATTTCAATAAAATGTACAATAGATATATTATATATTTTGTACATTTTTTCTGATTTAATATTATCTTTGTTCACTTATCGAATTTATGACTAATTGTGTGTGTCTTAAGTACCTACTGAATATTTCCACGCTAGTTGCTAGTTTGTTTTCGTTATTAGAAACTGCAGGTTCACATTTATGTTTGCAAAAAACAATAAATTAAATTTTAATTATTAAAATGTCTCAAAATAAAAAGCGCAAAATCGATACCGAATATCTTGTGTTCAATGATAATTGGAGTCCAAGTTATTTTTATTGAGTATCGTAATAAAGCCATGTGTTTGATATGCTATGGAAGTTTTGCAACAAAACCGTTGCGGTCTATAAAGAATTTAATACTAAAAGACATTATGAAAGCTATTCACAGATTTAATACATTTTTATTAAACCCTTCATGATGATTTTCCAAAAATAAAAGAACTATCAATGTGTATATTTACATTATTTGGTTCTTCTTATATTTGTGAACAAACGTTTTCACACATTAATTACGCAAAATGTTTAGAAAGATCTCGTTTGCCTGATGAACTCTTAAACTTCTTGATAATTGGCTTTACACATTTCACTTCGAATATTGAAAGATTGGTTAAAGAAAAACAAGCCCAAATTTCACACTAATTTATTTTTATTAATGTTCTAAAATCCAATATATTTTTTTTATTTAAAAATTAAAAAGCTAATTAAAATAAAATTTTTTATAAATTATAATTTTTATTTTTTACACCTTTACAGATTTCTAATTTTTGTAAAATAGTCACGGGCCTGCTATATTATAGCAACAGAGTTTAATGGATAATTCTGAATGTTAGATTTGCCATGTTATGTGTACTCAGAAGTCTTTAATAAAATGTTTGTTCTTTGTTATACGCCAGAAATTTAATTTAATTTAATTTATATTAAATTGTTTTAAGGAATGCTGCTCTTCAGTTTTTCAGTTCACTTCAAGTAAGATTGATTGGTCAAAATCGTTTAAATAGTGATTGTTGGCTATCTCACTTACCACTAGAACCATTACTATACAATTTTCCACGATTGATGCAACATTTACAATCTTTATGGTCACAAACAAACTGTATACTTTCAAGTCAGGCCCGGTTAATCCCATTCATGTCTCTACTGAAGGGCGTAAAAATACAGTCATGGAGTTTGTTACCATTAGACCATCAACAGTTCTTAGAAAGTCTCCGTTATAATTTGTGGTCTACTGGTTTTGGTCTTGAAATATATACAGTAAGAAATATGGCAGCTCAAGCTTATGCCAACACAATACAAGTTAATGAAATATCATCAACTCTGAATAAAATTAGTTATGAAATAATAAAATATGATAGAAGAATTAATTTTCCAGAATTTAAAGGTTTTAATCATTTACATGGGTTGATGTCAGTGTATAAATATTTAAAAGATGTTTATTATATGGAATTTAACCAAGAGTATACGGTTTTTAAAATTGCACATGAACATTTACCACCATTATGTAAATCAATATACATATCAATAAATTGTGAAGTAATAGATCCACTTCCTTCAAATTCATCTATTGGCTGCATTCATGTCAAACAATTAATGATACAAAATTACATATCACAACAAATCGCATCAAACTTTTCAGACTTTTGGGAATTTTTTGGCAACGCTGATAAGCACACAGTTATAAGTTTTTTTAAATGTCTTAAAGAACGTAATACTAAGTATGAAAATGGTTTATATTTAATGAGTAAACTCACAGATTTGCTGTGGAAAGTTGACGACAAGGACATATTAAAAGAAATTATTCTAAACATTGAAGTATTTTTATATGCAAGACGTGAAGATATTCAACTTCAGTACGAACTTTCTGATGCTCGGTTTTCTGAAATATTACAAATATGTGCATTATGCTCAGAAAAAGATTTTATTGCTATGCTACCAGTTCTCACTTGGTTATGTCCTAGGACAGTTTATTCAACCTTTTTGCCAATGGTGCTTAAATTCATTGATTGTGATTCTTATGACTCTATTGATAGATGTAGTTCTTCAAAATCTCTATATTATTGCAAATACATAAAGAATGATGGCAGACTGTGGTTCGCAGTTGTTGCGTTATTGCAAGATGAAGACACAAATGTACGAGTCGAGGCTACAAGGTTTGTAAGTCACATTATTGATACGAATGCTTACTTACTAAATCCTTACATGTGTTTAAAGAAAATGTTTGAGATTGAAATAGTATCTTCTATAATAAACCCAAGGGTTGCATTTACCTGTTTTTGGGACCAGTTATCAGAGATTAAAGTACGCACTAAATTTGATGAAACGATTAATCCATTCTTTAATGAACAGTCAAATGTTTATCAAGAACAATCAAATATCATGAAATTGGCTTTTGAAGGCCTCAAATCTTTGATTAAATTAAATGATAATCTTGATTATTATAAAGAAGAAGTTAGAAAGTGCCTTGCCACTTTAAAAACTGAATGTGAATTTAAACACACATTTATTGATGAGGATTTAAGGATTTTAGATACATATTCGAGTGTACATTATCAGAAATTATATTACAAAAGAGAAATTTTAGTTTTACTGGATTTCAAAAATTATTTAAATATGTTTTTTCCAATTTTGGAGTTTATATATTTGCCAATTAACCCCCCCAATGTTTAAGACAATATTAAAATTAGTGTTTGGTAGGTCTCAGGTAATTTTCTGTATGAAGTATTAATTATTAAATTATATGAACTGTATTAACGCCATAATATACATGAGTACATTTAAATAAATATTATGTTATAATTTTATTCTTGAAATGTTCTAGTTGTATTGTTTATTGTATCTTCTAATTTCTATGTATAGTATTAAGACTAAAAGTTAAATGACAAAGTCTATGTATTTAATTTCCCAATAGAAAAAAAGAGGATTTTATTCAAAAGTGGTGGGCTTGATATTTATTTATGTCATCATTTTATACTGTTTAGTTTCTGTCTTGAATTGAATGATAATCATAATATATTCATGTCATAGACTAGGGATCACCAACTAATTTCTACGGGGTCTGTTTTGAAACATATCAAACTTTCCATTGTCCAAAACACATTCAAATACCCAGTGACTTTTTTCACAGTTAATAATAATCATACTAAATCGTAATAAAACATACTTTTGAAATTTTTAGATATCGTTTTTTTTTTACATACGACAAACGCAGCGGCACGAGTGTCTAACGTTACTAACGTACCTATCAGTAAACTTCTCAGAATTATTTTTTCCACCTATGGGCTTTCAATGTAAAACTTTGGTGAAGGAGACATATATGTATATAATATATATGTATACCATACTCACAATATCGAAAAATATTTTTATTTGTCATTAGTCATTACTTATTTTATTTTAAAAATGTAATGTAAAAACTATATTATATATTTTATAATTACGCAGCCATTAGTCTGTAAAAATTTGTCTGTGGTCCGCCCATAGACTATTAATCACATGCGAGGATTTTTTTTTTTAAATTAAAATTATTTTTTATTGAATAACACAATATTATTTTGCTATATAATGGAAACATATTAAAAAAAAATTAGTGTTTAAATAAATTATGCTGTATAGTGTTACCTATATTGTGTGTTTATAATTTTATATACATATATTATATATATAAATAATTTTAAAAATGAATAAATTAACAAAAATACAGCCAATAGATTAATATATATTAAATACAAACAACTTATCTATATAATCAATAAATGATATACAATTATAGAAAATAATAAAAATTTAAAAAAAAAACGAAAATGTTGAGACAAGTATATTATATTCAATTGACAAAAAAAAAAAGTTATGATTATACTAAGTAATACTTAATGAAAATGTAGAATTCTTATTTATTTATAAATACCAAGATTTTTAATGTACACATACAAGTAATAACTGAACTTCAAAAGTAACAGTGCAAGTTAAATAGAAATATTTAAACAGTAAATAAGTATAATCAAATTTTTTTTTTATATTATAATATTAAATATTTTAATTTAAATAGTTAACATTTGAACAGGACTACAAATTATTTTGCATATTTTTATTGAAGATTAAATATAACATAGATAGGTACCGCTGCCCGTTAATTATTACATAATATGTATATATATATATATTTGATATATAATATCAAAATAGCTTTAAACCTATAATTTGTATTATTATGGTCATCCAATGATACAATTTGGTACATAATTTGTTCAATTATCTATAGTAATTTAAACAATGGCAGTATGCAATCAAAATAATTGCAAACAATTAATGATGTGCATTAAATCTGGAAAGTTCAAACACTTTGACTGGACTGTTCATTTTTATTTTCATTTGAATACTATATTGGCATAATTTCAATTAAAAATATTAACACAAACTATTTAAGCTTATTTTAGAAAATTGTTAAATAAATATTAAATAATGTTATTTAATTAAATTTTACTTGGCATCATTTAAAATAATTATATTAATTCTGAATTAAAAGATTTTATTTTAAAAGTTTAAATATAACATACCAAATCAAATTTCTATTAATTTAGAAAAAATAAATTTATTTTCATTCATTTTTCCATTCAACATTTATAAATAAAATAATAATAATAAATATAGTACAAAGATCAACAAAACAAAAAAAAAATGAAAAACTATAATTATGGTTTTTTTCTTTGTTCAGTGCTAACTGAAATATTACTTAATAATTAAAAATAGAGATGAACTATTCTGCTCAATAAGTATTTATTAGAACAGAAATATTCAATAGTAAAATTTTAAATTTACAACTTGTTAAAAAAAAAAAAAAAATGATAATAATAATAATACATACAGACTTGATAAAACTAATTAAGAATATAACAAAATTATTTATTTGTATAATACATTATATGTTTGCAATGTGCCACATGTATGTTTATTGTTTATATATTTAATATTAAATATGTATATTTGTGTTTGTATATAGTATACAGGCTTGAGAAAGATTGAAGATAAACAGTGCTAAGTTTAAAGGAAAAAGTAATAATGATGAGAACAAATTTTCTGTAACAAAGATTAATAGCGTATTAGAGCGCCGGAAGATTACTAAAAAAATTTAATATTCTAAGGGGATGAGATTATATATATTATATATAAACTTGAATTATTTTTTGTGACTGTAACATTGACAGAAGTTGGAGAAAACTTACAATTTAAACGTCAACAACCATCTTTTTGTGTATATCTGTGTTGCCAACAACTGAACAGAACTCTTCAAAATTAATCTTGCCATCTTCATCTTTATCCGCAAACAATATAGTTTTGTCCACAATTTGCTGGAGCTGAGTATCTTTTAAATTATTTCCAACCATCATTTTCAAAACCTTAAAATAAAAATTATACATAATAGGTAATTATTAAAATAATTAAGATAATTGATTGAAAAAATGGTTGTTTCAAGCATATGGAAGAAATCAAATTCAATGATTAAATACATACTTGAAATAATTCACCATTTGATATATATCCATCATTATCCATATCATAGATTCGAAACGCAAACCGCAACTTTGATTCTTTGTCTCCCTTAACACTGAATTGAGACACTCCTTGAATAAACTCTGTAGACAAATATAAATAGTTAAAACAATGTACCTAGGCACAGAGGGTTATACTAGAATCCACGGGGACGTAACCATTACCTTTGAAATCTACTTCACCATTGCCATCTTCGTCAAATATGTCTATAACTCTTTGGACAAGCGGGTTCTGTTGAAGCTCAGGCAGTGATAAAAATTCGTCCAAGCTCAAGGCGCCGGAGTTGTCCAGATCGAGTTTGCGGAACCGTTTGCCCAAACGTCTGATTTCGTCAGCATCGACTAACAACAAAAATACGAGACATATTAGTCCCACACACTGGTGCGGGTATGACAAACATAAATACGGGTAGGCACTTACAGTTTGAGCACAATTCCATCGGAAGCGAGTTTTCATTCCCCTGGAAAGCATTATAAGGCACAAAATTAGTTTATCGTCCGGTACCAAATTACAGTCTTTACATACCATGTTAGACGATGAAAGTTTACACAGTTGTAGTAGTAGACAGCAATCCCGGATCGTTGTAATACGAAACGACCACGGATTTCTGTGCGATTATGTCTGTTTCAGTCGCGTAAAAACGTCGTATGTGTGTGTGTGTGTGTGTACTGTGTAGTGCAAGCGAGCGCACGCGCGTAACACGGTAATACTAAATAGTAAATACGTATAATATGTTTGTGTGAGTAGATGTAGTGGGGAGAGCTTTTATTTTTCGTTGCTTTGCTTACCACTGGGCCACTGGGGAGTCTAGGACCACCGTCCTCGTCCTACACTCATACCTACATAATAATAATAATAATAATAATATATACGCACAGTATCAAGCAACAAAAATATCGATTTTGATAACATGTAAACAGCTGCAACAACGATTTCGTGTCCGCTCCACATCCCTCCATTTGCCGCTGCTCGGTAATCCGGTAATCGGCATTCAGCTACCCCCACGGCTGTAGATAGTACTATCTTTAAACGTGGCTACCCCCTAGGTTTTTAGATTATGTAGTTCTAAAATCTAAAACCTTGGGATACCCGGCTATCTTACATCATCGGGCCCCGGGCCCCCAGCCCAAAGGATAAAAGGAGAATTCAGAATTTATTATGTGCCCCGGTGCCCGTCGCCCAAAGCCCGACCTGCGACGATGATAACACAGAATAGATTAAAATAATATACATAAAAGTCGATACCGCGTATACCCAGGTACGCACACGCACCTCCCACCAGTCACCACCAACTCAACCATATTTTATTTCTCTCTCGGACGCACTGTGTGGTATCACCGGCCACGTCGTCTCCGTCGATGGTTACTGGTTACTGGATACTCCACCACTGCACTACACCAGTTGTAAACATTGTAGTGTTGCACGGTTGCTTATTTTGTAGTATAAATTGTACACCACTATCCACGACACCACCACCACCCCCCCCCCCCCCCCCATACCATAACAGGACTTTATCTTCTACCCGCACCACACAACACACGCCTCGTCATCACAATCATCGCACCGGCGCAGTAACCGTCGACCGAAATACGTTTCTCTTCTTTCTTTCTTTTATCACCGGACGGCCGCCGTGAACGTTACGCTCACGTCGTTGCAATTACACATACACACACGTACACTCGCAAGCAGAAAAATGGCGTCAGGCGTAAGTGCACGTTCCGTATCCGGGCTTATCCCGACCATCTCGTTGGCATCGCAGTCATCCTGTTGTTTTTCAGACCCTGTACACGTATTTGAACAACTTCCGAGCGTACAAGGCCCTTATAGCGGCCCAGTATAGCGGAGCCGATGTCAAAGTCGACCCGGCGTTCGAATTCGGCGTCACCAACAAACAGGAAGATTTCCTCAAGAAGTTCCCCCAAGGAAAGGTGAATGAAATATAAAACATAAACTCCGAAAGACGGCAGTCGGCATATGCCCCCTCCTCAAGTCCTCTCCCCCAACCTTTAGTAACCCGGTGTCGTCTGTGCTGCCTATGAACTGACAGAAAATGTAATAGGCTTTATGTTTTTCCAGGTACCGGCATTTGAATCTAACAAGAAGGAATATCTGACAGAAAGCAATGCCATTGCCTATTTTGGTTAGTAAGGGTATGGTGTCACTAAACACTCGATTTCTTCCAAAAATAAATATTTGTGTATTTGAATTATGGCTACTACCTAGTGATAAATGGTAGTATGCTTGGAGAATTCAGTGGACATATTATGATGTTTATAGTTCAAATTTAAAGCTCTCGAAGAAGCAATTTTACATATATTTAATCTATAGGTGGGGGTTTTACAAATTCAAAATAGAATATCTCAATACAATGTCTATTACTCAAAATACTAACAGATGAATTCTATTTTTATTTTATCATTGTGCATCACTAGTTTGAATGTACATTATGTTTACTAATATCATCATATTTATGTCCTAACATTGTTTGTAATATTTTTAAATTAATATATAATTTTAGTATCCAGTGAACAACTCAAAGGATCTACTCCATATGAAAAAGCTCTTGTACAACAATTTATTAGTTATGCTGATAATGAAATTTTGCCAGCTTCTTATGCTTGGGTATATCCTTCTCTTAGCGTTGTCCAATTCAATAAATCGGTAATGTTGAATCATATAAAATAATGCCTAATTATTTTAAATTTTCAAAAATATAATTTAAATTTATTTTTAGTCTGTCGATAAAGCTATTGAAGATGTCAAAGGGATTTTGGAGTACTTGAATAATTATCTGCTGACAAAAACATACTTAGTTGGTGAGCGCATTACATTGGCCGATATAACTGTAGCCTGCTCATTACTACAATTATATCAGCATGTTATAAATCCAATATTCAAGTAAGGAAATATATTTTTAACTATTTTAACCTCAATCAAAGGCGAACTATTCAATTTAAATTTGTTTAGTTCGTAACAAAACGAGGTAAATTGATGTATTACAAAGTATTGATCTGATAGTTTGTAATCACATATCAGGCGGGCCTATGTAATCAACACTTAATTTTTTAACATATATACAATTATATTTATCCATTTCACTAAAGTAAACCTTATTTTGTTTTGGTCAAACATTTCTTAAGTATAAACTTTTTTAGGGAACCATACACCAATGTAAACAGATGGTTTGATACTATTGTTAACCAACCTAAAGTAGTTAAAGTCATTGGAAAGTTTGAGTACTGTCAAAAGACTCTTGAATTCAACCAAAAGACCTACTCTGAACTCCAAGGTGGATCTGGAGAAAAGAAACCACAAGCTAAAAAAGAAAAAGCCCCTAAAAAGGCAGCAGCCCCCAAAGAAGTTGTTCAAGAAGAAGAACCTGATGCAGCTGACCTCATTTTAGCTGCTGAACCCAAGTCCAGTAATCCTTTTGATGCTCTTCCTAAAGGGTATGTGTAACATAAATATATTATGTATAGTTGTTTAATGTAGTGTGTTTAAATTAGAACATTCAACATGGATGAGTTTAAGAGAGTTTACAGTAACGAAGAAGAATCTAAGTCTATTGCTTACTTCTGGGACCACTTTGACAAGGAAAATTATTCAATTTGGTTTGGTGAATATAAGTACAACCATGAATTACAGAAAGTGTTCATGAGTTGTAATCTAATCTCTGGTAAGATAATATAATTAAAATTATATAGTTATGCTCCAGCCCTCAAGAGAGGTACAGTTTTATACATTTAGATTGAAGTGAAGCCATGGTTTCCTCTCCTCCATTCTAGGTAGTTCCATTTTCTGTAAATAGTTTGGCATTGTGTCGAATGAGGATACACTAAGTTCTAACACTGATTACTTCTCTTGTGGGGAAGAGTATACAATTATTGAATATTGTTACTCAATTTAAGTTAAATGTACAACTGGTCAACAAATTATTTTTATATTAAAAAAATATACTCCTATACTGTATTTTTAAATTTAAACCAGGGTCTGGAACCTTGCCTAAAAAAAAAACTGTTTTGATAACACGGAACCCTTTAAAAATTGGAAACTGGATCCTCACCGAAACCCTTGTATAAATTAAATTAAAAGCGGGAACCAGAACCGTAAATTGTCAAGGTTCCAGCCCTTGGTTTCAAATCTAGAAATTGAAAAATTATGGTCTTTATTCTTAACTTTGTAATAGCTCGCATTGGTATTCAAAATTTGATTTAATTTAGATGTTGTAAATTAATACATTTTGACTTTGTTATATGTAAAAAAAAGGTAATTAAATTATTAAATTGGTTGCAAATATTGGTGATTTTACATCATCTACGTTTATATTTAATTTTTATTTATCTAATTTACTCGTGCAGCCATTGATATATCAAAATTATAATATTATACTCAATACATATTAGGCACATTTTATTAATATAAAAACCGGATCCCTTTTTCGTTTTATAGTTTTTTTCTAATTGCAAACAAAACAATGATTAGTTCTGAAACTACTGACTCGAGTATTATAAGTGGACTGACATTTTAATTTTATAAATATAATTATTATAGAATTCTTCAATAAGATAAATTATTTTTATAGGAATGTACCAGCGATTGGATAAGATGAGAAAGCAGGCTTTTGCATCTGTATGTCTCTTTGGTACAGAAGGAGATAGCACAATTTCTGGTGTTTGGATTTGGAGAGGACATGATCTTGCATTTGAAGTAAAAGAATGAATAATTTTTTGTGACTCAATTTCATAATATATTGTTATTGATTTTTTTAGATGAGTAATGATTGGAAAGTTGATTATGATGTCTACACATGGAAAAAACTGGATGCCGACAGTGAAGAAACAAAGAAAATTGTAAGCGAGTACTTAGCATGGACTGCCAAGGACAAGGATGGCAGACCTTTCAATCAAGGAAAAATATTCAAATAAATACTCGTTACTTTATATCTAAAATTGATCATATTTAATAATATAAAAAGAAAGAAACAACTTTTTTTTTTTTATATTTTGCCAAGTTTTATTTGAATTCTTCCTAGTCCTTTCCTGAAAACAATAAAGTAAGACTAATGAAATGGTGATGTGTATTTAGGTTTTAAGAGGATGTCAGAGTACTACAGTACAATGGGGTAACTTTGATAATTTTTTACTGTTTTATGACAATTTAACTTTTTATTTTATGAACAACTTCTGTAGTATTAATGATAAAACTTTCAAAACTAAATATCAGTTACGACTAGTTATGATAAATATTTTAACGTTTAAATTTTTAAATTTCTGATGTTATCTTTTGAGATATAAATCTTTTTAATATGCTATCAAAGTTACACAACGTAGTGGGCAACTTTGATACCTATATTTCGTAATGTGATATCAAAGTGAAAATGAAAAAAAGTAATGAAAAAAAAAAAAAAATTAATAATGGTACTCTGGTGTATAAAAATATATGGGTATCAAAGTTACCCCATTCTACGGTATTTTTTTCTCTCTGGCCCAGTTGCTACATGGACAAAACGCATCTATGCAGAATCATTTTTTATGTTTTTAAGTAATCTTAAATTAGTAAAATCACCCGTTACAAAAACGATAATAATATTTTTGAAGTTATAACACTGATTTATTTAAATTATTGTCTCAAACAATTTAATCAACATTATTCTGTTTATTTCAAGTCAAATAACAATAAAACATAAAATCAATGTACTCCATAATTTTTGTAATAGTTGATCATTCAAAAATCAGAAAAAAATTGAATTTTAGGTGTAAGCATATCTGTTGCGTGTGAGGGAACAAAAAACTGGTACAACAGATAAAATGTTATTGAGACATCTTTCCTATGTAATATACCCTCATTTTTATAATGATAGATTTTACTCAAATAAAAATAAAAAATAATTTTTTGTTAATGCGTTTTGTCGGTTAGCCAGAAAGAACAGAAACGTAAGAGTATTATGTCTAATTATATCAATAATATCAGATTGCAAACAGCCAATTATTTCAACCAAAAATGTACCAATCTTTTATCAATCATGCCCACAGATTAAGATATCTTAGTCACAGTCGCAAACTAATGATCACTTACTATGCACACAATTTGAAAATTTCCTATTTTGAATTCCTTAAAAACTCAGTTTGCAATCCCCCCTCCCCTAACCTCTTAAGGGACATTTAACATTTTATCTTATATAAAATATTAGGAAAAAAAAAAAGGTAATACCTAAGAGTAAAATCCGAGCCAATGCCTCTTTTCCATTCGACTTTTTCTATGTGTGATACAAGTTTGGGTAGGAAACAAGTAACAAAATCTGGTGAAATGGTTATCATGTAATCGAAAAATTCGAAGATTAATTTTGAAGAAAATGCTAAGTGTTCTTCACAAAGAGTATTCAGTGATGACATGACTTCATTTCTAAACAAAAATATAGTTAGTATTTAGACATAGGTAACAACAATAAATAGTGTATACTTGATTTCTTCATTAGACTGTGATACACTTAAATTAATAAATGTGTTTATTATTTCATTGGTAATTCGTTTACAAATATTGGTTTCTTCGCAAAACATTGATACTGAACATATTCGCGTTAATGTATGTTGAATAATTGATAAAATCACTAATTTATTGTTATGGCTTATTTTTATGATACTATTTATGTACTCTAAAACCTGTAGAGGTAAAAGATTATCAAAAAAATGTAATATTTTAATTTGTGGCACTAAATGTGATATAATATACTTGTGCAATACTGCTGTCCGGTGTTCGGTGACGTTTACTTAAAAATGTTGATACAAGTAATTCTAATAACAAGGCACGTTCAGGAATTTCGTTGTCTGGTTTTTCTTCAAAAAATTTTAATAATGGCAACTCATCTGATGATTTGATTCCAACCAAAATTTTTGGGAAATATAAAGAAATCAGTTCACGGAGACAACGGGCTATATACAGATCGGTTTTTGGGTCTATAAATAAATAAACACAATTAATCACTAATAATACTTATTTAGACATATAATATCATTGATGCCTTGGAAACAAATCTTTTAACTCTCATACTAACTCAGGCGAAACAATCCTATAAAGTAGCGATGTAAACTAGATAGTAGGGCAGTTATGACACTCGGATGCATTTTGGTATTGGGACTTCTCAAGTTTACTCCCAGAAGCATAGAATCCAATAATTCTTGTAAGATAGTATTTGGTTTGCCCTAAAAATAATAAATGATTTTTTTCAGTTCATATATTATTAATGAGAATATTTCATTAATATCTTCTCACTTTAACATAAATTAATGGCGAAATTTTTTCAAACACGTAACCAATAACCATATATAATCTATATATCTCGTCATTTTGTTTATGTTGTTTAATTAATATATTCACCCATATTTTGATACTATAAAAATAGTCTGACACTTTTTCACTCATCTTTTGACGGAATTTCACATCCTAGAAATTATAATAATATATTAATCATTTTTATTTCATTTTTTTTATGAATATTCTAGGTATTTGTTAATAAAATATCTGATTACTCTGGCCCACGAGAGAGTATTACCGTTTTGCACATGCAGACTGACTGCGGAGACCGTTCCGAGGCCCCATTTCCCCCACTATTTCCACAACCGCTATACAACTTATAGCGTTGAGTGCAGCCAACTGTTTCCGAATAGCTATCGGTCATGCGGAGTAGTGGGGAATGCGTGGAATTCGGCGAGTTTTCGTCGGGCGACACTAATACTCTCTCGTGGGCCGGAGTATAGTAATATTTAAATATTAAATACAGTTTTAATTGTAGATTTAGAATATACATTTGAAATTCAATTAATAAGATTTATTAGTTTATGAAAAACAACTTGTATTTAACATTTTTTCTAGGATAAAATAAAATATATTTTTAATTTACTTGATTGTGATGATACTTTATGCTTAGTAAATCTAAAAATGTGATAAAAGGATCCACACTTGTTTCCAAATCATTTCCAGAGTTTTTAAATAGTTCTTTAATTTCGCTAATATTTGAAACAAATTGAGTAATGGTCATTGTTTCATTAAATGTCCAGTTTGTGATTAACATAGAACTATGTAACCATGCCTAAATAGTAAAAATATTATATCATATTAAAAAAAATATATATACCATATATTTTAACCCATTGTATTACATATAAGTAATAAGTAACGAGGATGTTTATGCACTAAAAAGTATCAAAATATGATATATTATGTAGTAAAAATCGTGAAAATATACAAGAAAACTATTTTTATTTGGGTAATATATTAAAAAAGTGCACGGTTTTTATTGAATAATTATTGTTAGTTATATATTACGTTTATAAATTTATGAGGTATTAAATAATGTAAAACAAATTAAACAACTTATAATTAGGTATCTGTTAAATGAACTTATCTTTATTCCAATAATAAATTAGTGATTAAAAAAGTGGGTAAGTGGATGTCGCTCTGCTGTACAGTAGGTTACAAGTGGGTCACTGTATAATGGATAGTATTAAATTTGAATTCAATGATATAATATCACTGTATAAGAAAAACGATTCTGAGTGGAGACGGTTTGTCAGTCTAGGTATTAGACATACCTATTATAGGTATACTTATCTATAGTATTAAAAAAAATTGACCTATAATAGGTATCAATAATAAATTCCAAATTAATCATATCATAATATCCATAAAGTAACGCGTTATATATTAACAACAAACCGTGGTACTATCATAGATATATAATAGTATACTTTAGAAGTTTCAAATACCCAAAAGTAATATTATACAATCATTACAATCACAACAAAATAACTAAAATAGTAAAGTTATTCCAGGTTTTTTAATATGTAATTTCGTCCAAATTTGAACTTAAAATGACTATAAAAATAAACTGTGCTTATGTATTTCTTAGAATTTTTGGTAACAGAATTAAATATTTACGTGAAATCTTGTTTTAAATTTTCAATCCTTAGATATAAAAGTTGAATATTTTATAAATTTTCAACTACAAAATAATTATTCAATTTTAAATTTGATAAATTTTGTCAAAATTTAACTTCAAATGATTATTAAAAAAATGTGTGCCAATGTATTTTTAATATTTTACAATAGCTATTGTAACAATATATCAGGAGCCTTGCATTCAATTTTCACGCATTTTTACTAAACAAATAAAATTTTATTGATATTTAAAGAAAAAAAAAATTAAAAAAATTGAAAAATGACAATGTCCGTAAGCAGCTCAAAAAGAGTCAAGTTATTTTCAAATTTTTATCGTGTATAGAAAATTCTAATATAAACATTCAGTGAAATTTTCAAGTATCTACAGTCATTCGTTTTTTAATTACAATAAAATAAGAAAATCGTTACGTAAGAAATCGAGTGAATATCAAATGTTGTAAAAATATGAATTTCAAACGCTCATAAAAATTTAATTTGAGTTTCTTATACACATTTTTTTTTTTTTGATAAAGGTAGATTAACCTATAAGGAATCTTGTATTACATTTTAAAATCTTAGTTCTAAAAAGAAAAATTTTTACGAATTATTAACTCAAAATAATTTGCTAATTTTCGTGATTTTTACATATTTTGTCAATTTTTTGAACTCTAAATGACTAATAAAAAAAAAAACTGTGACTAAGGATTTTTAATATTTTTCAAATCTCATTGTAACAATATAGTAGGAGCCTTGTATTAAGTATTAATTTTTAAGTATTTTTACTCAACAAAATATTAATTATTTTTTTATTTTTGCTTCAATATCTAATAAATTTTGAATTTTGACAAAATTCAATAACCATTAAATATTATGCAGTAATATTCCAAAAAAAAAAATTGTTATAAGTTTCAAACTATTATGATTTGTAAAGACTACTAGCAAAAATCCAAAAACAAGAAAATGAAAAAATATACAGTTGCATTAAATCAGCGCTTTGGTAATAAGTAATAACAAATAATGACAAAATCATATCTTAAAATTAGTCCAAAAAATGTGTACTTACTTTAATTAGAGCTAAACTGTTGTATCCATGAACATTAGCAATGACATTTTCTTTAATTATGGTTGATAAATATCGGTTAAGCAACCTGAAAATTTACAAAATAAATGTATACTAAAATAGAGGAATACTATTATTAGGTTAGGTTAGGTTATAAAACAATCACTTTATATTAATTCCTTGATTTACAACAAAAAAATTGAATAACATCACTTTTGTGTCAGAAAATGCTGGTTTAGATGAAATAATTGTAAATGTCGCGGCAATATCTGCTACAATTGTACCACAGTCAACTGTTAAACATGACTTCTTTAAGAACGGCAACAAGTAAGTGTACAATGAGTCATAAAGTATAAATATTTCATTTTCTATAAAAAAAAAAAAAAATTTAATACTTTTTCTGGAAACATAACATAAATCAAGTTATTGATTTTTAAAATATTTGTTTTCAACATGTCTATTCACACTAAGCACATTATTCAAATTTGAAATAATAATTAGATAAGAATTTATATAAGAATTTTCAAGCCATACTCTGAGTCACAAGAGAATGCATCTACTCTACTCTACTAAAGTTGCGCTTTTTGGGTTTTTCGCTTATATCTCGAAAACGTATAATCGCTATTAATATTTTTAGAAGTTGGATGGAAATTATGATTTTATGAACAAATGGTGATATAGTTTAAATTTATATAAGTAGAATATGTAAAATAATATGTTGTATAACATTTTTATTGCAAGGATAAATTGAAAAAAAATTAAAAACTCAATTTATGCATATATTAATTTTTTAATAAGCACAATGGCTCTAATCTTGATGTTTTTTGAGGGAGGGTCATCCAAGGAGGGGGGTGGCAAAGTAAAAAATGAAAAAAACGAATATGGTAGACAATATGATGGATTGTTTTATGAATATAGTGAGATAAAATGGTTTTTTTTGTAATATTCTTTTTTCGAAGGTGTAGCTCGAAAACGGTTGTGAATTCGAAAAAAACATAAGATACAGTAAAACCTGTGTAATATGGAACCCGAATAACATGGAAACCTGACTTTTATGGAAAAATGTTACGGTCCCGGCGAACCTAATGTAGTTTTAAATACATCGTTCCCTGAATAATATGGAACCTGTTTAACGTGGAAATGGAAACAATATTTTGTCATGAACCTGTATATCATGGAAATATGTACATGTACTATTTTAAAATTATCAGTCAATGAATATAATCTATATCAATTATATAGATTATTTCGTTGCAATAAGTTTATTTTATCGATTAGTGTCGTAGTAGTGTTCTGACGTAAGGTGCGTATAGACGTATACTATACGTATAATATACTGATATTATTACTGATACTACAGTGAAACGTTGCACTTCAATAGACGTTGAACAATCCAGTTCCGAAGACGAAACAGATAATGTACCATTGCACGGCAATGATATTAAAACGTATAAGAACGCCCTCCATGAAATAAAACGATTAGAAATGTTCGCATTGGATCAAAATAATGAAAATGAACTTCTTGAATCAATTCTGAACTTGAAAAATTTAGTAGAAAAGAAAATGGCAAGTCAAATAACAAAACAAAAAACATTGGATGAATTTTGGAGTAAGGATTAATAAATAATATGTAAAATATATGAAATAAAAATGAATAAATAATAAATAATAAATTATATGTAATAAAGATCTATTGTTAATTTTTTTTTTTACAACCTGTATTAAATGGAAACCTGTCTAAAATGGAAAAAATATCCGGTCCCAACCGTTTCCGTTTTACACAGGTTTTACTGTATAAAAGTTTTAGATAATTACATGAGCTTTATTTTATTATTTAAAAAAATTTTCCTCCGATGCACCGTTTTCGAGATATAAGCGAAAAACCCAAAAAGCGCAACTTTACCCCCCCCCCTCCCCCTACGGCTCGCCACCTAGGTGTCAGGACTTTTAGTATGTTAACACCCTAAGCCCCCGAACAAGTTTCTGAAGTTTCGCTAAGTTACCTGCTCACGCAATCTACACCTCATTTTGGGTCATTCATTGACTGGACTACTATGCAATATTGTTTTTTTTTTCAATATCAGAACTTCAAAAAAAGTTATTGAAGTTTGAAAAACACAAAAAATAATGGATTTTGAAACAATAAGAACCTTTTTTTGTGTGATATCAAAAAAATAAAAACTATATTTCACAGATAATATTCCAAACTATATATTATATAACAATTTTAAGTCTTAATTATCATTACAGCCCGAGTGGTTATATCCCATGCAAAACAGTTTTTGCTATGTTGTACATTTGTATTTTGTAAGACAGAGACAACACATATGGGTGAGCATCTTCTTAAGATATATAATAATATGTATATTATAATATACTTATTATTATTATTATATCTATAATATAAAAAAAAACAACAGATAATGCCTTAAATATAAAAGATATTACTAGATGTAGACTTTTGTTTTAAATAATTATAGTTATAATATAATATTACCACGTGGGAAAGGCATGGATTGATCATTTCCTACTTTTTTTAACTTCTCCAGTATTAGTATCACCGTTTGCAAGACTTCATTATTTTCCGATGGTTTTATTGTACTAAGATAATTTCCAAACCAAGAACCTTCAAAAACAATGTTAAATTAAATCAAATCAAAAAATAATGTATTTTAAACTTACCAAAAAGTGTATGTTGCCCATAAGTTAAGGATTCACTGAATACAAATACTTCTTTAAGACCATCTAAATAGACGGTGATGTGTTCTTGAGATGTAGTATTTAATGTATCTGAGAGTGATGTTCCATATGCAGTCATTGAAGTGTTCCTCTGTGAATGCAATATTAAAAATGCCACAGTGCCTTTCCAATATGTCGATCTAGTATTAGGGTCCAATTTTGATTCAGAAATTAATTTTACAAGATGTTGATATTTAAGTGCCTAATATATAAAAAAAAATATATCTATTATTAAAAGAATATTTTAATACATATAAATTATTTGATTATTTTCTTACTATTTGTGATGTATCATCTGACATAATCGATAATGCCAAGAACAATGTTGTAAAATTATAAAATCCAATATCATTAAATGACATAAGTTTACTTGGTGAGAATTTTGAAAATATTCTACCTTTTATTTGATTCCAATCTTTTGAGTTGTATTTGATATTTTGTAAATGAAGACCTGACATTATATTGTTATAAAATTAAAAATGAATTCCAAAATTATGGTATATTAATTTTCATTTCCAACACAAAACATTGAAATAAAATCTATGTATATTACCTTTTTACATAATATTAATAAAATAATTTTATAATTTGTATATTAACACAAACTTATTTCTCTTGGAATGTTTAAAATGAATTAAATCTAATCTATTACGTTATTAAAAAAAAATATAATTTAACAATTTTAACTTGTAAAAAAGGGAAGTTACATACCAAGTAATCTTTGAAATAATTGAAAACTATTGTAATTAGATAATAGATCAGTTTGTTGAGCAGAAAACAGATTGTTCATCTGAATAAGAAGTTCTGACCCATTTTTACTAAAATATCAGATATGACACGACAATTAATACTTATTTATTTAATAAACCCATACCTATATATTTTTTTATTACCTGATACAAGCAATATTCTGAATCTTCATGTCTGATGAATAAAATGTTGAGTTTAGTCTTTTATGAAAATATTCCCACAATACAATTACTGGTTCAGTATTTAACGACGATATTACAATATTTTCCAATAAACAAACTGATAATTTTAATTGAACTTCATTAGGTTCATTATTAAGAAATTCCTTAAGAATGAACACCAAACCACTATCTTTCAAATCCTAGTTAAAAAATAAAAACGAGATTTTATTTATTTCCATAGTCTAATTTTAGTAAAAATAATCAAAATATTATGTTTTGTTGTGATGTGTATAAATCTATACAATAATATTTTAAACAAAAAGTAAAATATTTAAAGTACCTAATAACAATATATTGAGAAATTTAAATTTAAATTTATTGATAAAACATTTCTTGTCACATTCTTCACATTCTCTATGGGTGCCGATCTTTATCCATTCAATTATTATATCTTTTCTCTGATTTCTTCTTTTAATGTCTGCAGAAAGAACAGGTGTTGAACACCAAAAATACTTCATTTGCCAAACAACTTACAGAAATTTTTCTTACTTTATCTTTACCTGCCATATTAACATAATTCTAGTACCTAACTATCTAATATTTTTAAACAACATATTATGATTCATCTTATTTATTGTCAAGACTAATTGTATCTAAATAAAAGAACACCATATATGTTTATTTAACAAGTGACAAAATGTAAACATGAAAACCTAAGATGACTTTTTATAATTTGAAAAATAATGTTATTATTAGTTTTCAACAATAAAACAAATAATAAATTGTACGTTATATTAGTAAAATTGATGATCAATTTATTAAGATACCTAGGTGTCAAGGCCGTATCTGTGGGGAGAGAGGACCGAGGGCCAGACCCCCCCTAAAAAATATATTTCAAAACTAAATGCTTCATTGCTCTCTTATTATTCTTAAATAATTTGGATCATTATCTTAAATGAAAGGTAGAATTTTAATTCCATATATTAATTATTAACTGATGGTAACAATTAAGTTAAGTTATATCATTATTAATTATTCACTATTGAGTATATATATTAAGCAGTATTAATGAAACTTACTATTGATGTTGATTTTTCAGATTGTTGTAAACTGTTTAAAAGCCATAATCGAAAAATAAGTTCATCACAATCAACATAATTGACATTCGTTAAAGCCGTGTTGAAATATTGCCAGAAGTTCTAATAACAAATTAATGGAAATTGTATTGTGTTTCTATCAAAATAATGTTTAATTAATGCACTTACATCAGAGTTGTATAGTAATTGTTGTTTATTAATTAAATACTGTAAGAGTACCAAAAAGTCATAGGTACAATCACAAAGCAATGCATCTTTGAAATGGAGATCTTTGAGTTGTAGCTATGATAAAATATAATAAGAATAAAATAACAATGTTGATTATTAATAAAAAATATATAAAATAATACTAGTTTACTTTTTTAAATCTATTTCTTGCTAACTGTACTAAATCATTCAAAGCATTATGTAAAGAATGTTTAAAAGTATCTTTACTTTTGGGTAATTCTGAAAGCAAAGATAATTGAAACCATCTTATATCCAAATGGCAATGGTATAAATGATAGTAAATGTTATTCTGTAAATACAAGAAGAAAAATATACATTTTAATATTCATTAATAACTTCAAATAGAATAAATTACAATGGAAGACCATTGATAATTTAGGGCAGATTCTAATCCAAAGTCCATACCCTTCCATTTATATAAGAAACTTGTAAATCTTAAAATTATTTTCTTAAACATCTTATACAAATCACAGACTACATCAACTGCGTCCCCTACTAAAATCCAACTTACCAATTCAGAAAAAAATGCTAATTTATAAACTTCCCCTCAATCCTATAGCTACTTATGGAATCCACTTTTGGGGAGCTGCCAAAAATTCCAACTTAAAAAATCTACAAGCATTTCAATCAATATCCCTCAGAACAATAACCAATGCCCCCTGGTATGTAAGTAATCTAACTCTCCATAATGACCTTAACATATCACCCATCTCCGACCAAGCCTCAAAATTATATAAACGATTTCACAAAAAACTACATCTTCACCCAAACCCCCTCATCGCCAATCTATCCACTATCGAGCTACCCAATACAACTCGTAGATTAAAAAGAAAATGGTCCAGAGACCTCTTATCCTAAGGTCCAACATCGGTTTAAACTTGAACTCTGATTACCTAGCTTTACTTTTATTTTTTTCATTTCTCTTAATGTATTCATTTTTCCGTTATACCTAGTACTAACTGAAGAGTAATATCAATGGATATTTTTCTCTTATCATGTGAACTCATGTCAAAAATTCTATTACTCAAATTTACTTATTGTATTATATTAAATATAGATTGTAAATAAATTTTTATAAATAATAAAAAAAAAAAAAAACATCTTATACACCCCTTTATACACAAATATTGTTTATAAGCACTCATAGGCGCAAATAAAGGGGTGGCTTTAGGGCTAAGCCCCCAAAAATGTCCATAGTCCTCCCAAACATTTCCTACATTTTGTTTTAAGCTTATTCATTATTATCAAAGTAAGGCTTTAACCCCCCCCCCCCCAAATATAAAACGTTATTTGCACCTATGTAAGTAGCAAGTACTTACATACAATACTCCCTCCGTTTTCTATGCACATGACACAAAGTAATGGACAACATTTTTTAGATTATATCGTCCAACAAAATGTGTATAATAATAATACAATTTTTTTGTTCTTCTACTTATGTAGATACTAGATGGTAAATTAAAAAAAAAATATATATATACATATAATAATGAATATTGAATAGCTATTTTGTTAAAAATATAAATTGCTATTTAGTAGTGAATGAATGTACTTTTTTGATTCCTATGAGATATATTGAGCAACAATTGTTTGGCCAAGTACCTACTTATTTTTATAATATTATAAAAATATACTTAACTGCATTAAATACTTAAGTACAATATACAAATAAAATAAATTTCTGTTTTTACAATTTAAAAATTTAGATAGGTAGTAGGAAAAAATATTAATAATAAAACATTTTACTTTGCTATCAGATGAAGATAGTGCATGTTGTATAATGGTTTCAGATAAATGATGAAACTGTCCAAGTGTTGAATATAAATTATTTAGTTCTAATTCAATTTTTTTCTCATGAGATTCCATCAACCAATTATAACTTTCACATGCCTTCATTCTGGAAAAATAAAATAAATTCCTATAATTCTATTCATGTTTATAAAATAAATAAATTACCTTTGAAGACTGTCTCTTAAAAATATAAGAAACTCAGAAATTTGATGTCTAATATCAGAAAAATTAATTGGTTTGCAATTGCTTTGGTCATGAAATCTGAATGTCTTATATTGATCTCGTACAACAGAACTTAAGCTTAGCAAATGTTTTCTGAATATGAATGTAGTAATAATTATTAATTAAGAATTTATAGTAGCAATACATTAATTTAATACATACTTTGCCATTTTGAATAGTATAGGAATATCGTACACTAAACTATTTCCCTTATGGAATGAATTACCAAACAATACATAACGGTCTGATTGATTTTCATCATCATTCGAAATAGAATTATTGAAGTTCTGTTCACTTCTTACAAATCGTTCATTTGAAATATTTGGTTGTCCTTTGCAGTTAAAACAATTAAATGGCATTGTGGACTGATCTATACATTAACACATTAAAATATTAAATAAATATATTATATGTTAAACTATAATTAGCATTGATCAAATACATTGAATATATTGCATAAATATTGTTCTAGTTTACTTACTGTCATCTTCTATACCACGACCTGTTGAGAACAAATGCATAATATCACAATTATGTTAAACAACGAAATTAGTAAGGAACTTTGGTGGATACTGATATACCACTTTTGGACCCTCTTGACTGTCCTCTCCAGTGTTAACACTCTCCACTGAATAAGCAATTAATTATAAATTAGAAAAACAGGAAGAAGGCAAAATCATGTTACTCAATGGTAAAATAGTACACTATTACACAGAATATTGTAATTTGTATATTTTATTGTTATCAGTTCCTTTCAAATGTCATCTTCCTACGACTCACATCTGGCGGGAAAATGTTAGTTCATGATGTGACCAGTTACCGCTACATGGTAGTTGTAACCACGATTAAAGATATAATCACAGAATAGATGAAATCTATTAAATCTTTCATCTATTCTGTGATATAATGGTTGCCCGGCGGGTTTCGAATCGAAAATTTATTTGTCATTTGTGCACGCACACGTGAACGTGTATAGTGGAAACCCGCCTAGTGTCACAAGCACGATTAAATTAATTATATCTTTAATCGTGGTTGTAACCATAGATAATATATTATATACTACATGATAGTATGAATGTATGATACCCATTGACTATAATTATAATATAATATATATATATATTATATATACTAATATATATACTATATGTCTATATATATAATAATTAGAGTCCGGATTTGTATGCACTCAAAAAGGCCAAAATAGTATGCATTTATGCATTCAAAAAACTTCAAAATATGCACTTGATAGTTGATATGCTCTTATTTTTTTTAATAATATGCAAAAATATGCTCTTATACCCAAAATGTATGCATTTTAATATATTTTTTTAATTTCTTCCATAAATAATAATTCAATAAAATTAGATAAACTTAATTTTTTAATTATAGACATCGAATTTAAACATTTATTAAAGAACAATAATAATTTAAAAATATATTCAACAAATAAAACAAATACTTTAATTAAGAATAATAAAAAATAAAAAGGTGGGTAAGTGGATGTCGCTCTGCTGTACAGTAGGTTACAAGTGGGTCACTGTATAATGGACAGTATTAAATTTGAATTCAATGATATAATATCACTGTATAAGAAAAACGATTCTGAGCGGAGACGGTTTGTCAGTCTAGGTATTAGACATACCTATTATAGGTAGGTATACTTATCTATAGTATTAAAAAAAAAAATTGACCTATAATAGGTATTAATAATAAATTCCAAATTAATCATATCACAAATCACAATATCCATAAGGTAACGCTTTATACAGGTACTTTAGAAGTTTCAAGTACCCACAAATAATATTATACAATCATTACAATCACAACAAAATAAACAAAATATTTATTCCAGGTTTTTTAATATGTAATTTCGTCCAAATTTGAACTTAAAATGACTATAAAAATAAACTGTGCTTATGTATTTCTTAGAATTTTTGACAACATAATTAAATATTTACGTGGAATCTTGTTTTAAATTTTCAATCCTTAGATATAAAAGTTGAACATTTTATAAATTTTTAACTACAAAATAATTATTCAATTTTAAATTTGATAAATTTTGTCAACATTTTAACTTCAAATTTTTCTATTTTGGATAACCTAATTTCTTCTCGCCCAAATGATGACCTTCTACTTTTCGGTGATTTTAATTTGCCAAATTTAAGTAAAGCATCATTAAATGCTAACTTAAACCTATCCTCTCCTGAAGCTATTTTTTTGGAAAACCTAGCATTTCTTAATCTTTTTCAAATAAATACAATCTTTAATAGTTATGGTTCAATTCTGGATCTTATATTATCCAATTCTAATTCTC
>NC_042494.1:35949330-35985564 GCF_005508785.2 Acyrthosiphon pisum | reverse complement strand
ATTTTTGACTTTAAATGCTTATAAAAAAAAACTGTGACAGAAGGATTTTTAGTATTTTTCATCTGCCTTTGAAACAATATACTTGGAGCCTTCTATTAAATTTTAAAGCTTTTTTGATCAACAAATACAATTTTATTGATATTTTTAGAAAAAAAACTAAAAAAAAATGAAACCTGACAATGTCCGTAAAGAGCTCAAAATAAGCCAAAATATTTTGAAAATATTATGGTGTATAGAAAATGCTAATATAAAAATTCAGTCAAAATATCATGTATCTACGGTCATTTTTTTTAAAGTTATACCAAAAACCAAATTCAATTTTGTGAAAAATCGATTTTGCGTCAAAATTCCCGTTTTTCCTTAATTTTTCTTGACGCTTTTAAAAATTACTGGGAATTTTAAATTTTGACCTCCCCAATGCATCAACGATATTCACATATTTTCGTGTCTGTGTACACGATAAGTAGTCGAAATAATGCTTCGATTTTCAACTTCAGTAGGTATCTTGTTCGATTGGAAAGTGAATATTAATGAATTAATAATTCCAACTTTCAACTTACACGGAATTTTGACTTAACAATACATTTCTGTTTAAAAATTTGAAATTTTTTTGAAGTTTTTACTGATATTTATCTTTCCAATTTTTAAACGAGTTGTTAAATCGAAATTTGGAGTTATTAAATAGAAATTCTGAGAGAAAATTTTTTCTATGTGGCACTACCATTGAACAATATTATAAATTGTTCTGTGCTCCAGTCAAGGGTGGATAGGTAGTATTTATGTTACAGGTAAATATTTGAAAGGGCCGCCAAACTGAAAAAAAAAATTTGATAATTAGATACCTATTCAATCCAACATCTTTACCTATGAATACAATGTTTCGTGCGAAAACGTATTTTTAGTATATTGATCAATAAATGAAAACAATGAAATTAGCCCTTTATAAAACTTAACAATGTTAAATAATTAATATAAGATACAATAAAAGTGAAAAATAAAACAACTAATTATACTTGTATTTATTATTAATTACAAAATTATGTTTTTATTGGTTTAAATTGTTTTTTTTTTTTTTAAATGTCTTTATTTTGTATTTTTTTCATAAATATGTACAAAAGATATGGTATTAGTGGATTTAATACATTTTAGATTCTGAGTGGAACGATGAATGTATTGTCAAAATGTCGAGTTTTAAATCGAATATTCAGTGGTAATATTATTTTCTATGTGACACTACTGCGTTTCCGTAATTTCATCTATTCACTCCATAAGAACATTTTTGTTAATAACAAAGAAACATTTTTTTTTTTTAATTTCATTTAGTTAATTTTTAATCCTCGTAAAACAATGCATACACCACCTTAGATTTTGTATAGAATATAAAAATGATATATTTTCTGATTTTCATAGATACAGTTCATACATATTATTTATTTATTTTTATTAAAAGAAAAACAAATATAAGTAATTTACCTTACATATAAAATATATTACTGACAATACCAAACAATACTTTCATTGTAATATAATACTTAGATCAGGGTGGTCCAACTTTTTATAGTGGGCGGGCCAATTTACACATTCATAAATACACTGGGGGCCGCCTAAAGAAAAAAAAAATCTCTCACCACGAGAATTCGGATTCACTGTGGCTAATATACAAACACGATACTTACACACGTATGTAACAAGCTGAATTTAATTATGGTTTTGTATACTACGTTTCATAGTTTTTTTTTCTGAAAAATGTTATTTTTATAATTTGTCTTCTAGGGTTCACGGGATGCTTCTACTGGATGACTTCCCCCTCCTGTCAATCACATCACGTCAAATTTACTTATTGTATAACAATATGTAAATAAAAATATTTGTTCAATAAAAAAAAAAAACTAAGGGCTGTGGGTTGGACCACCCTGACATAGATAATACTTTTTGGATTTCTTGTTGTTTAATGAAAAATATACTCTTAATTTATATAATAACAAGAAATAAATCTTATTTTATTCAATACAAAAATGTATAAAAATTTTTAAAAAAAAACCAGTTACAAAATATTGCTTTGTTCATTTAACTTGTCCAACTTGGCACAATTTGTTTAAATATCCACTGTTGATTAGCATTATTAGAATCACACGGCATTAATATTACTTGATCGGATGATGGATGAACACTAAGACACTTCCTTGTTATTGAATGTAGTAACAACTTGTTAGTCTAAAAAGTAAATTGATGTATTAGTTATAATATATATTACTTAATTTATTGTTAATCGCTTTGGAGTATATAATAGTTTGTCACATCATGGATTTTTTTACCTCAATGACGCAATATAGATTTAAAACAAAAATTATTTTATTTTATTCACAATAGTAATTTTTATAAATAAAAACCAATATATTTATTTATTATAAGATAAATACACAATAAATTACATAAGATAACAATGGGAACGTAGATCACAATTGATTGGCAAACTTAAGCATCCTGTACATGGGGTGATTGTGGCTGAAGGAAGTGGACTGAGTTGGAAAGTAAAAAGGAGCGTGATTTCGAACATTGTGAGAGGGGACTTTAAATAGGATTTTCCATAGTAGGTCAGGACGTCAGGTGAGTCGATAGAGTTGTCAAGAAGAGCATGAATGAACTATAAATCAATACAATTTATGGTATATTTAGAAAATGGTTAATATCAGAATAGTTATAATTAGGAGATGGTAATTTAAGAATAAAAGCAGCGTAGGAAAGAAATTTATACTGAACTCGCTCAAGATGTAACTGATCCTTAGAAAGGTATTGGTGCCAGACAACAACCCCATATTCTAAATGGATCTAACAAGAGCAAAATACAAAGAACAGAGACAGATAGGTGACGAAAAAAGCTTGGTATTATGTTTAATAAAACCTAAAACCTTATTAGCTCAACCCGTAATAATATCAATGTGATGGCTAAAAGAGAGAATGGAAGAGTAATAAATACCAAGATCTTTTATAATAGATACACGTTGCAGCAGAATGTTGTTAAGCATGTAGGAGTGATGAATAGGATTTTGTGATCTAGAGAAGGAGATGACATTACACTTCCTAATATTAAGAGAGAGGCCTAGGGTGGATACCCAATGATTAAATTGATTAAGTTCATTTAATAATAGTCGACAGTCAGAATGGGCTTCAATTTTATGTCATCAGCATAGAGAAGGAAATGAGCCTTTTTGGGGAAACTGGAAATTGGGTCAACATAAAGGCAAAACAATAGAGGACTCAAGTGACTACCCTGTGGAAAACCAGAAGTGACATCAGATAAGCTAGATGAAACACCATTTAACTTAACTAACTGTTTACGGTTGGATAGGTATGAATGGAACAAGGAAAGAACAGGATCCCCAACACCAATATGGTCAAGTTCTTTAATAAGTAACATATGAAGAACAATATGAAGAACAGTGTCAAAAGCTTTTGAAAAATCGGTAAAGGTGACATCAACCTTAACTAATGCAGTCATAAATAAAGGAAAAGATAGAAACGCTACAGGAAATAGTACTTCTCCCAGTAAGAAACCGTGTTCTTGAGGAATAAGAATATGATTTAAGTTAGGTCCCAAATAGTTGAATAATGATAGATTTAAATATCTTAGCCATGTGAGGTGATATGGAGATTGGACGATGGATGATATGTTTGCCTGCTTAGATCACGAAAATATTTCCAAAAATCAGGAGGCGATTGAAATAACTGGGTCTGAGTAGTATTAATATTAGCATAATAGTTAAGCTTAGAAAGGCATTTGCACTTAACTCTTAATTCTGAGGATTTGCAGTAATCACAAGGGAAGGAAGTTCTTTTAAATAATCAATGTGCCATTTTTTTTTATAAATTACATTTTTTAAATCTTTAGAGACCCAATGAGGAACTGACGAGGTTTTATAGATTTTGAGAGGAATAAAGGAATTAATACAATGCAATAAGGCATCATTAAAAAAGTGGCACTATCATTTGCACTGTATGGAGGAAAGGTATCATTCCAATTGAAAGACAGATAAAACTAAATGATGTTCAGATAATTAGCATTCTTGAAATCTATGCATAATAAGTAGGAACAATAATTTTTAGTGACTGGAATAGTTGAATTGAGAAGTGTCACTCGATAGATTAAACTAGTAAATCTCTAGGGCAGGTTCTTTTGATACATATCTAAGGGTTATCAGAGATTGTGCGGGAGCATAGTCAATTAATAAGTGGGTTAACTTGGAATGAAAAAAAATAGTATTATTTTGTTATGCGTTTGAAATTTGAATCTTTAAATTATTTAAGAGATTATTATTTTTAATGAACCAAGGAACAAAGCAAACTGATTGGAAGGCCTGAATAGTTCTCAAATGAGAATATTTGACAGAGCCCAATATCTGGACGCCATAAGACCACACTAGTCTGATAATAGTTTATTACTGAAGGATATCTTTTATAGGAAAAGTGGTCAGAATAGGTTGATTCTTTTAATTTTAAGAGGATGTTAACCGTCAGTGCACCATTTATTTTCTCTCTCTTACCCACGAGTAACATAGCAAATTAACGTTTAGTAGAAGCAAACCATGTGTTGTTACTTTTAACTGTTAATATTAAGGTGAGTTTACCTATTATCACATATTAACTTTAAGTTAATAACATTACCTGTGTCCCTCAGTGGATATTTTACAATATTTTAATTTGTATACAATTTATGTGTTTTTAAATTGTAATAATTTACAAGCTCATTTAAATTAACATATCATAAAATATCCAACACAGATAATATTCTCAGCTTAAAGTATGATAATAATTATAAATTAATGAATTTATCTCAAATTATAAAAACATGAAATAAATTGTGGTTATAATTATTACTAGATAGTAGATTATGTTAAAGCATGCAGCAACAAATTGAAAATAAAATAATAATAAGTTTTTTTTTCTTTTATCAATTTTTAATTGAATAAGTTACTATCAAAATGTAAATGTATATACAAATGTAAAACTTATGGTCTTATTAGTCATAAATTTATAATTGCAAGACCAATAAAAAAAAAAAAAAAAATTATAGAAAATAAACACATTTAATTCTTTTTGCAATAATTTTTCAATTACTTAAATAAATGGTTGTAAAAATACAATTTAAAAAAATTATGTACTTATGAGTCAATATTGTTTTTAGTCTTAAAGGGAACCAAATAAATATGTTATTATATTATATATATTTTAAATTTATACATTATACTTACGGATTCATATTGCCATGGCCCATCAACAGTTCCTAATGGACATACAACTAATTTTACATTTTGTCGATCAGCAAAAATACAACGTTCACCAACACTAAGCTGTCCTTTTGTATTCAATCTAAAAAGCTATAGCAAATTAAAAAAAAATTTTATTAGTGTATAATTAAATAAATTATTTTTCACTTTTGATATTTTAACATAAGGTACAAAAAGGAATAAATTAATTTATTTTACAGAAATCAATGGTATCTTAAGTGAATTGAATATTTCATAGGATAAATTAAAGAATAACTAAAAAATGGTTTAATATGAAAGAGTTACAATACATTTATATACAAAAAAATACTATAATCACTTTTACTACAGTTCTACAATCTACTGTTTCAATGTAAACCAACTAAATAAATGTACTTTATGGTTTGTTGGCCAAAGTCACAAGTGACAGTGACAGTGGCTTTCTATGAAATAATGTAAAGACCAATTAGAAATGTGTGGAAATACTAAAGTAGATTTAAACAATAGCTACTTGTATGAATTACGTGTAGTCTAAAAAGAGAAACATAAAAATGTTAGGTAGTTATAACTTAAGCCACAAATACCAGCCAACATAAAATATAAGTATAAATCTTCTGTATTTACTAGTACAATAAGTGGTAAGAAATATTTGGTACAGAAAATAGATAATTGACAAAGTTTGTTCTAAAAGTAAAAAAACTCCACAAAATAATACGTCTATCAATACTATCTACCAGCTACTTGTATTATCAGATAATTTATATTTTATGAGAGTTTCAAGATTATCGACACACACAATTCTTTCAGATTTTTTTGTACAACAATAACTATTTTATTTTATAGTAAAAATGCTTTTTCGTAATTTACAACAGCATACACACAATATCTTTTTACCCTTTCTATTTTAAATAATTATATTTTATGCATGTGAAACATTAAAATTTTAAATGTGTGTATTTTTGTGTTACCTGATAAAATATTCATATTTTATAGTATTATAGTGTATAACAGGAAATTTATTATTTTAAATAAATGAAGTGTATGCGTTTTGCTCATAAATAATAATCAACCAATGAAAGATAATAATAACACATTATTTAAAAATGTAACTTATATTGAGAAAAGATTAAGCATCCTAAAATAAATATATATATATTTTATTATAACAGTATCATATATACAAACATACTATTATTATAAGATTAAATTATTTTATATGCGGTGACAGTATGAAATATTTAACATCATAAACATTCTAGATTATTTTAATTTTTTACCTGATTATTTCCTTGTCCGTGACATAACTCTAAACCTACTAATGATGGTGGTTGATGACCTCTGGTATCTAGGCAAGTTGTTTTGCCGATATTTCGTAACTAAATTTAAAATTAGTGTTAAGGTTAAATAGTTTATATGTAATCAAATAAATAACTTACTTCCCCCCAGTATAGATTTGGGGGAAGTTCAGGAAACTTTGTATACACATCATATGCAACATTTTCCATGAACCATGAAAAATCTTTGCATTGCAGTTTATCCTTCAATTCCAATTGTTTGGATATATCACCCATGTCCAAGTAGCGCGCTAATGGTTCACGAGTATAAAAGAATTCTTTATGTTTATTATCAAACCATGTCTCAATTACACGTTTGTAATTCTAAAACATTAAATACAATATAAAAAAAATAATTTTTAAAAATATAAATGATAAGTAATATTTAATACATACATATGTTATCAAAGGTCCTTTGACCTTTTTGCCAAGTTCTCCAAAATTATATGGCATAAATCCACGGTAAACATGTCCAACTCGGGAACAAGGGACCCATTCAATGCTACCACCACACTGCCAAATCTAATAATAAAACTTATTTAATACTTATAACTTTATAAGCATTCAATAATAGAAAATTATACTTTAACTGTTAACTTTAAATTAAAAAATAGGTATGTGATGATCTTTTTTTATGAATAAAGCTAAATTAAAAATTTTGTTAATATATTAAGTATAACATAAACTTTACTTTAAACGACAATTCAAAATTTTCTCCTCCCCAGACAAGTAACCCAGGATCATATGCTCCAAGTTCTAGAAAATAATTTCTATCAATGGCAAAAAGACCACCTGCGTGAGTTGGCGACCTTGAAATAATTTAATAAGTATGAATTATTAATTTGAAATTTTATTTTATATTTATGCATATAGAAATTAAAAATGAATAAATATTACTTATAAGGTTCACTTTTGTAAATTCTTTTTCGTTCTTCTTGAGCAGGTATTTCAATTTCTTTATACAGCATACCCCATTCAAATATACCACGGAATAAATGATCTTTTTCGTAAACTGGACGATACTCCCAAGTATTATGATCAATTCCATCAATCACAGGAACTGTCATAATTTTTCTAGTAAAAAAAAAAATAATAATAACAAAAAGTAATCTTAAATTGTATGTATAAATAAAACAGGAATGGAAAACGTTTTTAAAAAAACGTTATTAAACGGAAAAAAACAAAAAACAAAAATAATTAATAAAACAAAAACAAAAAAACAAAAACCAAAAACTACTGAAAAACGATAACAAAAAATCCCAAAAACCGAAAAAAATTTAATAACGAAATCAAAAACAAAAACAAATTATAGTATTATACATAATAATATTTATATCACGAAAAAAAAAATTTCAGTTAAGTCTTTACTTTTTAATTTACCAATAATGCAGTTTCAAAATTTAAAAACATTTTAGTTTGAAATCAGAAATTTTAAATTTTAAATTTATATATAAATTATAATTTTGATTTAAAATTTAAATATTAAGAATAATTGTTAACTTTTAAATGATTTTCTATATTGCGCGTTACTATTATAAAAAAATAAAAACAATATTATCAAAAACGTTATTTGGAAACAATAGGAAATTAACGTTTTTAAAAATGTTAATCAAAAACAATATGGAAAAATAACGTTTTTAAAAACGTTAATCAAAAACAATATAGAAAAATAATGTTTTTAAAAACGTTAAACAAAAACTATATTTTTTAAATCAATAAACAAAAACGAAAACGAAAAAATTAAAAACGTTTTCCATCCCTGAAATAAAAGCTAAAATAGTTTGTACCTATCTCGGGCAATTGGTGCAATTAATGGTGGTAACCAATTGTATCCAACTTCACAATGAGCATCTAAGAATAAAATTACTTCCCCCCTAGCATTTGAAGCACCCTTTGATCGTGTTCTTATCAATCCTTCGCGTTCAGAATTTCTAATTAATCTTACTTTACCATTAAACTTTTCAATATAATATTCTAGTTTCTTTTTTAAATTTTCTGAAAATAATTTTAATTTAAAAATGAATCAGTTTTTTTATTAATTTTCTTAATAGTTTGATTTAAAATCAAATCACCTTTACTACTAAAGTCATCAACCAAAAGTATTTCTTCCAAAAATTGAGGTGGAGTTCTATTAAGAATACTGTGGACAGTTCTCAATAAAGATGACCAACCTTCATTATGAAATACTATTATTACACTAGTACGTGGTAATTGTTCTGGATAAGTCCAATATTTACACCTGTGGAATTTAATTAATAAAGTAAAAGTTTGAATACAATTATATATAATTTAATATTACTCCTCCTCGCGGTGATCTGGAATTGATCTATTTAGAGAGATATCGTCTGAGCAAGCCATGTTCATGCCATATTCGGATAGGGACTGCAATGCTTCATTTTCTCTATCACTTGGTACATGGTGAGCTTTACCTTTTTCCCCAGGACCCGGTTTATTAGTAGAAGTAGAATACTCAAAATTACCAAAAATTTGATCACGATAAATTGGTACCTAAAAAAGGATAAAATTCTTAATGAATATTACTTACATAAACAAACCTAAAAATTACAAATATAAGTTCTTACCTGATTTGAAAATCTAGAATGTTTAGGAAGTGTTGATTCATGTGAGTTTTGTATACTTTCTGAGCGTTTATATAAAGCCAATAGTAATAGTAAGATAATAAAAGTTCCAATACTAATTTTGGCAAATTTATTGCGCTTTAACTGAATAATTCTAAATCTTAAAGACATTTTTGATTTTAGAAAATGAATACCTAAGATAAAAATATATGATTAATTGTATGTAATATTAGATGTATATGTTTAAATTTTAAGCATTTGTTTTGTGACATAAAATGGTAATTCTGTAGTGTTTATACTTGTCTTATGTATTTTATAGAATAATTATCACTTTAAATATTAATAGGACATTATTAGTATTTATTTACTTACATTAGCAGTATAAAAATATGTAAAAATGGTGTAATAATATTGTTAAGTAGTTAAGTCCGGGTGTTATATAATCCACTGCAAATCGCATTAACGTGTGCAATAATGGGAAGATGACATTATACCAGAGAATATAGGAGAATTTTTACATGTTTAGGTATGTTGATTGTTGACGTATTAAATTTTAAATTTTATGGTTTTTGTTTGCGTGATAATGCAATTGATGATAAGAAAAAAACTATCAATATTAAAAGATACACGTCGTAACCATAGATAGATTATTATCTATGCTCGTAACCACAGAACAATAACCATAGATTCCGTGTTATCTAATATGGTCATAGCCCCGATAGATAATATCTTTTGGTTCGTGACCACGATTAAAGATATAATGGTTACCCGACGGACTATGTTACAAGCAATGGCAATTGAAATTACTTTCAGAATCAGCTGTTGAACTAACTTAGTGCGCGCTCTATAATACTAATATGAGATAATATTATTATATTAATATAGTATAATAGTACATAAATATTCCACTGCTGTCAAGAGCGCTGCAGAATTGTTCTTATTATGAGAGTAATATTAAAGACAACTATTCCATGCTCGTTGGGCAACCACTTAGATCATATACAATGGATGGAGTCATATTACGCATATTAGCATATTAGCATATTACGCGTATAAAATGTGTTGAAGCCAACATAACTATAGGGACTATAGGACCTGTGACATCTGCGCTTGCGCGACTGTTTATCTTAACTGCGCGTCTGCAGCACTTTGCGCCAAACATTAATGATAAGAGACCAAGCGCATGCGCATATCACTGAGGTCCTACAGTTTTGTTGGCTTCATAAATTGTTCGTATGACTCTATCCATTGTATATGATCTAAGGGCAACCATTATATCTTTAATCGTGTTGGTGAAAAAAAACCCACAAGTGATGCCAACTGTACCACAATTTCTTAATAACACATTAATTTAGTTAATAATTCAAGACAATATTAATATTGTACGACCATACAGGAGCAGGATGACTCGATATACCTACATACGGACATCGGGCAGTTGGGTCCCCCGATACAATTAGTGTGAACGCATTCGTATAAATGTTAAAAATATTGTAGAAGTGCACACTGGACCATAATATTGTCTCTTGAGGCTTTTACTGAGTGACTGGCTTGCTTGTCGATTTTGACTGATCCTTATATAGAACGATTTTTATGTAAGCAATCCCTTATTGGTGTGTATCGATTAAACATTAAGGTTAAGGTGTCACGATGGGTTTATGATTTTATATAGTATGGTTCAACGTACGTACCACTAGTAGAGCATTTGTGTTGTTTTGTAGAACGTACGATCGAACTTGGTGAGGATGACGAAATGTGGGTATTCTTTATATTGTGTTGCATGAGTTTTGTGTTTATAAGGAGTGTACGTATACACATAATGCGCATATGTATATGTATTTTGCATCTTTTCACATCGTGTATGGTTCGGTGTAATTAAATATCCTGTGTTTGAGTATACTATGAAAATAATTTATATCTAGTAATTTTTTTTTCCTATTATTTTTAAAAGTAAGTACTGTGCATTTTTTAAGCACAGACTATATCTCACTAGAAATCATCCTTCTAATTTATTGTTGAGGAATTTTATTTTTGGTATAAGAAGTGTCACAATCATTGTAAAACCAATACATCTATCACGCCTCTGAGAATCTAATATCGTACAATAGGTATCTACCGGGAGAAATTATTCCACGACAGTGGTGTATCAGATTAGCCTATCCAGAACGCCGCGTGACCATGAAATTATTAAATTAATAAGTGCATATTATTAATTATAAAATAAAATCATCCTGTGTCTCTTTATTTATACCTATGAGTTATTACTCTGTTTAACCTAAAGATAAAAAGATTTTTCATAAATGTTTTCGTGAAAGAAATTGTTTTAATAATAATATAGTATAGAAAACTCTTACTTCTATATCTGAAACAGTGAAACACATTGAATAGTTTTACAAAGAATTTTATTATTTTATGTTGACAATTAAAATTTAATTTTTCTAAAAAAAAATTTCGTTGTGAACATGGGAAAATCTGAAGATACGTGAAAAAAGTATCTAAATATATTTCACTGGATACATCTTAGATCTAGAGACTAGAACTAATATGAATTATATTGTATATTTTATTGTATTTAATAGGTGTACAATCTGCAATATAATTTTCAATATTTTATGAAATATATTATTGTATGATATTATATTATTATAATAACTAATAAATCTATATCTTTTTAAAAATTATTTATATTTTCGTTATCTAGTTTAAAACATAAAATGTAATAATAAGATAGAAAACAAAACGTGATGTAAAACCGTAAAAGTAGTAAGTATTTACCCCAGATAATGAGCTAAGGCTTTTGTATTTCACCGTTTTGACTAAAGCTCATAATCAGAATAATCTCTCAATTAACAGTGTCTGTAGACGACAGAGACCTTTCTTCCAACAAAAAGTCAATTCAATGATCTTTACTAATTATTGTTCTAATACTCAATATTAAGTGGGTGCTTTTGTGAGAATTTATGACAAGAGCTTATATTTTTTTGAGCTCATAAATATGAGTTTTGTTTATAGAAGGAAAACTGGAACAAACGAACAGTTACCTAATATTTATTGTTATTTATTTAGTATACATTTATAAGGATTATAAGTACAATAATAGTCTCTTATTAAAGACCACCAAATATAAACTTATAGCACAACCTGTTATATATAAATCTATATCACTGTTATTAGTTATTAGTGCAAAAATACCACTAAACAAATTAAACACGAGTGAATTTATATTTTCTAATATTACATAAATATTTAATTTAAACTCTAATTCAAAATGTTTATTTCAAAATTTTAAATGTTTATCGACATTCAATAAATATTAAATATATTTTATTTAATAGTGTCATCAATTAAAAAATTAACACGGGACGTATTTAATGTTAAAAATAGATATGCATATAAGTTCTGATGGGAATGCATAAAATAGGTACTTTATGATATCTATAAACTGAGTTTCATTCTTCATCGATTTTTCAGTTTCTTTAGTTGAATATTAAAGCTAGTTCATTTTTACTGTAAGGAATAAACATTTAATTTAATAAAGTATATTATATAGATAGCAAAATAATCGTTATTTATGTTTATGATCATTGATTAAGTTATCTTATATGCATATGTCATTTACTGATTAAGTTTATCGAAATCGTTCTACACAGGTTATACACTTATACGTATAGATACCTACCTATTATTTACTATGCAATGTTCTTTAGATTTTTTCACGTTTATTTAAACATGGTCGAAAGCGAGGAATTCTGGTATTATTTGATATAGATAGATTGATATTGATTAGTTTATTATAATATTATTATAAAATAAAATAAAATAATATGTGTTTTAGTTGGTAATAAATTAACAACCAATTATATTTATTAAAAACTAATTTCAGGTTGTTACATATTACTATATGAGTATTTCATACCTTCTTTTTTTAAACTATATAAACGTGAAACTATTCATATACTTCGAAACGGTTAATCTCAGAAACTACGCGACTGATTTTGCTGATTATTTTTTTTGTTGTGTTCGTAGTGGTCAGGACAAGGTTTATACGGAAGATAATTTTAGGAAAATTCAGCGGAAAAGTAGGAAATTTGGAACGCGAAAATACAACAGTGGCGACATATGTCATAATATATTTTTGTTTATTGTAAAGTGGCTATTGGTTATGACTGAATATAATTATTTTAGACCTGTATAATATTATATTCGGTCAAAACCATATAACTTAGTGAAAATGGTATTCCTAACGCTAACTTTCAACTATGGTCTGTTGTCTCGGGAACCTACACAGTACACATGTACATCATAACCAACGAGTTAATAAAACATTGTAATTAAGTACGCACCTCACGGGGTCTAAAATGTAAGTAGGTATATGATATATATGTGTATATATATTATATATACCTGAAAATATACTGATCACATAATCACAAGGGTGTCTCATGGGCAACGCTAATATAATAATTGAACGTGTCCTGACTCACTCACTGACTGATCAACGTAGAGCAAATAAAGAAAATTGTATTATTATAAAAAGAAAAAAATCGAAAGTTTCAAACTTTTAAATGTCTATAAATAATTTTAAAAAGGCCAACATATTTAGAAAAGATATAGAAAATGCTTATTAAAATATTTTGTACAAATTTTTAGTCACAACGAACTACAACAAAAAAACAAAATCGATTTTGTAAAAATCTGGTATTGCTAAAATATTCCCGTTTTTTGCTGGTTTTTGTTAATTGTTCCAGATTATTCTTAAGTACTTAAAATGGACTTAAAGTACTTAAAATGGAAAACTTTATATGTTTCCATCAAGCTTTAAAAAAACAAACAAAAAAAAACTTACTAGAACTAATTTGTTATCAGATAGGTAATATACTTACAAATTTCAATATTGAAGATTGAACAATATTAATTACCTTATACTGCAGCTACAAAAGGTGATGACCATGACACGCACGAAAAAAAAAAACAAACATCATTGTAAAACCAATACTTTAGTAAATATAAATACATTATTTTAAGTATTCTCAGTATATCTATCAGTATTCCATAACACTTATTATAGTTTTTAGGCATATTGATATACAGCTTAAAAAAACATTAAAGTAGGTAGGTACCTATATATTTATAGATACGGCATATTAAGCTATACAGTGACTACAAATTATTTTATATACATACGCGTATAATATACTACTCCAAATTCTTGCTTTAACAGATTAAAGTTATTCAAACCAAAAATGCAGTCATACTTATAGTAGATCAACGTACTGTGGGTTTATTTGTGGTGTAGGTACCTACCTAGTTAAATTGTTATTAAATATTATTAGTTAAATTCTCACAGTAAATTTTAGGTACCTAATAAGTGTGGTAAGGAAGCTTTAAGGTCATTCACCACTGGAGTTCTTGACCTTCAGATCAAATACTCTTTCAAATAATATACATCATATTATTATCTAAGAACAACATTTAATTTTACATAATATCTAACAATATTCCATTATTATTTTACAGTTATGTAGATAATTATAGTCTATAGGTATTCAATAAATACGATGGTATAAAATATGATTCGGTTAATATAATATTTAAAAAAAAAACATTTTATAATAGCTAAAAATGAGAAAAAATTTAAATACTAACCTGTGTGTGTTATTACTTATTAGTTATAGTTAATAATTTATTAAACAATATATATATTTTTATATAATATAATAGTACCTATATATTATTTAGACATTTAAAAAATTAAAACAATGTTCACAGTTCACGATTAGGGTTTAAAATGTTCCTTCCAATAATCAAGTCATAGATTGTTTATTAATTGTTTCTTTTATTAAAAAATTAAAACTGTTTATTAAATTATTTGAATTTATATATTTCCATTGTACGTCAATTTACTCTCAGAGTTACAATTTAAATTGTGATGATATCCCAACTAATATGAAAAGAATAGTAGTAGTAACCTTAGCAACACAACTGCATTGATTTATCGTTATTTTGCTTAAAACACTCAGCATTATATCAATTGATTTTTTTATTTATTATAATTTTTTATACCTTCTATGACGGAATATTTCAGTCACATATGCACTTTCAATATCTACACGTGGCTATTCTGTAGGTTTGTTCGTTCCATGTATACAATGCGTGCATTATTCCGCACCAGCCAATTTCTTTTATCGCCAATTTTTCGAAGAACTATTTTGATAGCAATATTCTGTACAGTCAGTTCCTACAGTAAAAAAATCCAAAAAATTTCGTTAAAGTTTCACTTGTTATATTTAAAGCAGTTCTATTTTTCCTGTATTTATCATGACATCTCCGCTACCAACCGATGCTGTTCAGTTTATATATTATGTAACCTTCATTTCTATAGCAGACCACGACCGCTTCAGCATCGGCAGTATGAATAGTTATATATATATTTATTTACTATACGTATAGTAGGCACCTAGTGGCCAGTATGAATTTAATGGTTAAATATGGTATAGCTGCTGTATGCAAGCGTTTCTCGAGATTTTCTTCCTCGCTCTGGCGTCGATCACTCAGCTGACAGCTAGTATGTACTGCTGTATAGCTTGACCCATGTCGAACTCAAAGAACAACAACCCTCGAGCTACACAGAGTTGGATTTTTTTTATTATGATTCGTTTTAAAAATGACTTTTAGTGGTGGTCTATATTATTATGATGGTATCGCTAATGAGCCTTTGACATGAATGGTTTTCTATATACCCTACCTCATTTGCTAGTCTATATAAGAGGAAGTGGGATGGAAACTATATACCCTCGGGTGCAAGTGTCAAAAAGGTGGACGATTTTATACAGATTTTGATGCAGTCATTATTTTTTAATTTTCAAAATAAATGTTCACAAAAACTGTTTATTGAGCATACGCAATTATGGTATACTTAATACTACTACATAATTTTGACTCGCATAGTCGTATAGTATGCTAATAAAGTGCCTAATATATATTATATAATAATAATAATAATAATAATAATAATAATATAATATTCTGAATTAAAATATATATACAACCGATATGGTTAACAGTAGTCAATATAATACAGTAATAATATTGTTAAGAAATAAGGGTTAAAAAACCTAATATAGCTCTTCATATAAAACACTTGGCACCTTTCGCCATTATGTTGATATTATATGATTGTTAATTATATACAATGCAATTTTCAATATATTTAGAATAATTTTAAGCTATTTATCCTACGTATATGTTCCAACTGTTAATACTTATATTTGGCACGTTAGTATTGACTTATAACTTATAAGTTTGGTATAAATAATAATATTATAATATGGTATACGCAATGTTTATAGCAAAATTTTATTTTTTCTTATTGTTGTGAGAAATATAGAATCTATACAGAATAGCACAAGCGAAGTATATATGAAAAGAGTAAACAAAATAACAGGGAAATTACGTGATTTAGAAGTCACCCAATAGTAACACTTAGTTTGAAAAATAGCAAAATTTAGTTCAAGTTTCCATATTTCTAATAGTAATATAAAATACCTATTATAATATCCTTAGAAATAGGGTCTTACACACTGTTTTTATTCATAATTGTTTTTTTGTAAATGCAATAATTTATCATGAATTCAAACTTAACACGTTTTACTCAACGACTGACGTGGTAAACTTGAAACCTTATATATAGGTACAACAGAGTGACATCCCTAGTTTTTTTGTTTAAACTAAACTAATACTTTTTCATGTAAAATTACTTTCACTACGTTTTCATCGAAACAAGGTGCTTTATGATTAGGTATCCTAAGTTAGAATTCTTCACCTACTATAGTTTATAGGTACTTAGTAGCTATCACTGTACCTAGCTAACTTCTATTATTTTGAAGATGATTGATTATTTGCCATTCTGAGTATTATAAATTAATAATTAAGCTTAAGAAAATTGTTGAGAGGATCTGTTTATAGCTTTTTTTATTATCTCTCTTTTGATCAAAAATTACTTACCTACCCAGTTTTGAGCTCTGCTCCTCTTTCATTTTATGTAGCTTTTAGTGATCTAAAATGTTGAAATAAAGACAATATTCGTTTTTTAAAAATTTAGTTAATGTTATTTTTACGGTCTAAACTCGAAGAAATATTAAATTAATTACCCATTCAACAATTTTGGAATTGCTTATAAATTATAATACATTTATATTCGGTTAAGATTATATCCAAGACATATATTATTATGTGATTGAAATCTCTCAATTTGGTATTAATTTTCTCAATTGAAAATAGTCGCATTCCAATCACAATAAACACACTGTCTTTTTTATCAAAACAATTTCTGGTAACATTCGATATTTCACCCGGATTCCTTAGAAACTGTTTGTCAATAGCCGCGATACTGCATGATCGATTCGATACCTATATTATATACATTATACGTAATATTTATCTCTTGTTGGACCAGTTCTTTTGTGTTTTTTCTGTTCCATATTTTTAATAAATAAAAGCTTTAAATTAAACTCTATCCATCAAATAGCACAATTATTTGTAATCTACTTTGTTTTTAATTAATATAAGCATCATATTTATATATTTTACTCTAATATTTATTGACATTATAACATATTTTATTTTTAAATTTTTTATTTATAAAACAATAATAGCTGAATTTCCCGGCATTGCTCGAAAAAAATTGTGATTGTTCAACTCCTTTTAGGTGTAACACGTTGTGTAAGCAATGTCTTTTTAAGTGTAAATTATATTATATTTTAATGTATAGCCATCTCGACCGGCGTTGTCCGTGAGATTCGATTATGATTATGCGAGCAGTATATTATAAGGCAGGCAATCTACGTGTGGTAGATCGCGGACATCGTGTGGTTTGTACATAAGTGTATAATTCAACTCTAAAGTATCAAAGTTATACCAAGTTTGTTGTTTTTACTGAATTCATCAAATGACAGATTAATACAATCAATTAATACAAAATCTTAACCTAACCTAACCGTACTGAAATCCAATGAATAAAATAAAAACGAAAATGCACGTATAGATAAAGAAGAAGAATAAAAATAAGTAAAAATAAGAAAAAAACAATGAAAACAATTGGTCCACCTAACCAGTGATTCAAACTTGAGACATTCTGTACTAAAATACATAGAAGTGCCACCGCGCCAACAGGTTTATCGCATTAATAATAATTATTATTACTAAAACCAATAGCAACAATTTATGAACAAAAACTTCCATCGTAAATTTCAAAATTCCCATTTGAGCACCTTCCCGGGTTGGATCTCTAATTTACTCATTTTAAGTAATCTATCTTCTTCTGAAGGGTCTAATCTATCTCTAAACAAAATGTCATCATGAACGGTTTAGGAATGTATAAAAGACACACATACAGACAAACATTCATATTTATATATTATATACCTAGATATATTTACAATCTATACAAATATGGTAATATGGTATAATAAGTAAGTCTAATGACGAATTTAACAATGGCGTTTAGGTAAGAATAGAAAGACTCCTGACGTTGCCACCTGTTCCGACAAGTTTACAATAGTTATAATATTATAATCTCCATAACTTCTCATAGATTAGAACTCTATTTTAATTTGTATTATTCCATTGTTAAATAAATTCAAAGTATGTTATTAAAAATAAATCATAATACTGTAATTTGTCTTCTCAAATAGTAATAATACATATTTATTTTTATTTTTGGACCATATTTTTTATTATGTAATCTGAAAATGTTTAACTATATAATAGCTCTTAAAATATAACAGAATAAATTAAGAAAAATAACTGTTTTACTTTTAATTCTACTCTTAACGAGAAAGAAAATATCGATTCAATAATAATTATGCACTTTTTGCATCGTGTTCAAAATATATGTAAAGTGTTAACTTTTTAGTGTAGATGTATACTGAATATTACAGCATTTTCATAAAGCCCCGATATCAATTGGATATTTAACACATTATAAGGTATCGTAATTCCGATTCGTAAGTATCTTAGAGTTTGATTGAGAGATCGTATTTTTATTTGTCCATCTGTATTATAGAAAACTTCTGAGACATGAAATGTACAGAAATGTACAGTATATATAAGTCATTTATTAACAATTTAAAAAATAATTATTTTAGAGACAAGAAATCTAAGACGACTGAAAAGAGTTTTCTTTTTAAATATATTCTAACATTGTTCTTAAGATAACGTTACACCCGCATGTGTTGTCTCCGTCTTATAAACGTACAATATCACACATTTTACGTCGATAATAATCCATTTTAATCGGTTATTTGTAAAACTTAAATGAATTGAGCCATGATAAAACTTAATTATAAGATTATTATTTAGGGTATATCGCAGATTTTATTAATATTATTATTTTTAAGCAAGTTATGATCTTTTTCAAACTGTAGGTACACCTATAATGTTTGTCATAAGAATTAATCATAACATACTTAAAATGTTATGATCATTTTAAAATCTATATACGATGTACAGTCTCAAAATTAAATTAAACTTGCTTAAAAATACTAAATAAGATCCTTTTGAGATGCCCTAACCTAATTTTATCAATTCACTTAAATTTTAAAAATAACAAAATGTGAATACTTTAAGTATGTTATGTATGTTAAACATTTTTACTCAACATTGTTTTTGTGGTCTTTAAAAGATTTTAAAAAAACATAAAACTATACTAAAATAAGGATAGATATTAGTTTATTGTAAGTAGTAATATTGTTTTCAAATTTATAAAAATCATATTATGAATGACACTCTATCTTGCGTCGAAGTTAACGAAGTGAAACTAAGGCTCTGCAACATTTTATGGCACTGAATCATGTTAATTTATTTACCATCGAAATATTTTAAACACGTAGGTATACTATTTTTATAAGCATACCTGTATAGTATATACCTACCATAAAAAAGAAATTGTTAAGGAGAATTATCATTACAGTTTTTTGGGTTTTAATTTAATTATACTTATAGTTAATCTTAGTTAATCATATATAGATTTTTAATCAGTTATGGGTATTTTTCTAACCAAATGTAGGTAAGTATCTATTTAATTAAAATTGTATTCAATAAATTAACAATTTGTTTTAAACTTGAATCTAAAATCGTGGCTATTAAAAAAAAATTCATGTTCAATATTCCTAATAATTATGTAAACAAGATATAATTAAGATTGATCACTTAAAATGTTTAAGAATAACGAGTAGGTAGGTATTTTTAATTAACCATACTCCCTACGATTTAGTGTCTACTGTCAATGCTAGTATTTACTATTTTAAATATAATTCACTATATACACAGATAGGTACACTTATTAAGGATACCTTTTACACAATTTTGAACAGTTTGTAGATTTGAAAAAAATCAGATTAAATAACTGTAACTGTGTGAATGATAACTTATTGAGTAAACTTATGGTTTATGATTGTTTGATTCCTGATAAATTAAAAAAATTTTTATATTAAAAATTGCTTAAAGTTTATATGCAATTTTTGGAACAGCTGGAAATAATATTATTAACTCTTGGGTATTTTTTTTATTATACCACGCTTTGACTATATATTCACTAAAAACTGTTTTAATTTAATTTTTTTTTGTAGCTAATGGCTTGAATAATAAATTATTTAGAACAATCTTTAATTTTAATTACGTATATTAACTACTGTAGTTGATGATTAAAATAATTAATAAAGTAAAGTTATTTTTAAAATTTATCTTTGTTATAATTTTAGAATATTTACTGAAAATATCTACCTTAAACCTACGTCACTTAAATTGGTATTCTTATTTTTAAATTGGTAATAGTTAAAATTTTCTTAAAACTTAAAATGATTCCAATATTTTAAACTCAAGTCTCTCTAAATAAAAAGTGAACTAACATTTATGCACAAGTTTAGCATAATTTCTTAATTTGTAATCGTTTTCATTCAATGTGATCAAATAATATTTATTTATTCAAATTTATACGATACGCAAGTTTTGTACGACTAGTAGTTCACTGGGCATTTTCTACATTTTATCATTTCATTTCAATTTAAACATTATCTATTTTACATGGAATTGTCTTTAATATTTCCAAGTAAGCAAAAATACGTAGATACTATTATTTGCTTTATAATCTATCACAGTATTTTTAAAGATATTTTAATTTTAAATGTTTTTACTAAAAATATAGTACAATTTAAATTTAATATGTAATCTTGTCATAATAAGCGCATTAAAACACTTTTTTTAAAATAATAAGTTGTCAATGTTGAACATTTTTAGATTAAAATGTATATGTATACGGACAGATAAAGATAAAAAGTGAGTAAGTGAGTCATGAGAGAAAGAGGAAACTTTGTACAATGGACGTTTCAAGTATAAATTAAATTTAAAAGTTGTTGAAAATATTTATATAGAAAAGACACAAGATGTTTTGACGTTCTGTATCCATAAAAATTTGATAACAAGTTTTATTTATTTAAAATTATCTTGGAACTTATATTAAGATAATTATTATTTTAACCAGTAAGTTTTTGTTAATATGAGAAATATATTAATGAGATTTATTCTATAATTGGTAAGTATCATAATATATAATAGTATAGAAAACTACTTGTTAGTCAATTACTAATGTGACGATATTGTATTAAGCTTAAAGTGGATTTTAATAACATATTTGAGAGTACCTATAAACTTTCAGAAATTTGGCCAACATTGAATTATTTTGATTTTAATGTAAAGTACCTATAATTATTATAATGTATTGGATTGATTATTTATAACATAATATATGATAACATTATTATTGAAATCGTGAATTTTTAGAAATAATCAAATACTATATAATATTATGATCAATAAATAATAAATAATTATGATTATTAAAATTTGACGTTACAACTTTAATTTAATATGTACCCACCTATATATATATTGTTAAGACAGTCAACACGATGATTGTAAATCTTTATAGTAGCTATCGTGAAAGTTTCTATTATAATAGTGGCATCGTTTGAACAGACCTATATATACCTAATAACTAGCATTTAACATTATTATTTTTAACTGCGTATTGTATGTTCTCATTAAATATGTGATTCCCACTTGGACACTTGAAATTCTCTTAAGTTTCATTTTTAAAATGCTTACTTTTGGTTTACACAATCTAATAGTGATGAATGAAGCTTGGAGGAATATTTATAGGAATTAGAGAGAATAGGCGTGGTGAGTCAACTGCCCATAATAATTTAGAATGGAATTTAAGGTTAGCGGCATGCTTACGATCTGCTATTGAATCAAGTTTGAGATACTCGAATATAGGTAAATATAACTTTGTGGAGGGCGATGAATCCTGAGTACATAACTTGCATATTTAAAGAATTTATTTTGTATTCGCTCAAGCATTATTGCATTATGTGCAGTATTAGGATCCCAAATGGCAGAGCCGTATTCGAGAATAGGCGTAACAAGCGAACAGTACAGTGCCTTAAGGGCAGATGCTAATTTAAACTCTGTTGTTATGCGCTTAATGAATCATAAGATTTTAAGTGACTTATAGCCAGGCTCGTTCAATATGTAAATTAGGACTAAGCGTAGGACGACAGAGAACAAAACCAGTGACAGATTTGTCAAGTAAATTTAAAGTTGTCCCATTGATTGCATATTTAAAATTAATAGGTGATTTAAGGTGTAAAAGTCATGTAGTGGCATTTATCAATATTGAAATCCAACCCTAGCTTGTTGGCCCATGCAACAGTTTTATTTAATTCATCTTGTAGGACAAGGCAGTCGTTTTGAGAGTCAATACAGTAGAATATTTTGCAAACGCTAGGAGCCGTGCGTGATCTAATGTACGGTTAATGCTATTTAAAAATATATAAAACAGGAGAGGCCATCTTGGGGGACACCAGAGGAAGTGGGAAGTATTTCAGAAGAGACTCCATGAATTTTAACAAATTGTTTCCTACCTTCTATAAAAGAACGAAACCATGATAAAAGTGGTTCATCGAAACCAGTTTCTTGCAAGACACACAGCAATATATGGTGATCGACGCAGTCAAAAGCTTTACACAAATCAGTGAAGATAACATAAACTTGCGAATGAGCTTTAAACGCTTCAAACATATAATTATAAAATACTGTATTACATGTACAATGGAATAGTAAAATAGTACAATGCAAAAGGATAAGTTTTTCCGGATACCTGCAATTAAGACCCCTCCCCCTCGAGAGCAAGTACTATAGTTGCCTCTCCACTGTCAAACCTGTAAATATTATAATTAAAAAAACTTAGCACACAGTTAGAAAATGAATTATTAAGCTGGGTTTCAGTTAAACCAATAAACATATATGTATTATGTATATTTTATACAATATATTATATAACTATAGTAAATACATGTTTTTTTATGCATGTCAATCAGTGGCGTAGCCAGAATTTTTTTCGGGGGGGGGGTAGTATAATCAACTTTTACACTTTTACACATTAAATACGTACTAGCACAGATAGATAGCTGAAAAGTGTTAATACTTATAGTACATTTTCAAATATTTAAAATACAATTTAAGAAAATAATTTTTAAATTTTCTTAACATTTCGGGGGGGGGGGGCTGCAGCCCCCTCAGCCTCTCCCATGGCTACGTCACTGATATCAATGTATGGGGTTGAAAGGTTATATATATTTAGTATTTTAATTTTTAATGTATTAAATAAATTACAAAGTTGTAAGTTGATAATAGCTTTTGTCTTGCATACAAGTATACAACATTCCGTGTAATACCTTGTACCTATAGATATATCTACAAATAATAAATATACATTACCTGATTACCTCCAAATATATATTATGCTGTACGCATTATGGTTTTTTATAATATATTTTAAGTTTTATGCATCGTCCATCGTGAGTTTGTAAATTGTAAGGACGGTTAATAACACGCGAAAAAAACAGGTGCTAAGGTAGGTTAGGTTAGGAGAGGGTGCTCTCTCCATCAAATAGCTCTCCCGAAATCTGAGGAGACGACTATTAGAAGCTGTGTTATAATGAAAATACCATTAAAAGTTTCTTCGATAATAATTTTTTCAGATCACTGCAAAATTACCAGATTCGAATTTCGAGTTATTTATTTATTTTTACAAAATTAAACCGATGCAACAAGTTTCCACTGACGTACGGCATGTCTGACCAAAATCCTCTTGCAGGCATACTACGCCAGTCCAGTGTATCAGTATTAAATTTCGTTGATGAACTCGGCATTGATTACATCAATACAGCTACAGAAGTTAAGATCGAGACAGTCATACCCATCTCATCGATGCTGCAGGTTTCGACTTAGATAATTAAATGGCTACTATATATCCTATTGATTTATACAAATAAACGTTTTTGTTATGTTATTCAATTGGTTTTTATTTGAAAGGTATATTATTATTATTATTAATAAACGTCAATACACTATAGTAAAATTAATTTATGCGGCTTGTAAAAATTGTGACTACATTGTACAGCTGTTAGTACAGGTTGGTACTTTTGGTTTTTTGTAACCAGTGTAAAAATTTTACGAGAAACCTTGTATTGAATTTTCAAGCTTTTTGACCAAGGACCAAAAATATTATCAACTCTATAAAAAAAGAAACTATAAACACTGCGATATCATGTAATTACGATTTTCATATGTCGTAAATGCTCATAGTTTAAACATCGAAATGGTTAAAAATTTGATATTTTTCTCTGGTTTGTTTTATTTTAGAATATAGTTTAGTAGTTCGGCTATTTAGAATCCTCATCAATCTAGCTGAGTGGCGAAACTAGGTAAACTGGGAATTCATTGTAACTTTTAATGAAGGGGTCCTAATTAAAGTTTTTATTTTAGTTTCTTATAATGTTTATCCACAACCTTGATAATAAATTACTAACTATTAATTACCTATTACTCATTAAAAAAATGATAACATATACGCTTATTATCTTACTAATAATAATATGTGAACATTTCAAAATACCTATATATTTTACTATTAGTGAATTCGAATTCGATCGCGAAATACACGATGTGCAAATGCGTTTAATACGAAAATTTGTTTGACACATCGACGTATAATTGTTAGGTCAACTAATTACGTCAGATAGATAGATAATAATATTATTATAATAGCCATATAATCGTGTCCGTTCAATTATGTCATATTATATACCATTATACCTCTGTCTAAGAGAATTTATAACCACGGCCGTATCCTCGGAATCGATTTTAATGAGTCTTATAGCTTTAATTTAATCCAGCGGCGCCTTTTTAGTTTGTAATAGGGTTCCAATTTTCCAAAATGTAAACAGGTACATTTTTTTTTAATCTTCAGGCCCCTTTTTGTTTTATCACAGTAAATACATGTATTTTATGTAGGAATGTATGAATCATGCATTGAATGATCATATATTCGTATATTTAATTTTTTGATCAATTAAATAAATTGAAAGTTGGAAATAACTAAAGTCATGCATACCAATAATATACATGCATATTATATTATACGCATTATGGTTTTCATAATATATTTTTACTTTTATGGATCGGCTACATCGGAGTGCTTGTAAATTGTATGGCAGGCCAATAAGACACTGAAAAAAATAAGGATGCCAAACTACATCATAACCCACCTCCTCCCTCCACCACGATGGTGTCCCAGCAATCTGTGCATATTAAGTATAATATAGACATTATAAATGAAGCTACCAATCTTTTGAGTACACATTTTATGAAAATATTCAAGTACCTATATGTAGAATGGCGCTTAAAAGTATTTAAGCATATATGCTGTTAATTTCTATGTATATATTATATATATAGTACGGTGGAATAGACTAGAATTGTGTAGGCTAATGGTGGGTGCGACGGCACTATAGGATTTCCAAGGGAAAGCTTTTAGGGACTTAATAATTGTTTCAGAAATCCAAATGTAATAAAAAATAATGTTTTAATATTAAACATGTATTATTATACATTTAAATACGGGTAATTGTTTTCGGAATTGTTCATCCGAAAATGGGATCTTAACAGACAATTTAAATAAATGTAATTATTCATTTATAGTTGTATACAAGTATATTATTATGACTTTCTATTAAGAAAATTGAAATTGTAATACAAAAATACGAATAAATATCAGAAATATTAATAATCGGGTTGGAATAATATATACCTATCATAAACAACATTATATTATGTGGTGCTTGAACATTATTTTTTAACAGTATGATTTATACACAGCAATATTTATATAGATTATAAATATCGATTTTAGTATTTTACAAACATAAAACAAAATCTAATTTAATATTTTTGAGACTTAAGTTTGGCTCATCAGTGGTGTTATTATGGTAACGGAGATTGTGATGCATACGTACTAGAAACAGTATTAAAAAAACTAGTCATGAAAACTGTTTTTAAAGAAATTAAAATTATTATGTATGTATATTAAAAAAAAAGGTGGGCAAGTGGATGTCGCTCTGCTGTATAGTAGGTTATAAGTGGATCACTGTAATATATGGTGTTAAATTTTAATTCAGTGATATAATAATATAAAAATAATATTGTAAAATCAATACACTCATAGCTCCGCTTAGAATCTCAAACAGTCTGCAGGTTATCAATTAGTTATTTTAATTGAAGATTATGACCACTTCAATCCCTAAACCAGCTAATTATCATAGAATCAATAAATAAAAATAAAAAACCTAATTATTTCACTTATCAAAAACATGAACGATTAACTGTCTCGACTTTTTATGAGAATAATAATCACTGAAAGCTCAGAAATTTTTATAAAAATTAAAAACATACCCAATATTTAATAAAACAATTCAACATAATAGAAACCAATTATTTTTTTATAATTTAATTTAAAAAAATATGACTAGTTTTTGGCTATACAAATAGTATAATATAATTACATATTGTAGTTATTGTTATTGCTAATTTCTGAAAATTATATATATCTTTACATTTTGAATTCAACCACTGGAGTGGTATATTTTATTCTTTTTATTATAAAAATGTAACAATAAATTATTTGTTCAATGAATAATATGTATTTCAAATGGAAAAATGCAAGTGCAAACAAATAAATAAATAATTAATAATAATAATAAATAAACAAACAAACCGGTTTCCTTCGTCTTCAAAATCAAGTTAGATTCTTATATATATATAGATAATAAATTAAGAATAATAAAAATACAAAGGGTCATTACTCTGATACAACGTACCAGAGACAGACAACGCTTATATAGTTATATATAACGGTAATAGTTACCAGACCACGAAACAACTAACAGTGTATATATTACTAATAAGTACCTAACAACATTTACATAATAATTTCGTTAAGAATTGTATGACTAATTTCAAGTTTTAGGTGAGTATGTAGCTTTTGAGAGATACTCGTTACATATTGATAATCATTTTATTAAGATTGATAATAGCCAATAGATAACAGTAGACTTAAGTGTTTTCATATGAAGGTATTGTAAAAATGATTTCAATCATAGATTATAACAACTGTTGTGTTTTTCCAATTTATTCATATCGTTTAGTTAAATATATTTTGGAGCTTATACATTTTTTACGATTTAAAAGTCATAAAATCACTAGACTAATAATTTATTGTTATAAAAATAGTATACCGTTTATTATATTGGTACTAATAGTTCATGAATCACGAGCACAAAGCATTATGTAGATTATTATTCATATATATTATTTATGATATAAATATGATAAATATACCAATAAATAAAATATACACTGTATGAGTTTTGGGGCATTGATATAAAAGAAGTATTCACTGGTATAGGGCATATGTTATTCATTTGGAACACACTATGGTTTTCACACAATTTACAATTATATGCTAAACCTACTTATATGGAGTAGGATTATGCAGATTACATTAATACCTATGTAAAGGATGTTCTGTATACACATTATTACTATTTATTGACACAAAATACAATTATAGTTACTAATCGTATTGAATAGTCATAAATTACGGTGTATTAAGTCGTTCATTACTCTCATTCAATTCGTGTAATTATATTTTATTTATTTTTATTATTCAATTGAAATTACGATTAAGTTAAATAAATGACATTGTCATTGTTATGTTTTATATTGAATTTAGTACCTACACACATAATAATAATGTTAAATTAAGTATTTATAGTATTTTTGTCAATTAATAGACATAGATAACTGTATGAGTAAAATATTAATTAGGAGAGAACAATTAAAATTTTTAACTAATTGTAATTGTATCAAGTTGTCTTTTTAGTTTTCAAATAAATACACTACTATCTACCTTACAGTCAAATTCAAGCCGATATAACAATGCATAATATTTAATTTAGTTTAAAATTAATTATGGATTAAGTTGATTCATATTAATTGAGAAAGTTATACTATTCACATACACATGTTTGAACCATCTTATTAATTAATTATAATGTGAGTTTTAAATCAGGTGACACATAGTCCACTCAATTTTAGATTTATCCTTTATCTTCTTATAATGAATCAAACCCATCCTTATTATTATTTATTAAGATAGCTTATGATCATTAATTATCGAACAAATGTTTCAAATACTATATAGCATATATTTAAGTTCAGATTCTATTATGCACTGAAATTTTAACAACATTTCAGTGAAGGTTATGCATATTTAAAAAATATTATTATCTTACAGGTGAAGGAATAAGTAAAAACTGCATATTCAGGTGGGAGTATTCACTGTATAAATAAGCTTCAAGATGACCGTTATTGAACTAATATCTATAAAATGTTGTTGAAGTTATTGTTTCGATACCATTATTTAGATAATTAAATTTACCTATCATTTTTAAAAACAATATTTTAAATTATAACTTATAAGTCCATACGAATAATCGATAATGTGTACCTACCTATTTGATAATATCATATTATACTTATACCATTTTTATTATTGAAACTGTTAATTACCCATGAATTAATTTTACTAGTTTTTGCTGGGTTTTCTACTAGTCTAATAATATACAATAATTTATGGAGATAACTACTATTTGGAAATATTGTGGATAAATACAATAGAAGAACTTTATCATACATAAGCGTATTAAAATGTTTTTTAAATGCTACTATAGGTAGTAGGTATACAGTAATTAATCAATAATAATTATTATTATAATAATAATAATAATAATAATAATAATAAATAATATTAAAAGATAATTTTAATTCAAAAATATATCTTCACAAAACTATTACTGTATTTATAAGTGTATATGATGCGTATCAATAGGTACACTCTACTATTTGTATTACTTATTCATTTAATAATAGGCATTTAAAAAAGTTTATCAAAATAAAATTATATTTTTAAATTTATTTTGATTTTTGTTTAATAACTTTATATACTATACTAAAATATGTAGGTACTCGTATACAGTTAGTAATTTAAATAATGTATTATAACCAAAGAAAAGTTAAAATAGTAAAACAACATTATAATTGCCTCATATGAAATTAATAAACTATACTCGACGATTTTCCACAAATAAAATTTACAAACATAGATAACTCTTTTAGTGTTTTATAGTGAATTTAATAATAATATTATGTATTATTGTATAATACATTTCCACCTTCCTGTATTTACAAATTTAAATAAGTTAGGCAGGTATAATACATATTGTATAATTATATTGTTATTTGTTAGGTGCGATAGGTACATCATAATTTGCATTAAATAATATGAAAAGCGAGTTCCTATTTATTTTTTTGTAAATAATTGATTCATATTTTCTGAATAAATATTTAGGGAAGTATTATTCATAAATTAAAAACGAGAAAAAGAATATTTAAAGATTTTAATAAAACAGTAAGCCATTTTGACGAAATAATAAGGAAAGTTAAAATATTTTAGAACTCACAAATGGTATCTATCAGTGGCGTACCCAGAAATTTTTATGGGGGGGGGGGCCAAAATTTTTATTTTATCAGTTCTCTAATAATAATTATAGTTTAATTCATTACCAACAAATTACTGTTAATAACTATAATAATAGCCACAATAGTTATACACACACTCTGACAGTCACACATATACAGAAAGGTTTACTACAATAGGTATAGGTACTTACTATAATTTTAAATTAATTTTTATTTGGTAATAAAATGTTATGAAAATTACATTATTTAACTTATAATTATTTTAAAATTTTAATCTCCTGAAGATTATGAACATTTTAATGAGTTATATCCAAATGGGCTACAGCTTCATTAGGTTCTTCACTTTTATTCTTAAAATAATCTAACATTTTTGATTTTTTTTAAAGTTTTTTGTTATCAGTAAACAGTAAACAATATCAAACATCAATAACAATTAACTATTTTACTATTCAATAACTATTTTAATAATATAAAATAACTAAGTAGATCATTATTTTTTCAGTGGTTATTTTTTTGCTTTACCATTATATTAGAATACATTATTAGGTAGAAGTATCCAATAAATAATAATTATTGACTTAGTTAAACTTAAGTTCCAAACTTAACCTCCAACAATGGATAAAGAACTAGTTTCAGGTTCTGGCTCTTGACGCTTTGGAGTATATAAGAATTTTTTTTAATTTGCTTATAGCACTCATTTTTCATAATTAATAAAATAGTATAAAATACATACAAATTCGCTTCAAAAATACACTAAATATTTATAACAACAATCACAAATGTTAGGGTTCTTATAAAAATGACTGTTGCGAAAATTCAATTGTACGATTACAATAATTCTGTTATAACACTTCGTGCTATAATTATTAATCTAATCAGTCCGCGTTATCAGCACAGAATAAGACAATTAGACGTACTTGGTCGTTGGTATAAATTAAACACGGTGTATACATCATATATTATATAATAATATAATCTATAAGCTTTGTATATTGAAGATAATGGGAAATTAAAATACACTGTAAACCTACTATTATTATATTATTTACTATTAAACAATTGTATAAATGTATAAATTTCAATGGGGGGGGGGGGTCCAGAAAGGTAAGATTGTTGACAGTGTAAAAGTCTTTCTTTCTTATAGACAGCTTGTTAGTTTTTGAGCGTTTAAATGAGTTAAAATATCATAGATTTATGCTTCTAGAGTATGATCACTGTGCTTTATGACGAAACGACTTAAATCACCACTATAATAAATATAGAGGGAAACAATAAAGTGAGAGAATGAGATCATTTATTGCTGTCATTGGAGAACAGAAATAACTTGGAACGTTATAGCAGAGGTTTGGTTGGAAACATGGACAATGGCTACCTATATTATGTTAAAGAAAAAGAAACATTTTTAGAACAGATTTTGATCAATATTTTTTTGATTAAATTTATTCGAAAGTAAAAACTTTTTCAAAGTATTCTTTATGGGATTTTTCAGACATAACTACATAAGTAAATTTTAAATTATTGACTATCCATATAATTTTCATCATTTCTATCATACGTTTAACTATTATAAATTTTTCATTTTTCCTTTGTTAGGTCATACTGTTACACCTTATATAGACTTTTTTTAAAATGTATACTGCATAGATTTGTATAATATGTATTAACTATTAAGTAGGTAGTATATAAGCATACAAACAATATTGTAATCATTTAAAACTCAAGCGTGATTATGTACCAATATAATTTGTAAGTAGGTACTAACTAATACAAACTTATTCAAATTTTTGTATTGAGTTTATTGTTTACAGTCTTAAAGATTGTTTCTTATTTATTTATTGTTATTTATCTACATACGAATAACGAATAATTATTTAGTAATTATGAATTTTTTATCCGTAAATAATATTGAATACAGCTAAAAATTAGATTGGTTGTGATATCATTAATATCAGAATGGTTGATAATGTTTTTGTTACAACTTACAAATGTACGTATAATGATGGATTTTTTGTGGTTCAGTGCTTTTTATACAGGTTTTTATTTTGAATAAAAAAAATATATAAAAAGAACTTAATAAGATATTTATTTATTATAATATATTATACACAAATATGTGCATTGAAGAATGTACATTATACAGCGTTGTTTTATACTAAATTTATATCTAAATTATCTAATCGTAATAATTATATAAATTAATTAGTAAATATATTTTATTCGATCATTTAAACTTTAAAGTTATATTTATATTTCACACATAAATATACAACCTTTAAAATGATGAAACAATTTTTTAAAAGAAAAAATATTCCTATAATAAAATATACCATGGAAGTAAGTGAATGGATTTCACAGAAATGTTAATTACACAACTTAAGGTTTAATGAAGCTTTTAAAAGGATGATTTTTTTTTTTACTAAGTGTTCTTTAAATGTTTCAACATTTTATCTCTTAAACTGTATTAAATATTTTAAATATATAATTATCGGGAAAAATTACCTATATCTAGTGAAAATCAATCATTAATAATATTATACTGATTAAAAACTATTAAGATTTAAAAGTTTTAAATTTCAACAGAATATAGGGCCTATAGATATCATGAACTTTTAAGAAAAATATATCATTTAGGTTTAAATTAATAAGATTAAATAATAAAATATTTATAAACACAAAAATAATTTGTGTAATTAGAGATAGCTTGAGAATCAAGACCCCAAAATTATATAAGGTGTCAAAAAATTATGAAATTTATTATATTAATATTGAGAGAAATATTATTTTTAACAAAAGTATTTTAAAATAAGATATGTAACACATTTCAAAAAAAACATGTATGAAAACAATGTCATATAAAACAATTACATTGTATCTGTACACTGTACGGTGTACGGTATACATAGTAATATACTGAAAGAATACCGCAGTATAGGTATATATGTGTTTATTTGCACTCGTTTAATAAGAAATGCTTACACAGTTATTTTATTATAATCGGAATTTCGTACGTACCTACTATTTAAAGTATGAATTTGTAATTTTTTTTTGTAATATTAATTTTTAACCATGGCAATTACTGAATACCTCTTAAATATGATATGTACATTTTGTTGACGTAATTGATTATATAACATATGTATGCAGTCATTTAAAATGTACATTTTATTACCTTCTATAATTTATAGCTTTTTAGCTATGTCATTATTTACTCGTAATTTCAAATCAGAATTCTATTTCCGTTGGTTTTTTTAAACTGTATTCTGCACTATTATTAAATTTTAATAATCCTTAATTATGTATAATCAATAATATATTATGGTATGTAATATGTATAGGTACTTAGAACCATAAATGCCTATAGTTAAACAGCACGTATCATCAGTTACCTATAAACATTATTTTTTTCGTAGATGTTGCACTATTTGGTGCGTGCCCGTGATCAGGTAGGTACTTAAGTTTAAACTGTCCAGAAGTCTGCACTCCATTACTGTTTACTGTAATGTAGCTGATCGTTAATAGAACATGAACAACTTCTGTTATCAAATATTAATTAACTTTATTAACCACTTTAATAATTATTCACAAAACAAAAGAAAAAACTGTACACCAATAGTATCTAACCACGATTAGAGTTGACTGACGTGAAGATATTTAGACACCAAGGTATCTGATATGGAAATCTAACTCTGATAGCCTGATGATAAATAACTGTCTACTTTCATCTCGTCTCTGAATGGACAATAGTACTTATTATTTAATATTCTTAGAAGTTAGATCTGAGATTGGTATGGTTTTTTTTGACGCAATGGGCTTACTAGAATGTGCTACTATATCTACTAAAATAGCCATAATTTGTTAAATCTTCAATTACTGATTAGGTTAAAATAATATAAGCTATAGCAAAAGAACACAGTTTATTATTTTATATTATTGATACATTTTAATTTTTCCTAATACTTAAGAATTGGATTAAAGTTTATAAACAGAAACCCTAAACTTTTTTCTTTTTTTTTTAGAATAAATATAATTTAATTTGTATTTGTCAGTATTTTTTTTTTATCAGTATAGGTAATTATCGCCGTTAAATAAATTAAGACAATTAATTAATAATATTTAAAAAAATGTTTAACTACAAAAATATATATATATATATTGGTAGGTACCTAGTAAGTACTTTAATAAATCTTGGGAATTTTTGCATTGAATAATTTTTTTAATATATAGGTAATTACCATATTTTATGAAATAAACGAGCAAGTATAACGACATATGACAAGATGTAAAATGATAATAGTGAAACGTAATTTTAGATAGTTAATGAATGGCATAAATATATCATACAATCCACACTTTTGTAGCGACCACTGTCCATTTATTATAATACTTTTACACAAACTATGATATTTATTATTTATTTTAAAATTAATAATATATTTTTCGATTTTATTTGTGACACTATTAAGAATTAATTAATAAAAAATTATTAACCTTTGTTTATATTATCATTCCGTTACATTCAAATTCTTGATTGTCTGTGATATTATAAAAGCTATACCTATGCCTATTATTATATGCTAATATATATTTATCATTAGTAATCTTATATATAAATATATAGGAAAAACATATTTTGTATAACATATAAATAGATAGTAAGTAGGCACCTACGTATAATACGTATGATTCTTCTTCTTCTTCTTCTACCTGCCTTCATAACTCTCCAAGAGTTCAATCCGCCATCATAAACTTATGATTACATATTTATATACATAAATTAGGTATATTATTGTATTTAAATCGATGGTAAAATTTGTCTATAATATAATCTACATTATAGTCTACATTATTTAGTAATTATAATACCATTGATTATAAATACTAGTATTTATAATCAATGATAATACCTATGGATTGATATTAGGTATTATTTATATTTTACCAGATTTTTCCTTACGGTTTTCTTGTATTCTTTATTATTTACAAAAGGTATTTTATTGTTCCATGTATTGGTTTATTTATTAGATGTACTTGGTAGATTAAAAAAAAAAATATATGCTGATGAAATGTTAGTTCTATACTTTGTGTCAATATTAAAGTCAACAATTTCTTTCGAATATAAGGGACAATCATGATATCGAGTTTTTAATTAGTAATGTATTATTGCGTTTAAGCCACAGGTTGTTGATGTGTCAAGGGGAGGAGGATCTAACCTAATCTAACCACCTCTGTCAATTTTTATTATATAATAAACAAACTAATCGGATGAGTTTACTGGAGGGTCGTATAAATATTGTTCGTTTTTACAATCTCCGAGCGCGTATAGTTATAGTAGGTATAATACCTATCTATACGCAGAGATTGGCATGTTACACACCTACTCTATACTGGTTGTAGCTGGTTACAATTGAAATCGTGTATATAATTACAAGATACAAGTACTTTGGAATTTGTAACTGGTTACAAGTTAAAGTTATAGTAGCTTGGTTAATTTAAAGTTACAAATAGGTAGATAATTAATAGTTATTTATATTTATTTCTTCAAGAAAATAATGACACTATACTAAATATTTGTTTGTGTGATATGGGTTTATGAGAAAAAATATGTATTATGTATGGGTTACAACTAAATTTAAAAGTAATAATATTGAAATTCACTAAACTATTGGTTACAAAACGTGATAAATAATATACACCGTTAGATCATATTACATAAATAAGTTATAAAAACATCAAATGTTAAACTATAATATATAATGTTAACAAGAAATATCAATAACACACTTTATAGTTTTTACACACAGCCACATGGATAGATATATACCATTACAACATTAGACCAATACCATAAATCCTTTAAACTATAAAATACAATAATATATTTTCCATTTACAAATTAAAACACAAATACCTACTTATATTTTGTTAATTTGGTGTATTACTATATTATATTATACACGATAAAGACTGAAAAGAAAAAGAAACACTAGTCAATGTATTCCATACAATTTAACGTATGATCAAATAATTATCTTCAAGCTTTAAATCAATAAGCAATAGTTA
>NC_042494.1:35876282-35948313 GCF_005508785.2 Acyrthosiphon pisum | reverse complement strand
TAAGGAATCTTGTATTACATTTTAAAATCTTAGATTTAAAAAGAAAAATTTTTATGAATTTCTAACTCGAAATAATTTGCAAATTTTCGTGATTTTTCCATATTTTGTCATTTTTTGAACTTTAAATGCTTAAAAAAAAAAACTGTGACTAACGATTTTTAATATTTTTCATCTGCCTTTGAAAAAATATACTAGGAGCCGTCTATTAAATTTTCAAGCTTTTTTATCCAACAAATAAAATGTTATTGATATTTTTAGAAAAAAAACTAAAAAAAAAAGGGAAAATAAAAATGTCCGTAAAGAGCTCAAAATACATCAAAATATTTTGAAAATGTTATGGTGTATAGAAGATGCTAAGATAAACATTCAGTCAAAATTTCATGTATCTACGGTAATTTTTTTTAAAGTTACACCAAAAACCAAATTCAATTTTGTGAAAAATCAATTTTGCGTAAAAATTCCCGTTTTTCCTTAATTTTTCTTTTGTTTTTCCCGGCGCTTTTGAAAGCCACTGGGAAATTTGAATTTTGACCTCCCCAATGCACCAACAATATTCACTTTCTGATCGAACAAGATACTGAAGTTGAAAATCGTAGCATTATTTCGACTACTTATCGTGTACACAGACACAAAAAAAATAAAAAAAAATAAAAAAATAAAAAAATAAAAAAACACACATCATTGTAAAATCAATACATTCATCGTTCCACTCAGAATCTAAAACAATTAATGTTTATTATATAAAATGTTTAAATATTTAAAAATGACAATAAACGTTATTGACATCGTTCAATTATCGTTTAAATGTTAACTTTAGCTACATTTATCTTTTAATTAATATTGCAATAAAAAGATGATAAGATAAGTTCTAAAATTTGAAGTTACTTGAAAATTATGTAACCGTTTACAAATTACATGTTACATATTTTGTAACTTGAATACTTGATATTACCTTTGATACATATTATTATGTAACTGATTATACCAACCCTTTCTATGCGAAATGTTGATATTATTATAGGTACACAACTCATATTCTGGACCATAATAATTAATATAATACTGCCATATAGGTATAGTGTTCAATTAACGTGCAATGAAAATACCCGAGAAAAACTCATCTCTCATCCGCATTGTCAGCGCTCACCCTTTCCCTGTCTCCGTTTTCGCCCTTATCGTCATGTTATATTGCGGAAGACTTTGTGGAGCAATAGTCTCTCTTCCTCTATCGTTTTGATTGCGGCAAATCCCCCCGGACTGTGCTGCTGCTGCTGCTGCGGTGTCGGCGGATACTATAAGAAATACCGCTGGGATATTTTATTAAAACTTTTTTTCCGTCCACAGCATCGTCATCCTCCAGCCCGCAGTTTTTAATTGCCCTTAAAATTAATTTCAAAACATTCCCCCGGTGTTTTTAAAACTATTTGTAATAATTCATGGTTGTTTGCAAAAAGGCGATCGCGGCGGCAGTTCGTGCCGGGAGGGTGTGCGCGTCACGGCGCAAGAAGGGGCTCCCCGAAGTATTAACTCCCGAGTCCGAACGGCTGTCAGTCGGACGCGCGTCTTGGTCCGTGTTTGGTGTTCCCCTTTCTCGTCCGCTTCGCGTGGTTCCGTACGATATACTTTTTATTTTTTACTATTACGATCGTAACGGGGAAGAAAACGTTTTTTTTTTTATTATTATTACTTTTTACAATCTTTCTTCGACTACTTGTTGCTCCAAAGTACCAACTACTGAAACCAAATAGTAAGTAATTTATTTATATAATATAATATTGATACACTTTTATTTATTCACGGTAACAAAACTTTAGAAAATTATAATTTTATTCACATTGACTACTATATTATATATAAGAGATTATATTGTACTAGATAGGTACCTAATATTAAAAATAAAATTTTAAATTCAAAAAATATAATATATCCATACACACTTGAGCTAGTTTATTACATATCTTACAATTATTATATAATTTAAATAAATAAAATTTAAATTTAACTATTAAATATAAAATGTAAAATAACTTGAAAAAATATTTTTTTTTGATAATTTGTTTTAGGTAAGTCAGTTATACCTAATTATGTTAACATCGAATACATATTTAAGGATTTTATTAATTCTCAATTATTGAGAGATAATATTATAAATACCTACAACAATTTTAAAATTATTAACTGGACTAAATTTTTTTCTTTCAAACAAATTTAAGTTATTCAGTATGGAGCAGTTTAGTTATAAAATCTATAAATAGGTGTGTCGTATGTATACTGATAATATTTTAAATTTATAAGATGAGATTAAAAATTAAAAATTAAATAGTACTTAGGTATAGTCAAAACTTAGTTCCAATAAATTATAATATATATTAATATAACTTTATTAGTTTTAATGTATATATTAATTTTATAATAATAAATTACAATAATATTGTGTATCGCTTATGCAGTAACATATTTAAAAATAAAAACTTGGTAAATATAATTTAAAAAATAAATGAATTACCATTATCTTATAATTATTAAAAAATATTTTAAATCTATTATGTTTTTAAATATTAATTAGAATCATAATTTTCAACATGTTGATTATGATTAAAATTGAGAAATATTTTAAAGTTATTAAATAGTTACGTTAAAATTTATTTTTGGTTGAGTATTTATAACATCATAATAATTATAAAGCCAAAATCAATAACAAAATATCTAGAAAATAAAGATATGATTAAAACTCTTTTTAAAATAAATCAAGTATACATACTCGACAACTATGTAATTTAAAACATTTATTTTTAATAACTTGATTTTAATTTGGTATAAAAAATCAGAATCAGATGATGTATAATATTTGTAGATATTATCGTGTATGTATCATTAACGGTATATTATCTAAGGTACCTACCACATTTTTTTTTTATTATATTATTGGCTATACTAGTATAACTGGTACCGCATTATTAAATTGATATATTTAGGTACTTGAATGTTGCAGTATTTTTTTGCATACAATTTTATGAATTACGTAATATTTTCTTCTTAATTACTAAATGATCTTTTTGACATCATGCTGAACAATCGAGCATGCAGTTTTCATGTTACAGATGATTAGTCAAGTGAAATAGTACAAATAGTTTTGCGAAACCTTAGACCTAGACCTAATGAAATTAAAGTATTTAGCTATTATTTGGATACGCTCCAAAAATTGTACGTAAAAAAAAAAATGTTATTAGTTATATCACAACCGTGTGTTGTTCAAAACTATATATTTTCCAATTATTATTGTTAGTCAATGGTCATTCTCGGAGAAAAATAATATGCGAGACGATTGTAATCGCACATTGATTGTGTTCGCTTAGAACAAATAATTTACAATTAGTAATAATTTACGATATGAATTCGTTCTATTGAAAGTTATATTATTTATGTCCCTTTCAAAAAGTTCTGACCTCGTAAATTGAATACTTACACGTCGTTTATTTGAAGAGAAATGAAATGAAACCGGATCTATTATCAACATCCAAGAACAACATAATGCTTTTGTTTTTGTAGGTAATCCTTTTTTGTTTAGTAGCAAACCGAACTGTCGCGAACTTAAATAGGCCGATAGCGGTATATTAGTAGGAGCGGCTCCCCAACATTCCGGCGTACGTTATACATAGAAGTGAAAAAAAAACCTTAATACACAGGATGAATCCATTTAAAGTGTCACACAGTCGGTGGTGTTATCACGTTCTATTGCTGTCTAGCAGCAATATCGGTACCGCAGACGCGGCCTCTTCAAGTCGAGGACAAGGCCTCAACCTTCAGCCTGAGAAACGTGACCAGAAGCTCCATGTTTATACGCATAGTAACAATAATAACGATTATTATAATACATTATCATTTATTATAAATAATGCAAACGTTACAAAATATTCGTTGTGATTTGTTCGGTGTGTATATTGTATATGCGTAGGTACATAAAAATAAAAATAAATAGCATGCATAAAAAAAGTCTCGTAAAAATTGTACCTACTTGCGTCGTGAATTTTGGACAATAGTGCAATAATTAAGGTGGCTGTGGTACATTTGCATGAGAACGGAGTACTGCCGAGGTCAATGTTTCGGATGGATTGCTGAACAACCGGAAAAAAAAATGAAAAAGATTACGGAGAGTTATATGTACTGTGTAGGTACATATGTATGACGACCGACGGACACCTTGCGCATTCCGGTTTTTCGCGCTTCAGGTTATGCACGAATTAATCATAATACGGGACCATTAAAACGTTGGATCAATAGCCTTTACTATATGTTGGATAAGATCATGATTTTACTTGAGAATTGTCGGACCCAACCACCAAAGTATTTGACTGGTCGTGAATAAGCGCATAAATCGGTTTACTTAAAACGTAAACGTATCATTGGTCATTGGTGTAAATAAAACTCCAAATCTACCTCTTATAAATACTATTACCTATATATTTTATACAGATAGTGACTATTAGGTACATTATTATAGATGTTAAACGATTTTTATTTGAAAGATCAGCATTTGAGAATTTAGTGACGAACAAATTTTTTGAAAATTATTTACTCGTTCAGATCAATACAATATATAAATTACAAATATTTACAAATTAATCATATCTTTTAACAATTGAAAACTTGAAAATATTTGAATATCTATAGTTGTTAAGAACTATGAATGAGATAGTTTATAAAATTAACTAAATTTTAGTAAGCATTTCAAAATTATTCTATAAATGAAGAAAATTAAAAAAATAGTTTTTACAACAAAATAATAAATGCAATACCTACATTTAATTCAAAACTATTATCTAATTTTAAAATCATAATTTTTAAAAAATATCACTGACAAAATATATAATACATTTTTTTTCTTAAGATTTTCAGTGTACAATGTTTTTTAAGTTTTTCTTACGGTTTTTTAAAAACATTGAATACATCACGCAACTTACAATACATTTTACATGAAAACAACTAACATTTTAAATTCCAATAGGTACTAATATTTTACAATCAGGTAGTATCACTAATCTATTTAAAACCATCAAATAAATGATTTTGATAATTTTCTTATAAATTATTTTTAATAAAATATAACTGCCAAAATGTGTGTAATGTAAGATGAAAACATTATTTAATTAAATGTACTTTAAAGTTTAGATTGTACTTAATAAATTCTTAGTATTTCAAGGCATGTCCCAACTCCCAGTTGTTAAATGTTAAACATGTTAGCTTTAAAAATAGGTAGGTACTATAAATCTTTTTTGGTAAACAATAAAAACAACAATTAAATCTGTTGGTCATTATAGGTACTTGAAATAAATTAAAAAAATGTTTACTATAAACAAATACATTTGCAATAAAAAATTAGTACCAATATAATTATAATTTTAAAAATTATAAATAATTTATTCCTAATGACATATACATTTGTGGTAAAAACACATTAAGTTAATTTAATGTGTTATTGTTGTATGTATAAAAGGTTTTGTGTAATTGTGACCACAATGAAATATTTTACTTTTTTAAGTTACTAAATTATCCATATTTTAATATTGTAGCGTTAATTGTTAATATTTTTGAAAATTACCGAAGTAAAATGCATTACCAGAAGATCGTACTTATATTTATAATATTTAACCAATTTATAATTTCAAACACTTGTAATAGTTATGCTTATAACGTTCAAAATATCTAATATAATAATAAAATCATTGTAGGTAGGTGCTCGTTATAGATGTAATAAATGTAAATTTAATAGCCACATTATAGTAGTTATTATAAATAAAATAATTATAGAACATATTGTTAATAAAGGTAATGAGTATGTAATCTTTGAACTTCTTGTCTTCTTGCGATTAAAAAAAGTATTACTGTTATTTAAAAGTATTAATAATAAACTCATAATATGAAAGGTTAATAAATATTTAATTTAGTTCAAATAATTTTCGTAAGTATTTTTAATGTTTTTATATTATATCTGATTGTTTAGACGATAACTTAAAAAAATACACAAACAATGAACTTAATATACGATTATACGAAAGGCCAAAGCAATTCCGTGTTATTAAAAATGTTAATGTAATATTTTTACCAAGATTAGATACACGATAATACATAAATTATTTGAAAAATATTTATTGAAATAATAAAAAATGTTTTTCTTAAGTTCTGTGTATACAGTATACTATATATAGTATTAGGATGAAAACATATACCTACTTCACATAAATGGCCAATGATAGATAATTGATTTATACGTTGATCTAGCCAAAATGAAAATAATAATTTCACATTGTATTAAATTATGATAAATTATGACATCGTAGAATATTGAATAAGGAAAAACATTATTTGTGTTGCCAATACAGTTTCTTCACAACTTCAAAGTATTTGTCTTTTCATTCTTTACTACGTAGTATTATAGGTAGGTACAAGCAATACTTGCCTATTTGTCTATCAACTATAATAATTAAGAAATAGGTGAACCTATTCAAGGTTGACAATATAGTGTACCTAGATTATTTTGCAATCCATATTTTGTGTAGGTGCCACGGAAATTTGAAAAGTGCATAAACACGATCGTAATTTATTGCCGGTTTATAGAACCAACGCCAATTATGCAAAACAATGTTTTGTGGTTATAAGGGTCATTACACGCTAAATTAACCCTTGGGAACCTTTTCGTGTAACTTTCAAAATGTATCTACAATATTTAGTTGGTGAGCTTCCGACAACACCCTAATGAGAAACGTTATTCGAGTATATGCTATTCATTAGACTAAAACTTTGGTTTTAGTATTTTTATACCTATACATTTTACACAGAGTTAAGAAATAAATATAAAATAGTTAAGGCTTATTCAAATTATAAACCATGGTGCTTGCGTTATTTATTTTTATCAAAGAAATGTATGCAAAGGTTTGTGTAATTCAATTGTAGAGATTTGGCAAAATAATGTTTGCAAATAAATTTAAATTATATTTTGAAGCGTATAGGACCTCGACTTGGGTTGTGTGTTCAATTTAAGGCACAATCAAAAAATAAAATGTTTACCGACTTAATTGTAAGCACCAAATCGAATGATTTAAGATTTAACGTTATTATATTACAGAATCATAATAAAACGTCTTAATAGGTGAGTTGTATAGTTGTTATATTATAATATCATCAATGCAATTTTGTTTAAGCTATCCTTTTTTTTTTAAGTTTTAGTTATACCAGCTATTGACTGATGTATCAGTAATATAAAATTATAGTTTACGATGTATATACGTTATTCCTTTCTGTGTATAAATCAAGTATAAGATGTTTTATAACACATATTATTATTAAATAATTTGCATAGGTATACCTACACTATACATAATATGTATGAATTATATGAAAAATGATCGTGCACAACATTTTTTTTTAACCTTTATGACATTTAAAATTGTTCCCATAGGATAAAATAAACGTATAAACTATAAATGGTATTGTTATATTTTTTTAACTACTTAAAGTTAAACAGATTAACTAATAAGGACAAGAAATGTACACATACAATTTAAAAAAAACTAACAATTAACCCGTCGACAATCAAATTAGTTCTAAAAATTATAAACTAATGAAAATTATTAAAAGGATATTTAAATATTTAATTTTACTATCTCCATAATCACATTATTTAAAGTAGAAAAATACGGTAAAAAATAAATTTTGTCAACTTTACATTTGTCGTGATTTTCATGTTTAATTTTGTTACTTTAAAAATATGTTTAACTGTTCAAGTAAAAAATAATATTAAATATATTAAATATTTTTTAAACTTCTATGAACTGTTTTTACGTTGAACAAATTTACGATTTTACAGAATATGAACTTTTTTTTTTTGTTATTAATCTAAAATAAACTTTGGATGTACAGGCGATTTTTAGTTATGTATTTATGTAATTTTTTTTTATTTTAGCTAGTTTAATATATTTCTATTAATCTTAGGAGCTAACCCAAAATGTGTGTACAATTTTCGATTGATAGATTATGCTTAAAATATGTTATGCAAAATATAAATGCATCTATTTCATTCCCAAGTGTTTGTTGAAAGAAAATTATATTGCCCGTTTGCAATCTTCAATATTAGTTGTTCAAAATGTATTAAGTAGTCGACTGAATCCAAATTACTTTCCAACAAACATGATAATCCAGTGAAATGAGTTTAAAATGAAAGTTATGTATTATATATATATATATATATATATATATATATATATATATATTGTATTAACTTTGCATCCGAAATTGATCATTGCTTGGCTTTTAATAAAGATGTGCATTGAATAAAGTTGCAGGGCAGGTTTACTGGTATAATTGTTTTGTCAGAAACGTCTAAGTAAATATTGAACCTTATGTGTTTCCCATCTACTGGTTGTGGGAGCTCACACTACGGTATCGAACTTTGCACAAAGTTCTTTTCAATCCGTAAAGTTATATAATTCACGCGTGGCAAACGTTAAAGCTTTTAGTATTTTAACCACATCCAAGTCAACGATAAAAAAATAAAACACAAAGTTTTTGAATTTAATTTTTTTTTTTTTTTTTACTGCACTTTCCGGACGTATAAAATAACTTGGTCCGGTTTCTTATTTTTTCGTTGAAAACCGCACAATTGAACTTTTATTTAAATGTATTGCTCCTCGCGGAGATGAAATAGTGAAAACAAACAAAAAAGTAGTATACTAAATTTATTTATTTAAAAACTTGGTAGAGACAACTTTTTCAAAATACAAAATATGCATTTGAAATATAACTACGTATACGCAATTAATTTTTTCACTCTTACAAGATGCGCCTACTACCTACTTAAAATTATGCATGGTAAATTGAACAGCAAGTTGACAATTAAATAAAATAATAACAATAAGAAATGATTTCATTTGAATGTTAAAGTATATTATGTTATACAACTTAAGTAGGTAGTTTATTTTTGGAGCCCTCAGGCAATTATGCACCTTTGAATTTGTGTTTCGGTACATTATGTTATCCTCTAAAATGGCTACCCAACGATTGTATTATTCACAAGTTCTTTGATCAATGTATCATATGAAATGTACTTGAAAACTTTTATAGTAAGTGCACACCATATTTTAATTCTTACATGAATTAACAATATACAACATACTGTATCTATTATAATTTTATGACCTTCCGTTATTATATTTTTATTTTAAAATACAAAAATGTATTTTATTATAAAAATATGAAAATTTAAATCATATAGGTATAAGTTAAACTTCCGACCGTAATGCAGCTTGTTATAAAATTATTACAAAAAATAAATAATAAAACCTGCCTTCAGTTGTACTCGCTAGTCGCTAATGAATAACACGCTATTACTTGCATCTCTCGTAGTCCATTAAAACTCGATGGAAACACATTGCATTAATAAGTAGGCGATATATTTTTGCAGAGTACCTATATACCAGAAGAAAATATTTCTCAAACCATTGTAAATACTTATAGGATTTACGGTGAACATTTATTAAATCATGAATAATGACTATAAATAAATAAATTACTATAAATAATGGACACGAATATTATATGATTTATATGATTCTTATATAATAATTATTAGTTGTATGATGTCTGTATCTACTGTAAAATATAAATTAAAAAATATTCAAAAAAAGGTATAAAGACTATGCTACGATAATTTATAGTTAAGTGACACATAATACCTACATAATATTATAGCTATTGGGTTTTTATTTTTTTACTTTTTGATATAGACATATAGGTAGATAAACAATAACATTTATACTTTAAATTATTGGTTCACATACAGTGTGCCATATAATAGCAAATACATGTACAGATATGAAACATTTCCCTTTGCATAATTTCGTCCTTCCGACGTAGGTTTGTGAACGACAGGTATCACAAATCGCTATTACGTTGTAGAAGTGAATCGCATCGAAACTCCCAGCGGTAAACAAGTAGGTACACTTCGAAATAATTGACTACCGAGCGGAATGATGTTAAGATATTATAATATCATATATATTTATGACCATGTGTGTTTGATAGGGAAACAGAGAAGACCTATAATATGATGTCATCGTCGTCATATCACAATATAATATATACATATTAATATACATATTATAATAATATAGTAGGTTGTATATTATAGTAGTTAGACGATATAAATATTATAATTTATTGTTTTATATGGTGACAAGAAAAAATGAAAATAATAATAATTGTATATTTATGGATACCTTACAAACCTATTATTGTAGCAAGTTGTATTATATTTTGGAGGAAGTCGTAATTAAAACTTGCATTGGCATTAGGCCATGTGGTTTTATTGATTTCTTCCATGTTTTAACGCATCACCGGTTTCCAGAGAAATAGAACAGTATTAAACCCGTTTTATTGCCAAAAAATAAAATACAAAAGCTCATGTTCGTGTGGTAGAACACGCGCCAATAAAAGACATATAGAAGACATTTTTTTGATTGTTCAAGTATATGTGTCTACAGACGTAACGAAAACATAATAATGTGCGTAAATCGTATTTTTCACCACGCAGTCACGGTACAACGAAATATTCGGCTATATGATATGAAACAAAAAAAGAAAACATGTCCAAGGTCGAATAAAATAATATACTATTTTTTCGCAATTAAAACATAATCATAATTGGTAATTAGGACCAAACTTGGTTTTTTTTAGTATTATTAATTATAAGTTATAACTATAACGCGCGCAGTTTAAATACAATAATAAACTAGACGGTCAGCTCTTCTGCCAGTGCTTAAGGTCAACACAATGTCTTTCCGTCATAAATATAATTTTATTAAGTTTCAGATTATAAAACTATCAGCTATATATGTACATATATGTGTCTGTTTTTTTAAAAAGACAGGTAAAGTTTGTTTATAGAATTCAAACAGTGGACAGTTGTAGGTAGTATATCAGACTACAAAGTATATAAATAATATATAATATATACTGGTGTCTATGTATATAGGTACTAGTTTACATACGTTTTTACGTTCTGATTTTTTATTTAAGGATTAATTTCATTCATTGACAAACCTATCACCATTTTTAATTTTTTTTAATGATCTATAGCTAATTTATAAAAATTATAATATTAATCACTCGTTCGTAGGTACCTACCTATTCGCAATCGTGCAAGCTATTTCAAAAAGCACGTTTAATAATTACACGTTTTAAAAACGCATTGGCAGTTTCGATAATATTGAATAGAAATATACCTAGGTACATATTATATCCATGTATATTATAATATAAGACTAGTAAAATGGCATATTTTTAATATTATCTTACTAGGGACAAACGACCTCGAGATTATATCTCCGGGGGACTTGTGTGTATATAACAACGCTCGTTAAGAATCTGAAAAAGTTCATACATGTATTGCGTTTCAACAAAAAATAAATAATAGGTACACTATAATACAAATACTCATGATACGTTATTTCATTTTTTTAGAACCCTGTGCATAAGCCTATTTGACGATAACAGCTTTCGCAATGAGACACTATACCCTAAGTTTGTTATGAAAATAATAAATATTTTTCTTGGAATAATTTATAGAAAAGGTTCAACAAATGTTCTAGAATTCATATTATACATAGACATTATTAGGTACATAATCAAATTATTATTGTTTTTCTTTAGGTACATTATTATCTTATTGAATATATTTCGCATTTACAGGACAAGATTTTTGGAATTTCTATAAATTCTTGACTAATTTAATCAAAAAAAAAAAAAATTTGGCCTGGAATAACTATAATTATACTATTGATAACTAAATTATTCAATATTGGTTCACTTGCCTTCGTCTTACAAACACACAACACACCAAATTTTACATTCAGAATAATCCATTTAAAAATGTTGTCTTAAATGTTTTAAGGAAATTGACATCTTATCAAATTTAAAGAGATAAATATTTTCTAAGACCCCACGCAGGTTTTTTTATAATATGTTAATTTTAAAGTGAGTTATATAATTTAAATATTGAAAATTGTTTGTAGTATTTTAAACGCTCATAACTCACATCAAATGTAAAATTTAAAGAAACACTAGCTACGTGGGGCCCTTGACAATATCCTTACTTTTAAATTTTATAATAGGTCAATTTACTCTGATGTTGAAAACAGAGTAAAATGGATCATTCTGAACGTTAAATGTGCCATGTTTATGTGTTAGTAAGACACTAAGACAGACACAACGGATATAACGTTTCTTCTAAGAAGCAATCGCCAATCACTATAGTATCTAAAATAATGTTAAACACACTGACTTGGTGATCATATTCAATTAATGCCATAAATAGCAATTAATAAAATGATTAGTAATATTATTATATTATTATATTAATGCTGTTGAGTTTGATTGTTCTGATATAAAACAAAGAAAGATAAAATAAAAAAATTGTCAATGATTCAACGATTTTTATAATATAGTCTACTTACATTCTTAAATTTGTATAATGGCTTTATTAAAATAATAAGATTTCTCAGTGCATACTTAGAAGAGATAAAGAGATAGCGTTCTTCAATTGAAATATAATCTGTAACATTTTAAAATCAGATTAAAAATTAGAAATTCTCCATCCGTTTTTTAGATATATAGATAACCTGCAAAAATAGAATAATAAATGGCAATCATTTTTTTACTGTAGAATTGATGATGCAGAGAATAATATCAAAAATGCGATACATCCGTTTTTTACGCTTTTATTAGGTTTGTTAAAAAATTGTAATAATTAAGCTCGGAGATTATGTATTTTAATAACTAGGCACCAAGAGGCCTAGGTCTAGAGTCTAAACATTATACACATTAGTCCATAATCTATATTATAGCGTGTCCTCCGGATATCCATACCTATAGTTGTGGCGTCCTTGAATGAATAATTTGTGGGTCAATGGTTGAACTTTTGTTCTTAAGATCGTCGGAATGGCCCTCTGAATATATTTTCAAGGTGGGCATAATAATATAATACGGTCGTGAATCTCGACTATAACAAGTACTTTTGGGTTTCGACGAACAAAATTTGTTTATAGGTACCTAAATGAACCTACATTTAATTTAGGTACAATAAAAAAAAAAAACGAAAACGAAACAATATATTATACAGCCGGTAACTATCATTATTGAACATTGACTATTATACTCGCGTACACGTGAATATTCGGTTTAAAAAACATTTGCCATTGCAAAGAAGAATCACCGTAATGAAAAATAATGGTGTATAAATCAAATGACGCCGTAATGCTCACTATATACTGTGGCCACTAGCTGGTATCTCGACGAAAATTCATGTCACGTTTGTTACAGCTTCGGCAAAACACGCATTGCCGATAAAAACCTTTCACTGTTATTTCCTTTGCTTCAACTTAAGTCAACGTACGGTATATATATTTATAGACGGTTTTTACATCTCAATTGTTAATGTGATAATATTACTCTTGTGTGTTCTATTTTTATTTATTTTTGCTCTCCCCGACTCATCAGTAAATTAATTTCTTGTCGTACCGACGAAATTTATGTAGTACGTTGTAAATATAGTCCATAATCCATATATATATTAAAACTCGAGTTTTCTGAAACGCGCCCCAAATCTTGTATTATAATGATGATTAAACAAGTAGGTATCGATTTTCTTGTACAAACACTGCTAATTTGACTTTAAGTACTATTATACCAGATTGTTATCGTTAAGAATTAAGATTATGGATGTTTAACATTCCCATTAACCACCGCATTACTATAATATTATGTACTTAGTATACATACCGATACCAACAAAGTACCTTCTATATTATATATTTTATAATGAACTAATTAAAATATAGTTACATACCTACATATTGTTATTATAATATCATAATAGATGAATTTTATCAAAATCTAAAAATATGAAGCGTATAAAGGTATGCATAATGTTGTAATGCTGTATACCTATTAAACTAAAAGACAACGGTTAGTAGGTTGTTTTAAAAAACTGTACACTAAAATAAACGTAGAAATACAAAAAATGATTTTGTTTTTCATCATATTGTATACCTGCCTATATGCATATAATATTTATTATATACTATAAACCTTGGATTTTGATTACTGCGTGTTTCCCATGACTATACTTTTTGCACAATGACTTTGTATTGCGCATCTAATTGAAGATATTATGACTAGTGGTTTAAGTTGTTTTTCACTTATTGCACACTAAAGTCAATATTTTCCTTATTAATCAAATGAGCAATTTAACTTAATTTATTATTTTCAATCGATCGTTTACGAAACGATTCACACCTATCTACTCTAATTTAGACAGAAGTATTCACTTGTTTATCATTTGCCTTTTTTTTTATTTTTTAAATATTATCTGCATTGTACCACTGAAACGAGTGCATTTCAAAAATTTTTGATCATGTTTTAGTTTTTTGATTGTATTCATTGTTTCTAGAATAAAATAATTAATTAATAAAATATTAATGTCGTATTGGATTGTGTTATCTATCACGATGATTAATGGCTTAATAAAATGGAAAGGGGTCAATATTATTATACTATGTTTAATTAGAATAGTTTTCAGGAGATATGGAAATATAAAAAGAAATCATTAAAAGCATTTTGTACGTCAGTATCGGTAGGAAGGTATTTAAAATCAACTTTTTACTGTGCCCATATTATGCTATTGTTAAATGTAAGGCATAGTACTGAAAGTTTTTTTTTAAATATCGCTATTAAACAAATGAAATAGTTTTTTTTTTAATAATTCATCATGTGGGTATTGTACATACTACATTTGTACCTCTGTTTTTTTACAACAAAGAAAATGATAGAACAATTCATTTGAGTTTTTTTTTTTACAATAATATTTGTTGAATCACGACAATCATAAAGTCTTTAGAAAGAACTATAGGTACCATTATACAATACAATTTAATAGAATTTAGAACCTATTACTTTTCATACTAGTATATTACTTTTGAAACGTTTGATCACTAATTGAAATATCACGAAAAAAAAAAAAATAAATTATAAATCATGAATCTTTATTAGGTGTCTTAGCTAGGTCTATAGAGAAGTCGTCACCTGTTTGTGTTTATGGCAAGTGTTGTATACGTCTTGTACGTGTCGGTGCAACAACATTACGACACTTCAATAATCAGTGTAGATGAACCGTTACGAACCGGTTATTAAATGGTGGACAAGGCCACAATTATACAACACTACATCTATAGGACTAGGGTCATCACAACATACCGCTAAACCGGTTCGGATTAACTTCCTGTGCCAATGATTCTCTACTCCAATGAAGCGCCGTCAGCATCGTTTGCAGAGAAGAATGTTCGCAAAAAAAAAAAAAATATCAAATTTTGACTTCTTAATTCTAACGCTTACGCAGTAATAATGTAGTTTAAATGTTTAATATTATATTGTATATTAAATCACTACTAATACCCATTAGCAGTTATTATTTTTCTTATGAATGTTATTTGATGGCACTATCACACAGCATACACACAATATTGATATTATACATGCAAGAAATTTAAATTAACCCTATCTACTTTTTAGATTTTGTACTGTATTTTTTTTGAAAAAAATTAATGTATTAAAGGTTTTTTGTTCTACAAAAATTCCAGAAAATGTAATTATGATAGGTACTATAAATATGGGTTTATCATTGAATTTATAATCGACTAAGGTCATTTCTGCGCTATTGTTTAATTTTGTGTAATTTATGTGTGCGTATAAAGTTATGTGTTCATCACTCAATTGTTACAAGTAGTTACAAGTTCGGTTAATATTTATTTATTCCAAAAACTTTTGGATGAATCCGAAATGTATGTATAATGGAAATTCTGGAGTACTTACAGAGTATAGAAAATTATTTTGTTTTTCATAAAAGAAACACAACTACTTTAAAAGACAATATACAAATTAAAATTTTATTTTTTTCAATAGTATTGTTAACTATAATACCTATAAATTATTAACGGTAAATCTAAAATTGGCAAAAAACTGGTTATTTAGGATACTATTTATGGCAACCAGTTATGCAACGAACGGGTCCAAAAATACTATTTGGAAGTCATCATATGGATAGTACGGATACGGATACGTTAATACCATTCGGGTCAAGGTTAATTAATTGTTTGTACTCTTTTGAGTGACGATCGCCTACAACACAAGCTTATAATAGGTATAATAGATTATTAAAATGTTTAAACATTGTTGTATTTACTTTGAATAATGACATAGGCGTTTGAAAACGTATTTAATTCCTCGAGGTCTTTCTATTAAATGAAAAATAAAATTATTATTTTGATTATTTCAAAATTAAAATAATAATATTATCAAACGTGTGACCTCAGAGGAAGATCGAATTGTTTAGGTTTTGGTTTCGGTTTGTAGATCCGTTTACGGTATCTCAGCAATATATATTAATATTCATGGCTGAAATGCACAGAAATGACCAGAAGGTTGGATTGTATCCAGAACTGTTGTCGTCATAAACATATAACCATAGATAGAAGAAAAAGGTTGTCTGTACTGGCTTTGTAATCGCTTAAGCTCGTTTGCTTTATTGTATAAATATTTTAAATTTAATACGTTTTGATAACAGTAACACTCAAATGCGTATTTTATAAAACATTCAATTCATCATTATCCGTATTACTATTACTGTATTATTTACGTTATTAGTTATTTATCACGATTAGGTAATACATAATATTATTATGTATATAGGTAAATATTTTTTTAAGATTAAAAAATAAAAATAATACTCGTCCTCGCTGGTCATTTTTTTTTTTATTTCCTTTGTTGAAAAAAATAGATAACATTTATTGATTTTACATTTAGATTATATTTGATTTTTTTGAACAATGTAGATAGGTAATAACGATGTACACGTGCATTTTTTGAAAATGTTAAAATTTAATGAAACTAATTTTAGATTATTTTTTTTATTTATATTAACAAAGAATGAAGTGTATAGCGTGTGTGTACTAGGGTGTGTGAGTTCCAGCACCCATGTTTTACATTATATTTATTATTTATTATTTACCAACATCATCAATAGTTGTATGAACCAAAATATCGACATTCCAGTATACCTACGTTACAAATAAATTCAAATACCATGTTACAGTTAGTCTTTTCATTATAAAGACATAAAAATATTTAATAAATATAATTTTTAATTTGAGGATCAGTCTAATTATTCGGATTTTCTGTTGAATTACAACAAATAAAATATTACAATATTTTGCCTATATAGATAATAATTTGAATTGTACCTAGATGTTTACAAATAATTTATTGTACTAATACATTTCAAGTATTTTTATTATAAATTATAAAACTCGATTAAAATCAAACAATTTTACTGACATAACTAATTAAACTAGTTAAAGTTTTAATTGAATTTTCTTTGAAAAAATAAATTGTGTTTTTAACATTTACGTTTTTATAAATTAATCTTTAATATACATTAAAAATACATTTTAACGCATATAGAAATATAAGTCACATGAAACGATCTAAATAGAAATGTTGTTGACATAACAAATTAGAAAAAAAAGTTTAAGCACATACAATATTAACTACATTATTTAGTTTGGAATTATTTTTTAAAGAAATGTAGTATTTGTTCTACGAACAATTTGTTTTATTAAGATATAATTCATGTATAATTTTTGTTTGTGGTTGAATCGAACTATATTGTTATTTCGCGTTAAACGTTTTACACTTTGTTCATATATTATAAACTTTGAAAAAAAAGTCTAACTTTTAAAATCGAGCACCAAAGGGAAAAATATGATAATAAAACGCAAAAAGCACAAATTGCTCATGGGTAATTTTGGGTATGTTTGTAGTGAAACAGGAGCTAAACAAAACTATCGTGAAATTTGCCTGCGGAATACGTATATAATATATACATTGCGAACCCTCGTTTTGATTAATCGGTTGAAAACGATAACGTCAGCACGAAGTTTAAACCACTCAAACCGTGTAATGATAAAGAGGGGTGGTTGGATAAAGAGTGTTGGACTGGGTAGACAATGTCGGTAGATGGGGAGGGGGGGTCGCTATGTAGGTAGGTATAGGCTTTTACTCCTTTCTCCCTTTATTCATCTTTTAGTATAAACGCCATTTAAGAAATATTCGCCCTTCCCGCAAATTATACGTAGATGTTGACCATTAATTATGGTCGCGTATTAATTAATAATAACGCTTTCTGTAATAAATCTGACACTGTCAGTGGTGTCTAACAGTTTCCTTCCGTCAACATAGAATATATAATATTATTCTCTGCTCTACATCTAATTGTTACTATATAACAATGCTGACGTTCAGCAAACAGCTATATAACAGCTTTCCGTTTCGATAAATAATTATTGGTTACGGCTGATTGTATTTAATATCTATCAGTTTCTTTGCTATTAGGTATTCTATTCGATAGGCTCTAAGTTTTTAAGCAATTAAGCAAAGACCTAAAGAGTAAGAAAAAACGAAAAGAGTAAGTAATCAGAGTCCAAGAATTAATCATTGCACAACAGTACGTCATATATATTTAAAAAACAATAGGTCCTATACCTGTATATAACAGCAATAAAAAAAATGTATATGTTAACAAAATTTAAAAAAAAATTGTATATTGTAAACAATTAATTAGTAGCTGAGTAATTTATTGAATAATTAGTATATTTAAAACATAAATATTTATTGTTTACGATTTGAAAGAGAGTTAATGTAAAAGGTTACAACTACCCGAATTTGGGATGCAATTTAAGTGCATCCATTATTATAAATGATAGTCAATCCGTTTCACTATACGGAGCGATTATTTTAACAGTAGGTAAGCAATCATTATTTTGATAAATGTTTGTGTATTAAAAAAAAATTGCCAACATAGTTAGTAGGTAGGTAGGTACCAGCTTAAAATATTACTAAATCCTTAAAAAATGTCAATTTTGTACATTTTATTATGGTGTTTTTTTTTGTTGAGATTTTTAATGTTTTAAATGATAACCTATCATTTTAAAATTTTAAAATACCTATCTATAAACGGAAAACATGTTTTTACAAACATATAGTGAGTATGTATTTTGGTTTTGATAAAAATATTAAATGATTTTGATAAACTTATTTTTAAAGTGATACAATATGTAGTATAGGGTCTTGCGCGTCACCGATTGAATACGATTTCGACTTTATTGTAAACTGATGTTGACCATATGACGCGACGCATAATGCATATTTTATACATAATGTATGCAATGTATATACCTAGGTATACTTTATAGTACTAAAGTGTATACAAACTTTTTCCTATCAATTTTGTTTTCCCTTGTTGGATTAGCCATAGTGGAAATTTATCTCCAACAAGTAAATTTATATTAAGACGTGCTTACCCATTCACAACTTTTTACAACATTCAGAATACTGAGGATAGAGAGTGAGTGTAAATATATTGTGATGCTAAGAAATTTTTTCAACGTACCTATTACCTAGTAATTTAAATTCTAATTAGCATTTTTAATTAGTTCATCGGCGTGTTTCGTTGTTCTGAAAATATCTATATATTTTAATATTATATTACGTTCTTAATATTATTAATTTTACTAGGCACTGTATGCGCTCTATGAACCTCGAAGTTTGCTCATAAATTATATATGTAACATTCGATGAAACGGTTTTACTCGTATAAAATATTGTGTACAGTTTATATTTTTGAAGAGCATTAGAAAAATAACGGGCAGTATATCTAACCTACGGAGCCACTGTCTACAGATTTCATTGGCCCGTCCCGGTTATTACTATTTGATATTCAGGTCTTACAACCAATAGTTACAATATTTTATACTTAGGTTTCTACACTAACTACACTACATTTATAATATATATATATATATAGAATACGACCTTATGGCTTATATAGCCATTGTATCTGTCTGTGCGTAGCGATTTCAGTAACCATGGTTTCCAATACCATTGTTGATTTTATAAAAGCATTATTCGACGATGGTTTTTGGCCTAGAAGTATAATAATTATCTTTTATATTTTGTTTTGCTGACATTAAACTAAATAAATCTTCTATATTATATTTCTATGATAGTTACTCTTATAGTTAGGTAGTATTTATTACATGTTATTTAGGCGAGTTTACCATATTTTACTAATGTAAATTTGAGATTGTATATATATATATATATATATAATGAATTTGATTAGTTAATTTAAAAGATAATATTGTAATATTGCTTAACTTAAGACATATTTCATTTTGGATAAATAACTTATATATAGGTAGTTAGGTAGGTACATATTATATAAAACAAAAATTTGGAATGTTTGTAAAACGTGCTTTTAATTTCTTGTTTATTTTTGTTCTTATTATAATTATTAAAAAAACAAATTTACTTCTAGACATCTAATATGAGATTTATTTTTTAATTTTTTTTCTAACTAGTTAGTTAATTAAAGTAGTGACGTAAAATAAATATTGATCCATTAGCGCTACATTTGTGTGTTAGTGCCGAATTCCGAACTCGTCTATATATTATACTAATATTGTCTTACATTATGTTTTCTCATACTGAATAATAATTATTAATATAATTAGCATTATTGAATGACTTTGTACAGTTAATGTATTTCCAATTAACTAGAATCTTTCAAAGTTTTCAAAATTTCTGTTTGGTATCTCAATTTTATAAGTTTTATAAAAACATCAGATTATTAAAGAATTCTATAATGAACTAAATAGCAAACTAAATTTGACCATAACTACCTATATAATATTGAAATAAATAATAAGTAAAAATGTCGAGTGTTTTGTATTTATATTTTCTAAACTATAACAAAATAATTAAATAGATTATTTTCATATGATTGTGTTGTAAATTTCCTATTTTCGTCTTAACTGTTCAGTAGTATTTTACCTTATGCTTGGAAATTACTGTGAAAATTGAGAAGTTAAATGTTTGAAGGATGAAACTTTTTTTTCCTAGCTTTTACTTGACAAATTACAACAAATTGATGACCCTTACATGTACACGAAAGTCACGTATAGCTAAGAATGTAAAGGAAGATAGGTGATATATAACAAGAAAAATGTATTGTTGAGAAAACATTAGGTATTCATTAATGACGTCTAATTGTCATTAAAATATTCTTCAAAATGATGAAAAGTGTACAAAAATTAAACACTATAAGGTTTTGTAGACATTTCTATTCAATTTATTTACTATACCAAAACCTATCTATCATTAAATTGACCTGGAAATAAATTATTTCTACCGTAGTATTCATACCCTGAAATATTTTAAAGGTTTAACCAACCTTTAACCTATAACGCAAGGAATGTAATATGATGAGTAGTTTTGTTATTCATTTATTTTCTAGATCGTTGGGTATTCAATTCGTTTTTTGCGTTAGGAATGAATTGAAAATAAATGACGAAAAATATATTTCTGTTATTACTACTAGAAACGACCGGGGTTTCGTCAGTGCGTTTGTTTGATATTGAATAGAGGCAGCGTAGAGCTTCCGTCTTTTACGAGCATTTATCAAAATGGAGAATTAAATTTTATATTATGTGTGTGGATTTTCGATTTTAATATAGTTCTGCAAGCATTTAATATAACATCTGAAAACTCTCAAAAATAAAAAAATTCAAAATGAATATGAATTTTCGCCTGTAACTAATTTAGTTTAGCAACAAATATACGCGTCATACCTAATATGTTATGTGTGAATGAATAATATATTATAAACAGCTACAATTATTTTCTTTTGGGGTCTCAATGTTTGGCAATTGTAAAATTAATAAATAATAAAATAGATACTTGCAGTAAAAGTTAAATCTTTCTAGTTTCTACATTATATTCGACGAGGACACATGATTACAAAATAATAAGGCTAACGAACACGTTTAGGTAGTATATAATATTTTTACGAATAGAAAAAATAAAACAATACTAGAAAATATGGGAGTCATTACAGTATATTATTATAGTAGAGCATAATATATATCGTTTCTGTTTCTATTCGGACGACGTTTTTCCAACTCAACGAACACGACAACATATTATTATATAATGTAACGAACAAGTATACAACGAATAAGTATATAGTACATAGCGGAATAATATACGATGCCAATACACGGGGGACGTGTTCGATTAGCTTTCATACAACGATTTTAGTACCTATTTTACCACAAACACCCTCTTTCCGACGTCCCATGCATTTGGATTTATAGTTTGGATGAAAACCAGCACCGCACATACAGGGTGATGGGCATGTAATCGTCACCATTTGATTAATAATTACTATGATTGAAAATCGCGTGCTCGTCATCAATAATAATAATAATATAGTATCACCGTGTCTGCTTTTTTACGTGTGTTAATGACAAAAGTATAAAACACGACGAAATAATAATATCATGATGTATTTTATCTGTTTGAATTCGATGACATTGCAGTGTTGCGTACCTAAATCAATATAGGTTTATGAATTAATAAAATATCAGATAGATGTGATTTCATTATTATGTTTTTGCGACAACATGGCTCAGACGTTTCACACGCGCGGCAAGCCTTGCACTATATTCTCGAAAATAGTTTTAAATTTGTTTCGCGGCTCGTCGCCAACACACGGTACATAATATATTTCCTGGCAACGTGAATAATAATCAACAAGTATGTAACGTTGCATTATCGTACACGGTACACCGATATTCGGGATTTATGAGCTAAAAGTAACTCGCGGTGGACTAAATAAATATAGTAATAATAAAATGAATATGAATAACGAGCGTACTGACTACTGACACACACACACACACACTATAGATACCAATAATATTGCGTATATTATACTTTTATATTCGATTCCTCGACGCCCTCGCGGTATGCTTAGGAGACACCATTTTTTTTTTTTTTAGTACCTATCGATTTAAATATTTTACTCGTATAATATTATAATATCACCGTGATGGCGTGATAATGGCTTGTACATTTTCTCATCTAACAGTGGTTTGATAATAATTCAATTTTAAATTGTGCACAGGTAGGTAGTGTGTCTTATATTTTATACGTTTGTCCATAATATGATACAAAAACAAACAGTTTATTATTATTGAGCAGGTATCTATATCGTCGAAATCAAAATTGTTGGCATGGTCCTACTCTAATAACGAGCTTGTATAATATTATATTATTGCGCAGATGGCATACATCGCGGTGGTTTTAAAACAAAATAATGCCACGGGTGATGTTTTTGTTTCAATTTTTATTTTTGGTCCAACACGTTCTTATAGGGCTGGTGATAATAAAACGACCCTGTAATACCCCGCAAGCATCGTATGCGTTCGTGGGATTATCAACATCGGCCGAGAGTATAGAATACCTATAGGCGTACTACAACGCGTATTATATTATAATACATATATATATATATATATTATATGTGCATATGTCCTATAGGGTCGTCCGACTTGCGTGAATTCCGACCATCCTACTTGGTGAGGGTGAACTTCATACGAATACATATTATGTATGTATATACGTAGGTATAATATAATAACGAGTCCAAACAACGAAATGCGCTAAATTATTCAAATGGCACGTGCAATTACCGAGGTCACGGGACTCAGACAGCCGGTGGTATATTATATTATATCTCTGTATAATAGTAATGGTAATAATAATAATATAAATGCAGGTGCGGTCGGAGTGGTATATACCACTAGCTATATATAGGTATATAATATACTATTATTATTGTGGATCGCGGATCCCATTCGGACGGAATTCAATATATTTTTATTTTTTATTTTGACAGGTCGAACCCGCGTGGGTGAGAGACGCCTATAAAATAATAAATAATATTATATTATATTATATTATATACGTACTCCGCGCCGCTGCCGTTTGAACATATTTCCTTTTGATGCGATAGCGTATTCTCTCCACCGTCTCTTCTCCACAACAGCTTCACGGTCTCCCGTACTCACCCGTTCAAATGTTTTCTGATTGCGGTGAGCTCCCAAAACCTTTTGCTTTGTGACGCACCTAAATACTTTTATTTTTCCTTCATATATTTTCCACCTTTCCGCATTTCTTTACTCGTATAATATATCTGTGTATATATATATATATCGACCACCGTGGCAGCCCAGTCATCTCGGTCCTTTTGTGTTTGTGCACCGTGCACAAACAGTCGTTTTACAAAAGCTTCGCCGCGAGACCCCCTCTTTTCCATTTTTTTTTTACATTTTTTTCTTCTGGTCTACATGATAGATAATTTTTGTTCAATATTTTGTATTCTGTTTTCGGAATGTTTCGTTATTTACTCGAGTGTACGTGTTACCTAATTTTTAGGTGGACTATTATTTTATCATGCACACGGCGGCGAGCGCATGACAACGCGTTGTATTATATTGTCTGTATATAGCACGACTTTTTCTGCACGTACCTTCCAACCTAAATCATATTGTTACTATATCAAGTACCAGTCGCAGTTTTCAGCCGTTTATCAACCGGAATAAACACTAGAATAAAACAATCGCATTATTTAAAATAATATAATTCGTTGTGCTCAAAAATATGGAGGCCCTGTATTCTGTGGGGTAAAAAAATGTGAAAATTACTGCAACCGTGGGAGTGCGCGAAATACTTCGTGGTGCTCGTCATAAGTACATTTTTATCCATTCGGGTTAGAATAGGCTCTTAAAGTTGGCACTTCACTTCTCCGTTGACGCAGTAAATTATTTTCACTATTATATTTAGTTACTCATCTCTATACGGGATATTATTTTAATCTGACCTAACCCAGAGACAATATATTAAAGTGATTAAACAATAAAAACCTAATTTTTTGCTTATTGTTTTTATTCCCTTTGCGGTGGAAATTATACTAATTCATTCCTTTAAGTGCCATCAATTTAATTATATGGGGTCTTTTAATTGAAGCATTATTAGTTGCAATGATTTTTAACAATATTTTCAACTCTATTATTATTTGTATACCTATATAATATATAACATCATAACACCTATAAATAGTGAAGTATCATAAAACATGTTATATTGTTATCAGTCTAGGCTTCGAAAATCAAAGCATTTGCTTATTTTTGTTGCCACCTGAAATTCCAATAAGATTTTCTTTCAGAAAAGATACTGTTGAAGAAAATCTAAGCATTTTTACTGTCCTGCAAGGTGATAATACAGACACAAATAAAAATAAAAAAAATGAAAATAACAAAGAAACATACAATATCATTGTAAAACCAATACATTTTTCGCTCCGGTGAGAATCTAATCTTAGTCCTTAGACTGACTAACCGTCTTCGCTCAGAATTGTTTTTGGTATACGATGATATTATATCAGAATTCAAATTTAATACTATCCATTACAATGGCCCACTTGTAACTTACTGTACAGTAAAGTGACATCTACTTACCTACTTTTTGAGATAGCTAGCTTTTTAGCTAATTCCAATATTTTCCATGAGTATTTTTTAATAATGATTGTAGGTGCTGATTTCTCGACTTATTATAGGGTGGCTATGTATCTAATGCCTATATATATTTTTATATTTTATTTTTCATAACACTTTATAAAAACTACTGAAGTTTAAAGTTTCCTTTTGAAACATTATATACATCGATATATTTTCTTATTAAAAATAAATGTTATGTTAGTATAACACATCAATATGTATATGCTAATAAAATATTAGCTCGTTAAAACGAACAGTAAAGATTATAATACATTTGGGTTTTGGATGTATTTATGTAACTTATGTACTTGGCAACAGCTTTTTTTAAACACCCAAGGGGTTAGTTCTTATAGGATTGGGTTATTTTCTTGCGTCCATGTTTATAAAACTTGAAATCCGATCTACATTTCGCTTTATTTATTCAAATTTGTTACGATTATATAAACTATTTCATTTGTTTTTCAATTCCATTTGCAATATAAATAAAAGCACCGTTATGTTTATAGTCCGAATGAAAATTACAGTATAGTAGAAAAGTGTAAAAATAATTGGTTTTGAATCATGAGGAAGCTTGATTAGAAACAAAAATAATATCTGTTCAAAGTTGAAAATAATATAATTTAAAAATATATATTTTGCAGGTGAAATTGTTGAAATTAAAATATAAACTATAGTAGGTAACCACTATATTACTATAACATGAATATTTCTTTTATTCTAATATTTAGCATGTTCTATCAATATTAATATTATGGTATTATAATATATTAATATTATTAAGACATTAATTAATCCATCAATAATTAAAACCCCTAATTATTCGATATTAATTAATAGTAAATATAATAGATTTCTACTTTTATATAAATTCTATATTGCAATTTCTATAGGTATGTACTTATGTACCCATGTCCTATGTAATTACTAATTATACATACCTATATCGCTATAATGATCATCAATACTATAGGAATAATTTTTTATGGAACATACTTTTCTCTTAAAATTATTACGTAAAAAATTCTACAAAGTGGATAACTGGAAAATGTTTATATTTCTTACATTTATTTCTATCCCATTTTCACTACATTGTGTTATTTTCATTAATTTATTGATCCTCAAAGTATTGACTAATAAGTAAATAAATAATGTCTGATTGCATAAAATAAACTGCAGATTGTTAATTTATCATTTTTGGTTTAAATTGTATAGATTATACTTAAGCTAATATTTTAAGTGCATATTTAGGTACTATTCCGAGTAATTTTAGAATACTGTTTCCCAAAAGTATTTTGAATACTTTTATAGTAGGTAAAATTAATATTGTATTTTAATATAATTTAATATTTATTGCTATATTATGTTGTGAATCGTAAATCATCAGTGCATAAAATAATATAATTTATTTTAATATTGACGGTAGTATCCAATTTCCCTTGAGACAAGTATAATTCTTTTTAAACATCTAAAAAAAAACATATTTTATAAGTATTTGATTGAAATACTATTTTTAGGAACACTACTTTCTTAAGTATTCAAGTATTTATTCCAAATATGTTTTAAAAGTATTTACCAAATCAGTTCAACAATGATGAATAAGTTTAAAATAAGTACCTAAGTATATAGGTGTTTTTTAAATTATTATTCACAAATAATTTAATTTAATTTTACAAATTTTAAATTAAGATCGATATACTCAAACATTCTTCATATTTTCTTCAAGCTCACGGAGTTTATTCATTTATTAGGTGGATTTTTTCAAACAAGTTTGTACGGAACATAAAATATTTGAAAAATACAATAGTAGAAGACGTAGAGTACCGAGATAAAACTTTGTACTGGATATTTTCTTCGCGTACTATTTTTCACAGCCCTAGGGACCGAGAAAGCTCGCTTACTCGAAAATATCGAATATATCCGTCGTCGACTCGTTATAAAGTCCCATGCCGGCTAGTCGGTATTCGGTTCTTATAAATACAAGTATACAACAGCTCTCAACTGCAGCATTTCAGATATTACTATTAATAAATGTTTATAAATTATAACTTATAAAGTAATAACACCATTTACTCGAAATCATTTGACTTCTCAAGAGCTTATTATTGCATAAGATGTTCATTTCTCAACAGATACCTAAATCAGCTCATAAAATAAAATATTATGTTTGCCATCATTATTGCGAAAATTGTGGTACGATGCTGTTCCTATCGTTATTTCTGTTATTTCTCTAAATTTGTTTTTTCCTTGATAAAATATCAAGTAAATAAATTCAGTGTCAACTACAATTTTGTTGATAAAAAAGGAAATTGTATTTATGTTTTGATAGTTTTATTTTTATATTTATTTTTTATCACGTCGCTACTTCACACAGTGTCAGACGCGCAAAACTGCATTATCTTCCTGCACTTATCGTTTACGCGTGCTGTTCTTGGCGCCTGAGTGTCTGACGACGTTTCTATAGGAACGCGTACTGCTTTGAGCTTGGCGCGAAAACACGATTGTGTCACGTGCAAGATGATTTTTAGTATTGACACAGATCCCGAGTTCTGAACGCGGTATATTGGTACATTGTCAGTACACACCGTGCAATCACTACATGATATAGGTACCTATACTTTTATATATACCTGTACTACAGACTACAGTGAAAGACTATACCTACATATTAATTAAATGCTTCTATTGATCTGTGGGATAAACCGATAGTCCGGTATAAAATAAATAGGTAGGCACTATAATTGTATCGTTCCAAGTGCTAACTTTCTGAGGGATGTCAGTTTTTTTTAGATTCTAAGATGAGCTACAAATATGTTGATTTTACCATGTGTTTTTTTTAGTTTTAAATTTATTTTTCTGTCTATAGAAACTTTTTGTAATAGAAAAAAATGTTTCAATTTTTAACTTTGGGGATGGTTTCTTGAGCGGTACCTATATTTTTAAAAATAATCGTAAATTACATGAAAAATGACGAATATTTGTTAAAATTTAAATATTGTTATTAAAATAATTGTTTGGTAACCTTGGTTACAAAAAAGTTAGACAGTCTTTGCTGAGAATTGTTTTTCGAATATGTTGATAGTTACATCATTGAATTTAAATTTAAGTAATTTAACAGTTAACACATCCATTACATCGACCCAATCAATGATGAGGTACACTCGACCCCTATAATTACTGTACAGCAGAGCAGTTACCTACTTACCCACTTTTATTTTATGAATGTAACTTTTGTTCTTAGTGTAATGTAATTAATGTTTTTTTTATTTTATTAAAAATGAATAAAAAAAAATATTTAAATAAGTAATTTGTATTACATGTTAGTGATCGGAATAACTTATATAAGTTATAATTGTAAAATAACTCTAATGCCACCCGAGAAGTAAAATATGGTAAAAACATATTATTTTGAAGAGATTTTAATTTTAAATAGTTGTATTACGACCGTTAATTTGTGGTTATATTCGTTATAATATATGTATATAAATTATACATTTATAATTATTAAGTACCTTTATGGCTATTTATAATCATTGTTATTCAAATGTTTGGTTTTTTTTTTCTCTTAAGTATCAGTTAAATGTATTGAACACAATGCCCATTGTACTTACACCACCGTGTGAATTATAAAACTTAAAGTTTATTTATAAAATTAATTTTTAATATTACGATTAGAACGATATTTATAAAACTCGTTTAGGGAGTTAATGTTCTTTCAAAATGACGCCGAATGATGTGTTTTTTATTACTTAAATACTCTAGAACTCTCTTAACTCTTAAGTTTCCGTTTTTTCCATTATCAAATTAAACTGTTATTTCGCCTCGTTAAAACCCACTACACAGGAAAATGTGGGATATTATAGAATTTTGATGTTAAGGAATTGAAAACATTACAGTGTGAATTATGTTTATTGGTACCTAATTCAACATGTTTATGTGATCATTATGATTAATATAGATTCGAAATGAATTGCTAATTACTAACCTAACCTACTGTGAATTAAAACTTATATACAATTTGGTGTTATAATTTATACCTACAGCATTTTTTTTACATTTCAAAAATTAATAATTAAAAAAAAAAAACTACATCTAGTATTTAATAGTGCAGTATGAAATATTTAAAAATATTCGTTATGCTCCTAAAGTCCTAAATTATATCAGATTTAGAATTTTTATTTAATATATCATTGAATAATTTTGATTTTAATGTGAGATTTAAATTATAATGGGTAATATTGCGGATAATATATTTAGATATTATACGCATAAGTAAAAAGAGTAAAAAGAGAAAATCTTTTTAGTAAGCCGAACCTCACTGTTTATTTTCATCCCTTTTTATTTTTAATGATGTATATGCTACGAGTTTATACTGATAATTAAGTTTACTGAAGTATTACAAAATAAAAATAAAAGGTCAGCAAAAATAATTTTTGAATTTAAGCCCAAGGTAGATAGTTTATACAAAAAACATAAAATATAATATGTGTTATACTTATATCATGACACCTAAATATCCAATATTCAACTCACGTAACATATTTAAATTTGTTGTCATTATCGACCGAAATGTAAATATATGATGATTTATTTAATCTTTCAGTTTAGGTAAAGACTCTTTTTTAAACTTTTTATCATAACAGTATGTTTTTCACAATATCATGGAATTTTCTCATTAAGTAGGTATATTGGTAGAAATTATTATAATGTTATTTAAATTCTGAGTTTAATACCTGGTATACATTTTTTAATATTATAGTATTATAATATATTATTTTATATACCTACCTATTATTATGACGTAATATAATAAGGAGATATTATAATTATCTCAGTATCTGAGACGTAACTACCTAACTTAACTTACTTAACCCTGACTTTTATAAACATGCCAATTCTCTATTTTATACTACATATTAACATATTTAGTACACAGTAATGTTAATATAGTATGACACCCAATTGTTATAATAGAACATTTATTTAAAAATACAAATACAAATATACCTACCTACTACCATAATATAGTAAAAAGTACCTATATTATGACTTTACTTTTTTCAACGTTAATAAAATATTCAAGAAAAATCTTAGATATTATTTGACTATATAGGTAGATTTAGTCTTTTAGATTTCTATATATCATCACAGTCTGATACTATTGATTATAAATAATAAAATATTAAATCACGGTACGAATGATTCCTTAATGAATATTTATTCTGTAATAGAATAACAGATAACATATTATATTTTTATTGTGTCCGTTCGACCGTTTATCTTTTTATTATTTTCGTTAGCGTGGCTAATAAAACAACTGTCGATTTTATAAAAAAGTATTAAACTATAATATTGATATTAACCCTCTTGGAATCTAGACCCTAGAACTTAGAAGATGTATTATTATATTTTCTAATATATATATTTTTTATTTATTTCAAATATTTAATTCATCTACCTACTACATTATTTTCTAGATCTATTACAATTTATAATATTATGTATTTTTACATAACAACATGTTTTATAACGATATTTTAATTTTTATGATGAATTTATTATTTTTTCAATTTTACCATATAAAAGGTCAATATTTTATTGTTATTATTTTATTTTACTTACGTCACCTATTTTCATCAATAATTGAAAAAATACTCATTATTTTGTTGACCTATATTTTTTCAATAATATTTATTTCTAGTTTTAATATTGTTATGTATACACAATACACATAATATCTACTTGTATTTGTTTCGTTCTACTCTATATGTTAATTTTTTTAAAAGTCTAAACTTTTACACATGCCATGTTAATAAAACTAAGTCCTTAGATTTTAACTTTTATTCGTGTAACGACTATAATACACAATTTATATAATATGTATATAGGTATTACAATATACTGAAACATTGCGTGTACCTATACTAAACAGTAAACACTTACCTATAAGTCTAGCAGCAACCATATGAAACTGCAATATATACGTACCTACATAATATTCTTACATATTAGATAGGTATAATATAAGTACTCTAGTCTCATAGACCATAGTCCCATATTATGATACAGAACAAGTCACAAGACACCAAATTCCATAATAATAATAAATTGGCAGTAGGTATAATATATAATAATATTATTATTACAGCGATGCTGTACATAATAATAATACCTACCAATAAAATAAAATATACTCTAATATAATATTGTTATATTATATTATATTATAAACGCTTACGACAGTTTTACACAGCCGACACGCGCGTAAAATAAAAATCTAGTGATATGATTTCGGGCGTGTAATAAAACATAATAATAATATTATAACAATACAATACCAGCTACCTCCGCACATAATAATAATAATGATGACAATAATAATAATAATAATAATAATAATAATAATATACTACGTATCGTTATTATTATTATTATTATTATTATTGTACGCTCAGAGGTAAAATAATATAATAATATTATGTATATACAATTTCGCGCAAGCTGCTGCATCACAAGGCAATGGCTTTTACTTCCGATATTTCCAAGTACGTGGAGGCAAGTGGGTTCTGCCGTGAATGACATAAACATAAAAAAGTAAACATACTATTATTATTATGCAGATAGGTAAACCGCGATATGAATTTATTTTTATTCCAATACAACAGCGCGCGCGTGTGCCCACCACCACGGTAGATGTCGGTCTGTCGCCGCCGCCGCCGCCGCCACCGACTCCGTCGACGTTCACGCGGTTTACCTTTCGAAAACTCGTCCAAGGTCAATATCGTCGTCGTCGTCGTCGTCGTTGTCGTCGTCACCGCCGTCCGGCGTGACCGCGCCAAGCGCCCGCACGGGTTGCGACACGCGAAACCGGCAGCGGCTCAGCTGTGCGGTAAATTAGCATAAACGCGCCGTGACGGTTAACCGCATTGTGTTAGCAGCCGCCGTTATTATAGGATTGACCCAAAGACAATATTACGCCGTTTATAATAATAATAATAATAATAACAACAATAATAACATATTCTTTGTGCGTGTGTCGAGGTAAATACACATTTTTCCTCCTCGTGATAATATTTCCCTCGTCAGCTCTCCGCGTCACGTCGTCTCGCTTCTACGACGACACACTAATATTTTAACACGTTTATGGTGTTATTATGGCAGTAATAACAATAATACCTATATAATAAACCCATTACCGCTATATTATTATATCTATACACATGTACGCCTCACGCATATATGTATTATAATATAGGGCCTATATTATAATACATATTATACCTATAATAGCGTGGTCGCTGCTCCACATTACGTTGGCGTCCTTAAATTGTCCGTACCTAGGTACCTATTATGATTATTATTTAGTAAAAATTATAAAGTACCAACAGTACAATATACTATAAAGAATATAATACTCTGCTTATGGTTATGACTTTTTAATTGTTTTTTTTTTTATTTCTAAACTATTTTTTTCAAAGCGATATCTTGAACGCAAACAGTACAGACGATTTAGAGAAAAAGATAACGGGTTTGATTGCAAAACATACCACTACTACACCAGTATAGAATTACAATTATTTGTGTTGAAAATAAAAAAATCTCAAAGTAAATAATATTACTACTTAAATATATTTACCTACAGTAAAGTTGAAATTTCATAGAATATAATATTATAGGATGTTCCTATATAATATACGTAGATTAATTAACTTGAGCGCAAAGGAGTTGTTTACAAACGAGAAAATACCTATTCTAAGAAAAAAGGACTTTGATTAAATAATTCCATAAACTATAAAGTAATCTTATCCCAAAATTATCTTTATCCGGGCTTGAATGTTAAACACCTTTGTTATAGGAATGTACAGGTGTCTATTATAGCTGTATATGTATCACATCCTTAATGTTTAGTGAAATCTAAACGTTATATTATGTAAGTAATAAAGACAATAATATGAATTAATGTAGTATAATTCGTTCAATTGCACAGAACGATAAATTTGAGTTGTCTAAATTGATATGAATATAATATTAATATAGGTACATAATAACAATATGATGGTTATTATGTATTAATGTATTATTTACTCTGTGACAAGAAGTAAAATCCTCAACTATTAATGTAAGGATAAAATGTTATAAATAAATAAAACTAGCTAGGTATATTACATTATTATTGCTATAATAAATGTTAAGATACTATGTATTAAATTTCTATTAATAAAAAAAAAATTACATTAAATGAAGATTGTGTTTTAATATTCTATTATTCTCAAAAAAGTATGGTATTATACATATTCCAATAGCTACTTGTGAAATTATAAACTGTAAAAAAAATATACAATACTATTATATTAACATAATGTATTATTAAATATTGATAAGTTTTATTGGAATTATGCGTTAAAGAGTTCTTTCAAGAAACCTTTAGAAGAGTGTACAGGAATTTGAGTGCTTTTATAAAAAAAGTCCCTTCAAAGTAATTTTTGATACAACTAATATACTTATTAAATAAATTATTAATTGTGTTATAAAGTTATATACATTTTGACATTTTGTTAGTCGAGACGTGCTTATTTTTGTTGCAGGTATAATATTATTGTGTCTGTGATAAATATTTATGAAAAACATTTTTATTGCTTACTCCCTAACTCTTTGAAAATAATATAAATATTTGGAAATTCAACTTTTTAATTGTTGTATTTAGGTTATGACTTGCCTACAACAAAAAAGTCGAAACCATATTATATTCATTCAATTAGATTGTTTTGTTGCAAGCAAGACATATTTATTGGGGAAATAAGGATGAATACCTTGAGAAAAACATTTACCATTGTTAGACTTGAACATAGAACATTTTAAAGGTTTTTTTTTTAACATTGTTAAGTAATCGTGTTTGTTAGTTTTAATTAACAAATTACATAATGTTTTGTTTGATATGAGTAAAAACAATTGTAAAAGAATCATTGAATTAATGTCATATGATATACACACTTGGCTAAACTGTAGTTTAGGCCTAGGTGGCTACTTGCTAGGTAGCCTAGGTATTATAGGCAGGTATATAAATATATAATATTATATATACATAAAGTATTTACTTATTAAATAAAATTACAATTATTTTAATATTAGCTGAACATAATATATTTAACGTAACTTTAAACTTCTATTATATTGTACATAAAAGCGTTTTATATAAGTAAAAATATTGTTATAGTCGATTGTGTTATTTATTGTGGTTCTATGATAAATACATTTCAGGCTTTTTTTAACGATATTTCTTTAAACGTATAATGTTATATATTATTCATAAAAATAAATGATAATAATATTTTGTATTTTATAACTATTAAAATAAAATTGATGATGAAAACAACTAACTACTGACAATTGATGTACTTGTCTTTTATCCATCAAAATCGGATACATGTAGGTGATGATGGTATAGTATTTAATATTTATATATAATACATTTAAGTTTTGATTACCAACCATTGGAAAATGTGTTATATATTGCAAAAATAATATTTAAATTTAATATAATATAAATAATTATAATTGTTAAAAATTTAGATACCCACATTGGAATTTTAAAATTAAAAACAGAAGCTAAATCAAAAAAAAAATGATAACGTTATTTTTGTATTTAATTTTATTATAATGTATAATAGTATATAAGAGTGTTACACTATAATATTAGAGATACAAACTACAAATTATACATTTTTGACTCATGAAAAATAGTAATCATTTGCAACTGCATTAAATAATAATACATTATATTATATAAAAATAATGGACTATTTAATAATTTTTAATAATTTGAGACTTATTTAGTTATTTATGTATTTTGTATTTATACTATTTGCTTTATGTTAGGCATAGTTAGTACCTATCAAATTTAGTATCATAAATCATAGTATAAATTATAGAAGAAGAAACAGTTGTATTATTATTCTGAATTCTTATTTACAATATTATTATTTATTACTCACAAAAGTGTAACAATTATATTTTTGGTCTAATATAGTGATCGTACACTATCCCCTTTGCTACGCTTCAATTAACAGCGACAAAGATTAAATTAAGATCCCCAGAGTGATTACTTTTATGCGATTTAGCTGTTGGCTATATGTCATATTCGTTGTTCCTTATGGAATTTATTGGCTACATCCGCAATTCTCGTGCACAACAGTAGTATATTTACAATAACAAGAAACTAACATTATTTTTACTGACGATATAATATGAACATTATTTGAGCACGTTATGCAATGGGTTTACGTTTGCAAACACATTTAGTTGATCGTATTTTTTCTAACATAACAGTATTATGCTTTTATGTTAGGATATATTTTAAGTTATTCGTGTTTTTATTATTTTACCTTTAGAAAAATTATAATATTTTTAATACTTGCTAATAATGTCTTTACATTATAATTTTATTTTACTATGATTATATTATATGGAACCGAACAAATTATTACAATAAGTACACAGATTGATCATAAAATATATTTTTCAATACATTTTTATTAGGTAGGTACGCCTCATAAATACGTAATATATATTATATTGTAATAGATTTCAAGCGTATTTATATAACTGCGAATACTGGGAAATGTTAAGTTTTCAGATAATTTAAATTATTTTTAAATGATTACGGTACAAGGGAAAATATTATTTACATTTGCAAAATCTATTTTAAAAATGTCTTAAAGCTCTTTAAAATGTTGAACGAAATAAAATATAATAAATTGCAATTATTTTGATATCACTACAGGTACATGAAAAGTTCATTTTTCTGAACAGTTTGTATCTTAGAAATGTATTATAGTAAATTGTGTATAGTGCATGTATTATTCGAGTCGCATTATTTTCTGCAGCATTGGATGAATCAAACATTATTATAAGCACCTAACCGTATTTGGTATCAAATATAATTAAATTCTCGTGGTAAAAATGATGTTATGTTTTCAACATATTATCAAACAAAGAATATCGCAAGATATATAATATACCCAAAAGTATTAATTGACAAGCGTATGTTTCGTTATATTTTCTATACGATGGAAGCATTAGCGAAAAACGATCAGTTGATAAATGACTTTGATTTTTCACCATCGTCACAACTCACAACATTACCATTGGTGCTGTCGAATATATTTTATTATTGTATTCAAGGTCGTATCCATATCAACTTGTCGAGACAACAAGTCATACCAGTATATTAATGCAGGTCGTTAACCCGAATGCGAAACTCTTAGAATCAACCACCTCTTCGCTAATTGCATATTATAATATTTTTCCAGTCAAATTGGAGTTATTATCCCAACTGCAGCACACTAATATATGTATAATAATAATATAATGGGTATACGTTATTCGTATTTGCATGCCCACAATAATATTATATAGCGTTATTCGTATTTGCATGGCCACTGCTGCTATAGCGTTATTCGCATTTGCATGCCCATTATTTTTTTTTTTTTATGGATACATTATTATCATAGGAATCGAGTTTCATCATAACCGAATCATGTCCGCGGCACCAATTATTGCCGTCTACGAATACCAACTGCAAACACGTGTAGGATTTACACAATAGTTGACGTGAATATACACGCACAGATAACATATTATATTACTATTATTATACACCTATGTAACATGCAGATTTGTATTGTTGTGCGATAATGTCGTAGCGAATAGTTATGTTTTAATTTCCCCATCAAACTATGTACTGTAAAATTATGTCAACAACAATAATTTTGCGTTGTGCACGACTAGCATCACAATATATTCCCGAAAAATTGTAACGAACTAATATTATATAAATAATAGTAATATACCATCGGATTGTACATATACCCACCCATTTTACAGTAAACAATTAAAATATATAAGTGACAGCCATTAATCTTGTAGTCCAGAAGAAATATCATGACATTATATACAAGAGCAGCTTTTGATAGGTCGGTGTTTATACGTCTTACATAGGTATATATACCTCATCTTTAAATTGTATGAGCCCTTTCTAAGCCTAGTGATGAATGGCATGTAAGACAAATACCCTCGTATTATATTTTCACGTACGGTGAATAATAAAAAGTTGTAAATAAAAAAACTGACTTTACAATTTATGAAATGAAATATTTTATTTTATTATTGTATTTTTTCAGGAATATTGTTACAAGCTACTGGACCAAGAATCTATGCCATAAATAAATGTAAGTTATACGTATATTTTACAAATCATTATTAAGTTTAGTATAGTTAATAATTTATCGGGAAGTGAGGCTAAAATATATTTACACAATTATGATAGAATAACTTTAATTGACTAATACCAAGAATTTTTGGATTTTACAAGAAACAGAAAAAATGCAATCGTTAAAACTTCTTTAGTGAAAAAATATCTCGATGAGTTTTACAAAAGTTTGGCCCATAAATCACAATTTTTTGTGGGGGCGAAAAATCTAATAGATTATGTGAACAGTAGTTATAGTATAAACTGTAGAGAGGTCTTCTTATCTTCGAAAGTTTATTATGTCTGTATCGAGTTTGACTGTTAGCCGCGTTTGGTTAATAAAACTAATTGTTTTTTTTTTGTGTGATGTGTCTAGATAAATATTTCATATAAAACCAATAAACTATAAAAAAAGTAAATAATGATTAAACGTTTTTATAATATGAATATAATTTATAGAACGATTTATTTTTTTGTCCAAAAAATATGAAATAACTTCCTTATTGAAACCATATATTGATTTTTCAAGTTATGAAGTGCACACGATGTCACGGAAATGGCTCGTCGGATTCATGTTGAATTTTATTACGCAGGTTTACGGTAGTATTTCGTAGTACATTACCGGGGTCATACTTCGATCTGACCGTAAAATCCCGCAATAGTTCTTAAAATGTCCAATACCACCACTTTCGGTTTTAAAACTAAAACCCTAGTGGATTACGAATCGGTTATTACTCCCAACAAAAATATTGATGTGTGGAAACGAAAATATAACGTGAGCAATACTGATCAGTTATCACTTTATTACAGCTCACTATGTTAAGGTATATAAGGAATAAACTTTTGATATAGGTAAAAGGTTAGGTACGACTTAATATAGTAATAGGTACTTGTATATTTTATTCAAAGTGTATAGTAAGTTTACAGAGGTATATAAATACAAATACTTCGATAGTAGTGTAAATTAAATTGAATTACGATTTGAGTGCGTAAACGTTTTCAAATAAATCACCCGACTAACAATTTACAATAGTTTTGTTTTGAAAATAGAAATTTGTATCGTCAACAAGATTAAAATAGTAAAAAAGTATTTGAAAATATGGTCCTAAATATACTTAAAAATTGTTTAGTAGTTAAGGATACTTAAATTTTAAAAGAATAAAATCACTCTTGGTGAATCTCTTGGTATATATTATTTCATAAATTCATAATTTCGTCATTAATCCTATATTTAGGTAAAACAAATATAAAGTATAAAAAAACAATCTATTTTAATTTTAAATTTAAACTGAATTTATTTTGGCATCAATCTGACTTATATTTAAGTGTTTTTTTTCTGCGTAAAGATTTAATATTTCTAAAATGTATAATGTTTTTTTTTAATTATATCATTAAAAATACGAAAATTGTTTACAAAATAACGTAGGTCTCATTTTGTATACATAAAATAATAATTTTATATTATGTTATTTAATAGAAAATATTATTATATTATATTATGGTATTAAATTTAATATAGTGTGACAGTATTATGTTACTAAAAATCATATTTCTTCTACAAACATTAAGTCCTTAGTATTATTTACGTACAAATACTGAAGTACCTATTAATTTTAAATTATACATTATGTATAAAATATAGTTTAACGTATTAATATATAAACACATAGCTGTATGTGTATGTTAGTATGTATAAACATTAAACAATATATTACACTAATAACTAAAAAATACGTAATACCTAACATTTGAACAAAATACACAGGTATTCGTATGTTATAAAAAAAAGAAAAATAGATAGAAAAATTATACTACTTATCGGCTATCCTTCATTCCTTCAACCTCTAGGATTTTTCGACGGGTACTGGAGATTATCTTTACACTGTGAACATAATTAAAAAGTGATTGTTTCAGTGGATGAGTAGAATTATTATTATTCTTAGGTAGAACAGAGTACCTAAGTAACTATTATTAACTCATAAAAGAAAAAAATACCTAAGCACAAATCTTAGAAATATGACTTAAAATATAGGTACTTCGTTTGATTTTGTTTCGTTTTATTTTCGTTAGATCACACGTACTAGTAGTGATGTATACCTACAAATTAATTAAAATAATTATTTTTTTGATATCAAGTAAAAAATTGTTCTGTTTTATGAAAATTCGTTCAAAATATATACAAATATACATAGTTCGAGAATGTTGTATTTGAGTTTTAAAACTATTATTTTATTTTAACAAAAAAGAAAAATTCCACGAATAACATTTGAAAAACTACCTTATAAAAAAATGTTAATATAAAAATAATAATAATAATAAAAAAAAATATAATATGATTATTGATTAATAGTTATTTTATAACAGTATCATAATATTTTATATTACAATCATAATATATTAATGAAGGAGTAATAGGTATAGGTACTCTTAGACTCTGAGCGGAGCAAAAATGTATTGGTTATAATATTATAATGATGTTTTTTTTGTTTATATCATCACATTCGGAGCAATAAAAATCTTTAACTTCTATTGGGGTTTCTGTTAGAAAATTGAATTTAGCTGGTACTTCTAAAAGTGAAAAATTCGCCGCAATTTTATTAATAAACAGGAAAACGAAAAAAATAAATGAAAAACAGGAATATTTACACAACACCGATTTTTGACAAATCGATTTTGTTATTTTATTGACATTCTTCAAAAACGAATAACCGTTATCATTTATTTTTACCAAATATTTATAATACCTAGCTTATTCTTAACACAAGTTACAAGTAGTGTAATTTTGAAAATATTTTAGCAGTTTTTACGTTATTAACAGCCATTTGAAATGTTTGACCTTTTTTTAGTTTATTCCTTATTAGTTATTATCTATAAAATATATAGTAATTAATTTTTATGTTCACTCAATTGACAATTAAATACAAGGTTTCTCATTCACTGTTATTTCTGAAATTATAAAAACAATTTGAGCTAAGTCCTTAGTCCATATTAGTTACAATTTTTGCAAAATTGGTTTTAGTTATTTTTTTGTACTTCGAAATATATTCGTAAGGACTTGCAACTTTTCACAGCTACGTATATTATTACCTATACACATTATTAACTAAACACAATGCTATTTTAAAAATAAAACTGCAACCTTATATAATAAGGTATACCTGTTTATAATTAATTTAAATATATAAGTATCTTTATAAATATAGACCAACTACGCCGGCTGTCCGCTCAGATTTGTTTTTCGTTTACAATGATATTATATATTTATATATATAATTAATTAATTCAATACCTATACTATACGTTTATACGGTAAAGCGACTTTTTTTTATATCTTGATATTATTAGCTATATGAATTTTTTAATTGTTATTTGTACCTATTTGTATTTTATGCACTGTGCAATATGCATAGTGCATATATATTTAAACATTTTATTTTAAAGGTATAAAATCATTTCTTTGATTTTTTACCATTATATTTCATCAAAATTAATTAATAAAGATTTTATAATTAATTATTTTTTAATAAAGCGAAATTAAATGATTTAATTATGTAAAGTTGTAAACGTTATAATATTATAGTATAAATTCCAAGACAAAAAATATTAATATATATAAATAATTACGGACAGAATAGAGGGATTGAGTGTTGGGCACTCATCTCGCCTCACTTAGTTCGGCGTGTTTTACCATAACAATTATGCATTTGAAAGAAATAATAAACTATTACGTTCGAAAATTTATGAAAGGGAATTATGGTATTTTTTAATTGATATTTCCCATAAAAACTTGTGATTAATGTTTTTAGAAATTGATAAGAAAACAGGTATTGATTAAAATATTAAAAATAATTTTATATTAAATTGTTAAGTCTAATACCAAAAATAATACATTTTTATCAAATTAAATCTATAAAAAAGTCATAATTTTTCCATTTTAATCATGATATATTAAATAAATGTAAAACATATTACAGACATTCAATGTTTAAATTATAGAGATGTCTATAATATGTACCTAAAGTTAGGAAAACGTTCGAATAAAGCCCATAATTATATATCTAAAACATTTTCAACTTTTTAATTAGATACAAAATGAATGCATATACATATTCAAAGTTAGTTTTGTTGTATTGTTTCTTGAATCTTAAAGTTTAACTTTTTTATACTGGTAATGAACCTTTGCGTACATTCGTATAACTTTGACTGCTTGGCTATTAATAATTTTATTAAAAATTGTATTTACAATTTATACACGATTTTCTAAATAATAACATCTACTGAAATATTACAAACAAAAAAAAATTCAATCGACTACCCGTACAATATTTAAACCAATAATTGGCAAATGCAGCTATGAAATTATTTGAATCTTTTAGAGCGTTTTCCGCGCTCACGGAAAAATATAAAAATGAAACACATCTTTATGAAACAAGTAACTTTTTCGCTTAGTTCAAAACAGTTCCAGATACATATTTTAAAGGTTGTTTAATATTATTTTATATTGTGTAACAAAATGTACGAGGTAACTTTTTCATTATTATATTTATTTAAGATTTACACTACGTTTTGCACTATCTGGTAGTTATATTGAGTTACAAATGATTAAATATAATATGTTATTTAGGTAAGACAACCCTTAATTTTTTTAAACTTACGTAAAGTAGCAACTTAATATCATTAAAAATTACATTTATAAAGAACTTTTGGTTTCTATAGTTATATCACTGTTGGTATGTCTTCCTGGAGTTCGCATGTTGTTTTGTGTGATTAACATTAAAAGTCACGCGTATTCGCTTTTATCCTTAGTCGGAAGTTTAAAAGCAGAAATGCATCCGGTTAAAATACGTCATAGAGGCGTCTTTTGGTTCAACTTTAAATCGTAACACAAGATTTTCTGCTCTTTGCTCATTATATTCTAAAAAACTTTCTTGTTTGAGCAACTTTCCAATATTATGAATTTATCAACGAATAGTTTTGGTTTTTAAGGAATGATCGTGATTGCGTATTCATATTAATTATAAATATATTTATAATCATTTAATAATCTATTTTTCACCAACATACAACTGCTGAATAGGTTTTGATTAAAACTTTATAATACTACCTTATCAGAATTCTATTCTTAGGGATATTGGAACATTCAATTGATTTTATTTGAGTAGGTGCCTACTTATACTGACTCTAAATAGTAAATACTACTTTTTAATATATATAGGTACCGCAACAACATTAATTATATTGTTGTATAGTAGTATTTTACTATTTTCAATTTTGTAGTAATGTTATGAACTAGGTATCAGTGGCACCGAACATATAAATCAAGAAGGGTGGGTGCCCACTCGTTTTTTTACACTTCTTCTATTTATTCACACAAATTGTTTGGATTAAAAAGTTTAAAGTTAATAAATAAAAATTATACATTAAACAAATTTAAACATAATGTTACAATATTAAAGCTATATTATGTATTTTAGAATAAGAATTTAAGATTTTAAGACGACGTAAAATCGGATGTAGAATTAGTTGAGGGATACAATTAATAAGTTAAAAACAGTTTTTAAAAAAATGAAAATTAACTAATAATCAAAAACATATTATATTCATTCGTATGTATTTACTTAGTTTACTACTATTGCTTATTTGTTGTATAACTATAAAATTACGAATGAAAAAAGTTTTAAGTGAAATGGTATTATTTTGATGACATAACTCAGCAATATTATGTAACTTCATAAAAAAAAAAACACAAAAACTAATATACTTGTACGACTTAACTGTTTTAAATTAATTTATGATAACAATTTGGTCGATGATTCTAAAGAATCTTTACTGGATACCGATAGGTTAGTTTTCTCACATTAGATTTACGCACACGTAATTTTAAGTTTATCATCAAGTTATTTTAAAAGAACTCATAATATTGATAAATTATTTAATTATTGTTATTACAATTATTAATTAATGTTGCTTTAATATAGTTTTTTTGAAGTTCAAAAATTAAAACTATATAATTAACATTGTATAATTTTTAAATTACAACAACAATTTCATTTGCAATTAGAACAACTTCAAGAAGGAAATATTATAATGATAAATACGTTCTTTTTGCATAAAGATTTTCAATTAAAGTTTATTGTATATTTTTAATTTATGCTTTTTTTTGAGACATTCATGTGCTATTAAATAGACGGGAGAATAGTTAAATCAAAAGGGTGTTATGATAATATTTTAACGAGACGACGCACATTATAATGTGATATAATAATATGCATATTAATATATTATAATTTATAATTGTATTTTTTCGCTATTTGTTATTAATATTCGGCCGCATAACATGGCTGCTAATTCCCAAGACGCGTGGTCTATTTTTTAATGATTTTTTAATGAAATAGATTGTCGAGAAAAACAAAATAGAATCAACTGAAAATAATAAATATTAAGTATAGAGAATTACTATCATACAAAATAACAATCTAAATAACTACGTCTATGTATTGTAAATAACTTATGATAATTTAAATAATGACATTTAATAATTTTAGGTAACTAATCATTATTTACATAAATATTTTAAAAGATTACAGTTTGATTAATTACTTTTTAATGGATGCCCAGGGGTGGACTGGGTTGGATGGTGTTTAGGCGATCCCCGCCTAGACCTGGCGAAAATTTGGGCTGATTGAATAAATTTGGGCCGATGATTTATAAATATTTTATTACTAGCCCAAAATTGGGTCGAATTTTCCGTTTCTCCGGAGCTAATTTTTATTCCCAGTCCGCTCCTGTGGAAGTCACAATGAATATTAATGCAGATAATAAATTTAATTACTTTAAATATATCAAATACTTGCTAGTATTAAATTAACAACATATACTTTTTCTTAACACATATTATGTAATAGTAATTTATTAATAATAATAATTGCACGCGTATAAATATTTTTTTTAATACTGTATGGTACTTAACTAATTTAACTTCAAGCTTTATTTATTTAACCTAATTAGCAATTAAAATTTTTACAAATATAATAGCATATGTTTTTAAACAATAGTTATAATTAAAATATTAACGATGTATTAATACGTTTATAATTTATTTGTACAGTTGATGTTTTCTAGTCTGTTAGTCCATAAAATGAATAGCTTACAATTATAAAGCCGATAATGATCAGCCTAATATACCTAACTTGGATAGTTCTTCAAATAAATAAATATTTGCCTTTATTCCTATTGTAGGCTCAAATGAAAATGAGAATAATTTATCAAAATATTTTTTCTATGAATTAACACAAGATTTAATCTTATTTTTTTTGAGGCTTTAGAGTTTTTAATTTTTTTCTAACTGGATATCTGGTTTTAATATTTCAATTAGATATTTTTTTGCGACTGTTAATTTATATCGATCTTATACATAAAGTATAATATATTCATCTATTTAACTACAACTACTTATAATTTTATAATTTAGGAAATCATATACCAAAAATATTGTTTACAGTATATAATATAATATTATATTTTTGGTCAACAATTGATAAATATTTCCATTGTATATTGTTACTATCAATTAAATCTTAATTATATAAAGTTATAGAGATTAATTGTTGTTTACATTTTAAATTTGGTTGTCTATTATTTTTAAAGGTTTATGACATTTTGTAATTAAACTTTATGTTGAGATTAAGATTAAAAGAGTTGATATGGCCGTAGCATGTTTATTGTGTTTATAGCTCTCGGATGATGGTTCGTGTCATATCATATTATTTTTCAATTTAAACTTATTTCAAAAGTATTACAACTTTTATATGAAAATAGGTAATGCTTATATTTTTCTATACAAAGATGTTTTGTTGCATGAGGAAATTATTAATTTTAAGACCTAAAATGTATTGCATCATGTCTTGAGTAAATAAATTACTATCGAGCTAACTTATTTTTTGACTTTTGAGATTTGATTTTAATATTTGGTGTGGATTTAATTTTCTATAGTGTTGTCTAGTATTTATTTATTTAATACTGAACTCGGCTGAATTATTCAGGCTGAATAATACTTACCTGCAAACCATTGGAAGTATATTTAATATACAAATTTATTGTGTCTTGATGTCTCAAAAAATAATCTTTCAAATTTAAAATTATATTGTTCTAGTATGCTATTAAAGAGTATTATTTACAGGGTTAAAATTTAAATAATAACAAACAATTGCCTTAAATACAATGTTATTTGTGAAATGAGTATGAGTATATAAATATTCCAATTATAGCTTAAAGTTTAAGTCTTAAACAATGGTATTAATATAATTACATATTTTTTTTATTTATGATAATGAATTATACCGAACAAAGAATTATAAAATTGTAAAGGTATTATATTGAGTTATAAATCCATGTTGTCTCACAGGTTGTCAGTAAACTGCATATAATATAAGTAAATATAAGTTGGTACTTACATACATACTCAAAGACATTTAAAAATTTGGCTTTTAATATATAGGTGTCTTTATTTTTATTCAAAAATAGGGTCTTTAAATTGGTTATCTCAGTTTGTACGTTCTATGCAGTGGTACATTTTTAAAATAATGAGTAAAATAGTTATCGGTGGGGACTGGGGACAAACATAGATACTGGCCACAAGAAATACATAATATGCAGTGGTGTATTTAGGATTTTTATCGTATTCTATTTGTAGTTGGGCAATCATTTATAATTGCAAAATTGCGAGATAAAAAATTGGTAAATATAGATTATCTACTACTATAGTTACTAGTTATATATCAGTTAGTAATCAGTTAAATTCAATACGCATATACTAATGATCAACATTTTTTATATCTTCAACTAAAATATTATTATATTTGTTTAAATTAAAACTTTAGTTTTGCTCTACCTGATAAAGATAGTAGGTAGAGTAATATTCCATATCGTACTACCCTCTCTGTATCTTCTGAATGAACTCAAATACATATAGAAAACATTTTTTAATGAAAAACCTAAAGTTTTTTTGCAAGTATAACAACTGTATATTAAAGTAGTTTTAAACTTATTTTTATTTATATTTTTGATCATTATCTTTTACACCACTGTAATATAGTATAATATAAATCCACTTAAATGTTTGACTCCGGTTTGAGTATCAACTACATTCAATTTTTTTTTTTTGTTAAATTTTTCGTGATTATTTAGTTTTTGCTTTATAGAATATTTTTGTACTATATGCTTTTACAATAACTAAAAGTTGTTAAAATTGGAAACTAAGTCGATTACTATAGTACCTATCTTATTTATATATGGTATAGTATTTAAAGAAAAAATGAGTATTGTTGTTCTGTGGCTTTAAAATTAAATAGTGAGCTAAATTGCCAAATAAAATATATATCTACATAATAAAATAAGTTATAACTTAGTTAAACTAAATGTTTTATTAATACTACATATGTGTATTTATAAACGGTACAAATACCTACTTAATTAAGATAAATTTGTTTAAATATGTTTAATTTGTTTTTAACGTAATGAATGATACATTTTTTGATAGATGGTTCTCAATGAATAATCATTATTCTCTTAAGAATTTGGAAAAACAGCGACAAAACAGTTTAACAAAATTATGATTAATTTTGGGTCAATCGAACTCTATCAAAAATGTGTTTTCTTATGATATTGTTATCATGAAATTGTTATTATTCAAAATAATATTAAGAATAATAATATTCGTACCAACTGTATACGGATTCGTACACAGTATTCATAATATTATAATACAGAGAGAATCAAGTATCTACTATACCATGTCTGGATATACGAATTGCTGACCATTTTGTATAAAAATTACTTAGTAAGAAAATTAAAGACAAACAAATAATCTTGACGTCTTAAGCAAACTTGATATATCTATCATAAACCATAATAATGTATCATGTTTGGTTTAAGGTTCAAATAATATTGACAATTGTTGTTGTTATTTACCAATTTGTGTATATATTTTGTTAATAAACGTCTAAACGAATGTCGCAAAAATATTATTCTATGTAACTCACTCAGTGGTCATACTATTTTTCACACTAAATGCCATTATAGTATTTGGTTCATTACACCTGGATGAAAAAAATATATTGACCAGTAGATATAACAGCTACTCGTGATTGATTAGCATAATTGTATTAAAACACAAATGCGACTGAATTGGCAAATTATGACGAATCGATTTGATCTAGCTAACTTAATATTACAATTTCGTAATGCCACTATAGCTAACAATTACGATATTTTTTTTTATTTCTGAGTGCATGTGTAACGTCGAACTAAATGTGTATACATCGATTCTTTTTAATGTTTCTTGGATTATAACCCCAAGGACTTACTGCCTGTCGAATCGATTGCTCGGCACATAAATAATTTATTGCACCCCTCAAAATCAACCACAAGAAATTATTTTATCAAGGATTATTTTTTTTCTATTTTTCTCATTCGAAATTTTTCTCTGGATATTTGGTTAAAGGAATGTTACGAGCAATTTTTATTTTTATTTATAACACATCCCCCATTGTATTTTATTAGCTATTTGACGTGTAGGTCCAGGGACTACGAAAACTAATTTTCCCATTAATTTAGTCTTTAGAGCAGTTATTGGCTATAAATAAATATTGGTGTTCCATTTCTAGACACCTGTCGGCGGTGGTGGATAGTAATAATTTATAAATTGTCGAGTAATCAATTCACACCTACTACTAGAATACTATAATATAATAATATAGATCCGTCAACGTTTCGCGGGCTGCCGTCACCATTCATCTATGCATATTAATTACAATGCGATAAGAGTCAAGTAGGTATACGTACCATCATATAAATTATTGTCCATACATAGTATTGCACGTTTCAATAATATTCATGAGATCTGCCCAACGACCGTTATTACCACGACTGCATTGGGGCCCTATAATAATAGGTACACGCACAGATTTGACCATAACTCAATCATTTTGGAAGGCTATACCAAAAACCCTTCAACGCCCGATCGCCACCATGATTGTTCAACAAACGATTACGATTAGTTAAAGGTGTTACCCAAATAAATTATATCACTGGTAATACTGCCTGTGTACCGTCTATACAGCTCATCATATTGTATAGGTAATATTGTTTAATTGTTTTCTCGTTTAATTAGGTAAATAGGTATAGGACACGTATTCGACCAATCCGATGAAATTGGAACGAATAACTCAATTTTATTAAACCACCGTTTGACTAATGTAAATTGTATATTTAATCTGTACTGCTATTAATTTAATTTACTATTTTGTGTAGTCCATAAAGATTTTATCGCTAGTCCATCCTCATAATAGTGATAAATAAATGTATAAAAAATTGTCAATCGCTATTAATGTACAATATCTCACATAATCATTATTTTTATTATTTCGTAGGTAGTTTTGTTTTCACCTATTTTTATCTATAATGTATTATTGTTGTTTGTTTACAGTTATTATAATATTATATTATCTAAATTTTCTTTTTCTAAATTAATTCAACGATTTTATTCGATTCTAACTAAATATTATATAATATTATTTAATACAGTAGGTATAATATATTATATAGGAACAAATAATAAACTTAACACTTATAATAATATCTCTAATTACCAAACCGTATACGACGTACATAAGTACTTATACATAGGCAATAATTATTAGGTACCTACTACTTATCCACTGGTCAACATGACATCTTGTAAACTATTTTATTTTTATGAACCCAATATTATTAATTAACATTAACTTGTTAATTAATAAATACAAATATCATCAATCATCGTCTTCAAAAAACAAATTCGCAGTATTTTTGTTTTATTTCAATTTAAAATGCATATTTTTAATTAATACTTAACTAGGTCAAACTATAATATATTAACATGTGCATATATGATATATTGTATAGTATGTGCTTATTTAGAACGAAGAATCAACAGGATAGAGTTAAAAATTATGAATGTTAAAAGAAATAAGGAAGAATAATATTATGTTACATAGCCATACAGGCTAAACAAATAATAGAATATTATTGAGTCATTTTGTTGGAAATAGATTAAATAAATGTATTACTTTTATATTAATATAAAATAAGTAAATATTAGTTTACTTTAAAAATATAAAGGTAAAAAGTTAAGTTCGACTAAATTAATTAATGTGTTGAGGTATCATCGGGGGGACGGAATTCATGATAGTACCTACAGATATCGTATATTAGTTTAGTATTATATATGACCTTCGAAAAACATTAACAAAACAGTATATCTGTGTGTAAAATATGGTTTTATTTTTTTTTTATCTAATAGCCCATTATAGTCTGATTTCTAAATGATTCTAACAAGATATCTATAAAAAAAATCTTAAAACCATACATCTTGTTAGTCGTCTCGTAGGCTCTGGTTTCGTCACGTCTCTCACTCACCGTTTCCCCTCCATTATAGTATCCAGTCCAAACTTCCAGTCACGTATCGAACATTAGGTGAGCATATCACAACAAAATCACAAACGCATTCATTGCGACCACTGTAGTAACACAGTGATCCATAAACAAACGTATACGCAAATATATGATAATGTTTAGTATAGTAATACGTAGTTATTAGATGACGTTGTTCGTAATGTGTTCTTTTGTTTTTTGTTTTTAGCGTTAACCCTTAGTACACAGCCCGGATCAGCTGATTGGGACCATCATGATTGTCAACATTCGCATTGGTCCGGTTGTACTTCTTTTAATTAACGTCATCCATAATGGTAAGTTTATTTATAGTTGTTATTTCTTGTACAGTTGTTAAGTTTGGCTATTTTAATTTGGCTTGACAGTCCACAGAGAGTATTTTATAAACGTGTAATTTAGTATTGTACTTGGGTATTTAAGATATTTGTGAAACTATTTAAGTTATGCGAATTAACGGTCTTATTACTTGGTGTGAAATATTATTTTTGCTTAAGATGAACCAGTGCATATCATATTATATAAGATATGTTTTCAAGTTTATGAAGTTTTGTATAAAAAGTGTTCATGATCGGTTTTCATTTTTTAATAACTATATAGGCTGTTGACTTTTCTTACATTTTTTCAAAAAATAAATTTCTGAAATTCGACATCGCTAAGTTATGGTGAAAATAAAATATCGAAGCCATTTAAGTTTTAATATACGAGTACGTAGGTAAATGTTAATTGTTTATTGATAATTACTAATTCTTTGAATTTATTGAATATATTTTTATTTATTACATTCATATACCATATTAAAATACCTATATCGTGCCTAAGTCTCAATCGTTATCACTTAAATGGATCCAATAGTTTGAATAAGCTCGATTTTGATTGTGGTATAAGTGCAAGTATAATAACATTAACATAAATTCCAAATAAATATTTTGTAAAACATATTTAAAGTTACAATCATTTTCTATAACGTATTATAGAAGTAAACTTTTCTTATTAAAATTTATTTTATAATACCACTATTTAACTATTAATTAATAAATTATAATAATTCAGTTCTTTACTGACACCGGTAAAAAAGAAGTTATATTTTATAGAGAATTTTTATACTTCCCTTTACGTATAATGTATTATGAAAACATATGAAATAGTTGGACAAATTTGTATTGAATACAATTTATACGTTTTTTATAGCTATAAAGTGTATAATAAAATTCAAATAAATGTGAATCTTAAATTGAAAAATATGTTGTACCTATTTCATTAATAATATATTAAAATAAAAATAAATTAATACCTGTACTAAGTTTGTATACAATATTAATATTATTATTTTTATTTGATACCTAAAACACACATTTTTAACGGTGTTAAGAATATCAATTTATACATTTTCAAATAATAATTAATTGGACAGTAAATTATTTTACTGATTGATCAATAATCAATTTTAAGTCGATTTTATACATCTATTTTAATTAAATTAAATGTAAACATGTGTAAACATTTAAGAAATGCATGAACAAACAAATCAATAAACTGAAACTACACTATCATAAAAAAAAATAGTTGTATTTGATTATATTGTTTAAGATTAGCTAATTTATCATATTTACGTACCTTAATGTACCAAAATATTAATTTTCTTTACGCGTTACACCTTTAAATGTTAAATCATTTTAGCTTATCATCTTAAAAATATAACTTTACATATTATTTTTTATTAAAATTTTGAAACATTGGTTAAAATAATTAACTTGTTAATATTTCCTTGATTATATTGGATTCTGCTAAGGTTTAAAATCTGTTAGCAGCAATCTACAGTCATGATTCAATTATTTGATTTATTACTTACGAGATACGTAAAATATGTTAAGTAATTTTATGAATAATTAACTATAATATATTTTCACTTAATATTAAAGTATTAATTTATGTATTTTTATTTTATACTATTGTGATTGGCAGTTTAAAATATTTCGTTTAAAATGCACATACAAAATTCAATTTGAATTTCAATCGCAATTTGTTAGCCTTCAAAAGTCTTCGACTTATGAGTGCTCTTGTTTATGTCATTATTTTTGTTTTTATGGCACCATTAAGGAATTTAATATTGTGTTTTTCCATAAAATTGTTTTACTATGGTATTTTTAATCTCTGAAGAAACACTACTTTTATTTTACTAATTATTATTATAGTGTATGTAATAATCGCTTTGCTAATCATTGTTTCATCTTCACATGCCTATTTTAAAACATGTTATTTGAAATGACTCTGACGACACTGCATGCGTTATAATATTTTCCACTCGAGAAATTCGACTGAATAATTTATTGAAGACGTATAATTATTCTTAATTCCAATGAAACTTCGATTGCAAACTATATTATGAACGTTAACGCATAGTATTAATCCGACAAATTGGACGATTAAAATATGCATATTAAGGAAATCAATATTTCTTATAATATATAAGGAGTCACGTAGATTAATTAAGCGCCACTAGTTGAATTATTCGGAACGCATCAAAGACATTTATCATATTATTATACAGACATACATAATAATGTAGTCAGTTAAAATCAATAGTCAGTTAATGTATTTCACGTTTTCTCTCTTTTGTCGGAGATAAGACATATTCTATATGCGCTGTCCGCCGCGTACAGTTATTCTCATCTGATACTTCGTACTTTGCTTGCCGTTGTTGACCGACCTGACATTTTGACCCGATCGTTGTCTGCACTTGTCGAATTGTCGTCGTCTTCACGTTTCAGATCCGAATCAATAACGAATCGGAAGTCAGAGTCCGGCGGAACAATAGTCGTCAAAACGGTGATCTGCTTAGCGCGCTGCAGCAGTGTCGCGCTTGTAGGTGGTAAAATGGTTTTTAATTTTAATGTTTAACGGCCGTTAAGCGAGATAGGGTTTAAATTTATGGAGTTTTAACGCGGTCAATGGTGCCCTCTTTCGCGGGCTCTGGGAGTGGGTCCAAAAACGACGAACAATTAATACTTGCCATTCCTTTTAAAAGGGCGGGCGCCGCCACTAGATTTTTGCTTTTTTCCTTTGAATTCGGCGTGAAATGTCTGTGCGGGATTCGGCGCGCCGCACCACTGTCCCGCGGGGGTATGGCGCTGGAGCCAGATTAATGTGAACTTAATGTCTTGTATAGTAATTAGATGGGACGCACTAATGGCAAATCAAACGTCCGCTGTATATAGTGTATTGTGTATACATATATATATATATAAAATATATAACGTATAATTCACTGTCTGACGATCGTGGTCCGTACGTCACTGTACAGCGCCTATAGCATACATTTTTTTTCTTTCTAAACATAGGTTTTTCAACTTTTCGTGTCATTCACCGTACGCCGTTTTTAATGTGCAGGCTCTGCAGTGACTGTTAATGTAGTTCACGATTATCGCTGCGATTTACATTTTTTTTTCGCCTCAACGCCGTCTATAGACCGAAAATGAACTCTTAATGGGCACGTGTTTGTGTCACAAATTAGCGCAAACATTAATAACAACCTAAAATGTTAATTTACATAAACCCATTGTTTCGTATTTTATTCTATAGACGCAAATACTTAAACGAAAATTGAATAATATCGTTTTAAACTATACACGCGTGTGATTGTGATTTGTGCACATTTTCCATTACATTATTAATTGAAAAAAGTTTTACAAACCATTTTACGCTCGTATTGTACCTACCTATATAGGTGATTTAATATAACCATACATACTAATATTGAAAATGTAATATTATTTACTTATCAGCAAACATTGGCAGATTACCTATATACATTTATGATTTAGGTATAAGTATTAATTTCATATGTACGGATTGTACCCAATTCAATTAAGAAAAAAATTAATATTGTATTATTAATGAAGTTCAACTTATAATAAAGAACGAGTTGGCTCTTAAATTATGAATAAAATATTGTCTTATTATGATATTATATCGTTAAAATGTAAATGTGATTTTATTTTATGATTTGACATTGACCGACGACCGTAGATAATACTAATTATTTAGTACTTATTGTACGTTTTCTTCAGAAATAGTACCTAAGTAAGTGTACCTAACTTATGAACATACTTACAATGTGATGCATATCATTTAATTTGTATAACATTTACATGTATTAAATAATATTAAGAAGTAATTAATAATTATACCTAGGTGGAAATCTCATTTTTCATTGTAAAATGCAATTAATGTTTTTAATTTACAAATAGGTATCTACATTTCGCTTTTTTGATTTCAATACAATTTAATTAGGTACCTATTTATGTCTACCCATAATTTATAAGATAATTTATAATATTTTATAAGATACTTATTATTTGTACATATTATTTTAAAATGCGGTATCTATTAAGTATATCCTAATTAGTAAACCTTAACAGTATTATTAAGTGAATCCTATGATACGCAATATGATATAATAAAATATGTCATATTATATAAAAATATGGATTTTATTTGATGTTGTTTAACAAATATAGTTAGATTTAATTATCTTGAATATTAACGCACTGCAGTTAGTTAATTAACTTTGTTATATACTATGTACGACTTAATCTGTATAAAACATAATATCTGTAGTTAAAATATCAAATTCTAAAAAACGTGCATTGTTCTTGACTTCTTGTGTAGCGTATATAATGACAGGAAGAGTAGTTAAAGAATAACTACGGAGGATAACAACATTGTTGCTTTGTTTTAATTGTTTTGTAAATGAAATGTATTGTCAAAGAACAACATTGAGTTTTCATGTGGTATTTTTAACACATTTTAGAGCAATTATATAGACAATTTTATAATATTAGTTTCTTTTTTATAACTAGTCGGCTAGCAAAGTTAAATACATGACAATACAAGACTTATTAAAAAAGCTCAAATTACATAACAGTTTAAATTGGCTTTAATAATTAAAAAAAAATTATTAATTAAAAATTATTATGCATTTATGCATTAGCTTTCATTACTTATTTTATGTACCCATATTCCAAATATAAATATTTATACTTGAAATATATTTATCCATGAAATATAATATTATACAGGTTGGTAATTATAATAACTATTATAAAAACTCATTACCTAATAAGTTGTTTGTTTTTTATTGTTTTAAATTCATTAAAATTATATCTTATATAATCATTAATGTTTACCTATAATGTTTTCAATATTGATTGTTCATTATTATTATTATTATTTTTTTGACCGATTTGATATAAAATTTGATATTTTCTTTTATTATTTATCATTAATACGAGAATATATTTGAACATAATATCGTTCATGGTGAAAAATATGAATAACTGTATACTAGGTACTCAGGAAAACAACGCACACATCAAAAAATAATAGCTTGTTCACTTCACTCTAAAATGTATGCATTTTACTATTTCAACGTGTCTTGTAGCACGCGTGCCTCTTCATTCGGTCAATTTACGTCAGAGTGTGTTTCTCTTCGCGTGAGCCACCACTGTCGAGTTATTTATACGAATAGTTTTTTCCATTTTTTTTTTTTGTTTATTTTTATTATGTCCTTTTACTATTTTTCCAATGACACTAAAATATGTATTAGTCCGTGTACTTCTGAAGGCCGCGCGTTTTATTACTGTGCCGCGGTGTCGTTCCGGCTGTTGAAGACTGTAGCCGCTAAATGGGACAACGTCCCCATGATTTTTACAGTTGACACGGTTACGGGCAATGAGTTACGCCTATATGAAATATATATATATATATATTTACCATATTAGAGATAAGTGAGAATCAAAGAACAAATCGTTCTGATGGCCAACACGTTGACTTGTGGTTGCACATTTTTATGCGCACCTGATACCAGTTAAGATATACCTAGTTAATAGGTATACTGTGTAGGTGGACATTTTCACTATTACCACCGACGGTGGTTTTCGTTTTTGTTTTATCTGTTTATTTTTTTTTAACTCTGAGGTCACAATAGTATTATAATATATTATTAACTCTGTACACCTTCTGGCTATTACCTGTACGTGGCTATATATATATATATATAGCATTATAATGACAACTAGCGATTAGATAAACTGTAGTCTGTACCCACATCCCATTATTGTTTATGTTTCGATTGGTAATCTACATAAATTGAACATAATATGACTTTAACTGGTGCTGTGAGCCTAAATAAATCATGATATAGAAAAATTATATATCACACTGTTAGATGTAGTATCCATGTAAAATGTAGATGATGATATAGAACGTATATTTATAAATAAAAATCTAAAACAAAATATACCTATATTAGTTGATTTTTTCAGTTAAGAATACCTATATGTATTTTTCTTATCATATGTGTGAAATCTATCAGTTTTTTCTCATTTATATCCCTTTATCCTTCAATAATTAGCGATTTGTAGTATAAAGTATAAAATATTTAATATTACAATATTAGAACTTTCAGTTCTATTAGGTATTACAATTTTTTTTATTTATTTATTCTTTGAAAATGTTTCAGCACACCAGATGCTATTACAAATATATTTACAATTGTAATTTAACCTTTATATTTAAATTGATGATAGTAATGATATAATATATTAGTTCATAGTAATAAGTTTGAGTTTATGTTATATGTGATAATAATAGTAATAATAATAATTTATACAATGTAATATAATATTAATAGTATTGGTTTATTCTTAATCTTCTTATGAGAGCTCTTCGTTGTCTGTTGGGGGTATGTCTTGGGGCAGTCTATGGTTTAGCCCCCTATTTTGGGTTTTGTTTCCTAGTTGGTAGTGACGGCCGCCGTCCGATTCTTTTAACTTAGCATGGAAGTTTTTGAATTGGGTTTTTATCCAGATACTTATTAAGGGTATTCCACTGTCATTATGGATTTGGCGATTCCTCATAAACCATGGTGCTTTTAGGGAGATCCTGAGGAATTTGTTTTGGAGGGTTTAGATTTTTTTAAATGTTTGTGGGTGAGGCTGCCGCCCAAACAGGGCAGACATATGTTAACAGCGGTCTGATTATTGAGGTATATAGAAGGAGTGATGACTTGATTTGTAGTTTACTAGAGGGTAAAGAGGGTATTACAATGAAATCCTCAATACTTTTGATTATATTAGGTATAAGTACATTTATTCTTTTAGTAATAACATAACCAGTTTGATCCTCACAACATAAATTTTAAAATTTAAATTTAAAATTGGCCAATTTTACCTAAAAATAAAATGCATTATCTGTAAAATTATAATGTATAACATGGTCTCTATTTTTTTTTATATATAAATAATTTATTTTAAAATTATAGTACTATTATAGCTAGCTACTTTTAAAATTTAAAAAAAATTAAACAAAAATAAATAAAACGATATAATTAACTTTGCTACCTGGTAAGTACTTACCTAGGCTATAAATCATAATATTATATAGGTAACCTACCTAGCTACCTATTATCTTAATCTAAAATTGTTTCAAATAAAAAACAAGCTTGTATTTAAACACTAATAAAAAGTGTATATTTTTCTGATAAAAATTATTATTTATCGGTGATTAAATAGTAAATGTTAACATTAAAGTTTGTTGTGCCTATATATTAACTATAGTTTGATTACTTAGAATTAGGACCGTTTTATAATGTTATAAAATAAACATTTAATCAACTAATGAGTTACTTCAATGGTAATAAATTATGGCAATGCGGCTTTTACCTAGTAACTATTAAAGCATTATGTATTTAAAATACAAAGTAAAGATAAAGTTGGTCAAAACTAAAAAACATTTTTAGAACAAATATATATAAGTACCTACATTATATATAAAATCCAACTTATAGGAACGTAAGACTAGAATATAACAATAGTATAATATGCAAAAAAATCTATTGAAATCTATATTTTATGTCCATTCATAATGCATTCGCCTCAATACTGCATCATTAAATAATACTATATACCTATTTTTTATTTTTATATATTTTTATAAAAATATATTGGTTAATCGAAAATGTAAACGTTATTAGTAAGCATAAAAGTAAATGTTAGAATATTACAACTTTTTTTGGAGAAGATAAACTATTTTTTGCTTAGTTTGAATAATTCATTATTGGTATATAATATTTTCTTAAAAATCTTTCTTCTATTTGTCTGTATAGTGTATGAGATTTGTATTAATCAAATACATTATACACTCATCAAGAACGCATTGTTCTATTTTCAAAAACATGATGCCATGTCTTTAAGGCTCAATACATAATTATGCTTGGAGTATCACAAAGAATGACCTAAAAACAACTGTTCAACTTAATTAATTCTTCTCTATTATAAGTAAAAAACAATAAGAGCGTGTTCATATAAATTTAAATTAAATATACACACAACATTTTCATTTCAAATTTGTTCTCTTATGTTATATGCTAACTGCACAAATAAATAAATTAACTCCCTATTTTGATTTAATAAGCAATTCAGTAAATGTATTCATTGTGAATTATTTATCTATTCAACTAGAATTTTGTCAATGGCTCAATGAATAAAATATACGATAAATTATTTTCTTTCAAAATATATGCACACTAAATTTTTTTATGTTAATATGATACAAATCTAAACTATCATTGACAAAGGTTAAGAAGTATCATACGTTAATAATAACTATTATAATTATATACGAGTATTATATATATTGGATATATTATTATAATATAACTACCTATATTTCAATTTTTTCCATCTTACTTATTCAAGTACAAAGTTAGAGAGTGTTTCAGTCATGAAGTGTCAGTCACTTAATAAGGAGTATTCGGTTTTTATAATAACGTAAAAATTATTTTTTGCCGTATAATAATTTCACCAACCTGACACTTTTTCGAACAATGATTTCTGAAGTATACTTCTAGTGGATTACAAGTGGAAGGGATTTCTTTTCCTTTAATAGTATAAAAATAATTTTCAAAAGAACCATGTTTCAACTTTCAAGTACTGTTTCATGTGTTTTTTCAGATTCAAGTAGTTTTTTTTTGATAAAATAATATATTCTATCTTATAGTTATAAATAAAGGTCATCGTAATTAAAAATGAAACAAAGTTTAGAGTTACCTTGTAAAAAGTGCTTAAAGTGCTATACTTCTATGAAAATTAGGGACTTAATTTTTTAATTTAAATATTTGTAATACATCTTGGTACACCCTTGGTAAATAGAATATTTTAGTTTTTATAAATCACGTCTATTTCGGTAATGTTAGTGGGAATTTTAATATACGTTCCATGCACCTATTACCTATGTGTACAAGTAATATATTAAAATATATTGTATAAGTTGTAATTTAATAGGTTGGCACATTTAGAGTATTGAGTCTCATTTTTACATTTAACTAATTGCTGATTCATCGTTAATTATAAGGTATAGTATTTCAAAGAGTGTACAATACTCATGTGTTGTGTATTTCACTAGTTTATCTGTTCACATCGACACCTGCGAATGACGCTGTACTTTTCGAATACCTACCTACTCACTTCATTCCTCCGATGTTTTGTTGTGAAATGTTATTTATTGATATAAAAGATACAGCAGTGTGGCTAGAACGTGAAGATTTACGAGTGGATGTGACCCAGGTGCCTTATGGATGGTACTGTTCACGGTCTCTGTCAGTAGTATTTTATAGAGTAAACACTTGTGTTTTGCTTTAAATTTCCAGCAAAAATGTTTATACTTAGTTTATTATTGTTTAGGCAAATAGACGGTAAAGTTTGACACAATTCTCCATGTTTTTGCGAATATAAATCTAATACTATCTAATTTATTGTTTTTATTTTTTTTCTGCAGCAAATGTTTGTAACACCATATTGTTATTCTTCTAAAATTAAAGTAGGTTTGTTTGAAAGCAATACAATTCATTAATCCCTCGTAAAGTTGTTTTATTTGAACATTTAAGTTTTATTACAGTATTATTTTATCGGATAGTGTGTATGAAAAATTGTTTTTCGAAACCAAAAATGCACGTCACAAAAATAGTTTCATGTTTATGTTACTATTATTGTAAGGTTCATACAGTATGTCTTAACTTTCAATTGTAAGAGTCTACACAGTGATAGATGGATTTGAACCGTACTGGTTGAACGATTTTTTTTTCTATGGACGTGATCATTGTCTAGTGTAAATGGTCTTTAAGATGTATCTTTTAGATAATAAATATGTGAATATTATATTGAAACAACCCATACATGGTTAGCCAATACTTAGTAATAATTCCTCTTTTGTTCTCCATTTACCCAATCAATACTACGAGAATTAGGGCGATTGATGTTTTACATGCAGACGTATGTCACGAAGGACGTCATGTACTGACTGTTGTAATATTATGACGTGTGTGATGCTTTTGAACTTTGACCTAATTCCACATAGTATTGATAAAATCACCAGCCCCCCCCCCCCCCCCCCCCAATGATGTCTACAATGGGATAATAGGAGTAGATTAATAAGTTGAAGGTTGTCTTCAATTAATTATTGACCTACTTATTGAAACTTAAGTTATACTTTTGATCGTTTTTAGTGCAACTGTTGGATACTGCCGAATTGCCGGTCATGCAAGAACCCACTGCAAAACCTATACATTCTAAAGAAGGTGACTCGGCTCTTATGACATGCGTCGTAAGAAATTTAGGAGACCACACTGTATTGTGGAAAACCGAAAATAAAGATAGACAAGGATTGAAGGTGTTGACTGCAGCGGAATCTAGAATAACCGCTGACAGAAGGTTCGAGGTTTTACACGATAAAGGTAAGAGGATATTTTATGCTAAGTAATTTTGAGTTGGTACTTATTTTTTGATCATTTTTTAAACGATAGAGAATAGTTATAAAAATGTGTATTTTGTTTAGTTTGTTTGAGCCTTTATTATGGGTTCGTAATATTATATTCAATTCACTTTATCCCTAAATATTCTCAAAAACGTATATTTATAAATCCTTCTGTAACTGTTGACAAAACAAATTTGTTCAAACCTACGTAAACTGAACGGTAATACCTATATACCTAATATACCTAACAGTTTGCATATAGATATTATACCTATAGAATTGTATCGATTAAAACACATACTTGAAAGGGGTCGTGATAGTAATTGCACACTCTCGAGAGATCGATAAATTCGCTTATTTATTCAAAAAACTTTTGTGGGTTTCGGAAAAAAATAAATAAAAATGTACATATATCCTTGAAGGAGTATAGTTAAAAAACACCTTAACTGAATCGATTAGACTCTTTTTTTCCAAAGAGTTATTTAATCATGTTTTGATAGGGAATTTCTATTCTGAAACGGTAGTAGTAGGATAAAATAAAACGAAAGAAGAGAAATAAAGTTCTCCGCAGAAAAATACTCGTGGAAAACTTTTTTTATAACCCTAAAAACTTTACACTGTCCGTGAAGATTTTTGATCGCATCAAGACTTAAGTTTGCCACCAACAAATAAACCTTTAATATAATAAGTATGCCAGTTGGCAGTTTGGTGAAGTTTTGGTAAATTACTTTCACAATTCATGTTTGGAATCTTAAATAATTATCGAATTAACCTCTAGAAACCAAGAAGAACATACTACTGCATATGAATTGCATACATATAATTGATTCTACTTTAAGATTTATCTTCTCGGTGAAAAACTTTTTATTTACGTCAGATCAAATTGTAACATTATTAAATATTTTACATAATTACATGGATAGAACCCGTGAACAGCAGTAATTAGTGGTACCAGACTAATATGTTATATATATTAATAAACATTACCTAAGCTATACTATTAAATATGTAAAAGTGGCCAGGTGGCATGGCTTCAGTCACAAACCATGTTTCGAAGTCAAGTATCAACCGATGCCATTAGTTCTCGGATGTGCAACTACCCGGGTTCTAGTAACAAATCCTCGCACATATACATACGTGTTCAACCAACTGTACCCTCCCCCACAGTTAAAAAAACTTAATAAAAATAATCACCGAATGACCTATATTGCCGCGGATTAATTCCTAAAAAAAATAAAAAATTAAATATTTTCCAAATACAGTTTGAGTCATTTTATTTTAAACTATAAAAACAAATAAAATTAGAAATATAATATTATCTAGAAAATAACTTAAAAAAGTATTATATTTGATGCGGTTGAATTGATTTCGCTCGGATTTCCTTTAGTTGATTGTTTAGTTAAACAGTTGAACCTTGTGTTTGAATTTATAAACGAATTTCTGGTCTGTTGTTTATATGGCATTAAAAATGTTAAATTGTTTATGTTTAAGTAAACCAAGTCTAGATAACTTAAATTCGATAAATACTTATTGATATTTAACTGACTTAACTATGTATGTATTTTGGAACCAGTATAAAATAAGATTGTTACAATATAAATCACATACATTTTTCTGTCATTACCATAGTGTATTATTCATGGTAATTGCTTATGCCTAATATGTATCATTTAATTTTTATTTATGTAATTATGAAATGGTGTAGTGACATTTTGCGAAACTAATAATATTAATGTTATAACAGAAATAAAATAAAAAATGTATAATAACAACTAAAACAACAACAAAAAATATGACCCCTTAAGCAACTTCTTCATATGTTTGTAGTTTGTTTCATAATATTATTAACTTATACAGTTATTGAGCATTTCATTGAACCTTCAGATTGCTTAAGCTTTTTATTTAACAATTTTTAAAAATCTTACCTATAGTATCCTTAGTATTAAATTAAACTAAAACTTTGAAATTGATATGTAAAATGTAAAATATGTACGTTGTACCTAATACGTTTACTGTAACAAGTTTACACTAAAAGATGAACATAATTTTGATATGGGTACATTTAACTTATACATTTTTTAAATATTTAAATTTAAATTTACATTATTCCTGTAAGGTATTTTTCATATATATATAAAGAACATTATTAATATAAATTTATAAATATAGCGGACTAGTCACTTTGTGAGTTTCCTTACGACACAGTATTCAATACATAGTTTGTATAATAGAATAACATATAGATGGATATAAATAATTTAGAAAAATAATTAAAGAAAACGAGGGTTTAGGACTTATAAAAATACATTTGGATTAAAACAAAAAGTAGGTGAATTGCACAATAACTAGACTATATTACTACCGTATAGTTATAGGTCTTCACTCTTCACACTAGAATAAAAAAACACGTGTTTAATTAATTTTTGGAAATATTTGTTGTTTGTTTAAATTGTTTTGATTCAAAAAGTCAAACAAAAATAAAGAAACGTTTTTATCACAATAAACACTGACTTGACGTTGAGGATTAGCATTGTTCGGCCCTAACGGCTAACGCAATATAAACTCAATAAAGTTTCATTACGTATCCCGTGGTGTTTAAAATGTCTTTGTTGTTAATGGTGCAGTAAATTCAAAATTTACACTGCAGGAAATTCACAGTCCCGTCAATTTCTGTATAAGAACTTTTGGTAATTTGTTAAACGTGGTATACACATTTAGGCAAATCCCTAGATTATGAATAATTAATATTCTCGCCTTTCCGTAGCAGATAAGGGTCCTGGAGAAAACTCTCGCGGGTGTGAACGTAGGGTAGTTGGGAAAAGGGTGGGTGATATACATTTAAGGATGAGAGGGGGTAATACAGTTCAGAATATACAAAACTACCAAAATAATTATTACGAATTATGTCCAGAACGTTTTAGTAGTTTGTTCGATAGGTCTTCAGCAAGACCAATGTAAATTGATCACTAAGCAATAAACGAGTAAGCAATAAATTTTAATAAATTTCGAAATTCAATTGTGACTTAGTCAGTGTGGTGCGTTTGAATTGTAAAGAAATTAACTTAGAAGTTTCTTGATAATAATTTAATGTTCTTAACTTAAAGTTTTAATACTAACCAATGAATAAATAATGACATTTATGACGAAAAATTGTAAAATGTGATAGACGATTAGACATCCTTTTAATACAATTATTTTTGTGTGAATGAATCTTTTATCGTAAATATAGCACACAATACTTGTTATATACATGAAGTATTAACAGTTATTATTTCAGTTAAATGGGTTTCATACTATGGTACTTATATAAAAGTTTTAATGATTTTTTGTATAACATATAGATTTATATCCTACTTGTATCTTTTGTATTCTACTTCACTTATAATAAAACCTAACTAGGTAGTTCAAAAGTCAGTTTAATTGTTAAAAAATAATGTAAGACTTTGAAAAACGTCTGTCAAATTGTTTTCATTGAAATTTGGTGCTATAGAAAAATCGTATTTTTTCGTACTCATTCAATTTCACTGAAGTTAAAAACTATTATTTAATAAGTACAATATAAAATTAATTAAACAATCATAATTATATTATGATATATTATGATATAGTATGGAATAATATAATATCATAATTGTATGATCAAGGTGATTACGTTATCTGTAATTTATTATATTTCGATGTAAAGATGTGTTACTCTAATATGACATGTCTTGATGACATATTGTGTTTAGATGTAGTGCGAAGACTGAGGAGATGCATTACAAATTAAAACATCTATATATAAATAGTATAAAATACTTACCTATATTTTAATAAGAATGAGAAAAATAAATCATAAACTTATTTGTTGTCACAATAATGTATGGAGGGTATAACTTTTTATGTCGTAAATCGTTTTTCATAGATCATAATATTACTCGTATGACTCACTTATATTAGAGGGTAAGTGACTTTTTGAATTCAATATATTTTATCCAATACAATATTATAAACGGTTCTGTCAAAATTATTCGACGTATATCTCGAGTAGATTCAAGTACCATTTTTATGTCGTTATTCACAACATATTATGTAATAAAAGCGAAATAAAAAATTATACAATTTATTGGAATTTCATGTCGTATCTGGTCTTGACCTACGTATTTTCTAGAATTATGTTCTTAACCCTCGAAGTATGAATGGATTTATTTTTTCGAAAAACCTTCGTCAACACACTTACATTCACGATGTATTTTTATGTATTATATAATATATATTGTGTTCTGTCCATACTTCGTACTAAATTTTTTTTTCGATTTACAGGCGGTGACGTATGGGTATTGTCAATCAAGAACGTCAAGTTTAACGACTCTGGGTTATACGCATGTGAAGTGAATAGCGACCCCGTAGTTAGGTCGTTCCACTCGCTTTCAGGTAAGTTGAAAGATAATAATTATACAACATCGTTTAAATACACCAATGATATTATATGGCTCTCAATGACACCAATATAAAAATTAAAAATCGATTAAATAGTGTTGTCTGGTAACCTGGAACCACCGCCATTTGAGAATGGTACTGCTGCGTATTACGGCAAAGAAGACGAATCCGAACCGATTGACATAAAAAACCACAACTACACGGACTGCTGCGTAGCGAGAAACGTGAGCTTGGGTTGTCTGGGCTTTTGCAACATACAAAGCATATTGGATGGCACCACTGGACAGGACCCGGAAAACTGCGAACCGGACTTCAAGTCCATTGTGAAATGCATGGCAGGTTAGCACATCGCATTTCCTTCTCTATTTTTATTTTACTATTTTTTTTTTTTACATCATTTTCTCTATCTTTCTCTTTAACTCAGTCGGTAAGTAGACAGTTTTTATTATTATTATTATTATTTTCGTTACAGACGGTAGAAATCATGTCCCTTGTTGTGTGCAAGAAGGTATTCCAGACATATGCCAAGATGTTTGCCAAGGGGAGTACACCCCAATCACGGATAATATAAAAACCATGGTCTCGTGTTCTCCGTATACTGAACAGACATTGGCATGCATCGTAGAGGGGATAGGTAAACATTATTGATTGACGTAAAAGCTACAAACGAAAAATACTTAATGCGTATAAATATATATATATAAAAAAAATAACGGATCGGAGACTTTACTTTTGTTGTGTGTTTATCAAATTATATATAATAAGTACACGTCATTCAATGATGCAAAAAAAAAAATATTGTATTACACGGGCGTTACTGTGCATTTTAGAAATTCTGCCGAGTCAACCCGAAGATGTGCAAGTGGATGTAAACAGCAGCTCTGTGGTATTCGTGACGTGGGACAAACCGTCAGCCAACTCAGCATCGGTCAAAGGATACGTAGTCAATGTGACCATGCTCAGGTCGTTTGACGGCATGAAAACGTTTCCCGACAACGACGGCAACAGCCAATCAATTGTCACGCCCCACAGCATCCAAGTCAAGGTATATTATATTATATAATACGCATATTAATATGATATAATTACGTCCGCGAGCAAAAACTTAAATACGGTGCAATTTTTGATTATTAATTTACTCATTTCTCATGGAAAATTGTATATTGCAGCTCACGTATAATAACGGTCCCTATATGTTTATGTGTTTTCATAATTCAAAACGTGTACTGTAGTTGTAATACCCTAGGGTTCTCGTGTGTGTATAAAGGGTCCGAGGATAAATTATTTTTTGGTTACCCTACTCTTCGTGACTCTCCACTTACTCTCTCTTACTTCATTTCTAGAAATTTTAGGTAACTTCGTAAGTGCTTCGACCCACGCGATTACCTACAGTAAATGGCAAGCGTGCATACTGTTTACCATTTATGAGTATTATATCACCCTAACCTGTTTCAAATAACATAAAAAAAAAAATAATAATAATATAACTAACAAATAAGTAAAACAAGTCTGAAAAGTTCGAATGCATGAACGGTAATGTATTCACATAGCCTACGTAGACTAATGGATCGATATTTTTAAATTATTCTGAACGTACTTTGGGGACGCCGGAGTTTAAGGAACGTTATACGAAAACGTCACGAATGCCGAAGTCCCTTGCGTGATCTTAACATTATATAGTAGACGCCGTAGCCCCTGTCTTAGAAAGAAACTGTCATAATATCTTTATTTTAAGACCTATACCAAAGATATTTCTTGATTAGTATTTCTACATTCAATTGATTTCTTTTCAAACCGATTAAGTGTAGGTACATCAATATTAATGATAATATAACATGATTAAATATTTATATCAAAACTGTTACGATTTCGTTCCAATTATTTTTGTTCCTACCATTGTGTATTTATTTAAAAGCCAATTAAAATGTAACTAAATTAAGGGATTTAAAATATGTATTCAATAAATACATTTTAATAGTATAAATACAAATACTATAAATATTATAAGCATATAATTGTTTTGATCTAATAAGCGCCATTAGAACTTCTTTTTTTAAGGACGGGGCTGGAGTTATATAAGATACCTGTAATAATTTTTTCACCAATTTTGACCACTAGACACTAGCACAAAATATTGTGTTTTTCTTTGTTTGACATAACATATTATCTATATTAATAAAAGGCAATGTTTGTATTTGTGTAAGCGATCCATAGTCCAAGTCTATCACACTAATGGATCTGAAATTCGATATATATATATATATATAAATGTAATTCTGTTTACATATAAGTAGCTTATATAATTCCAACCCCCCCCCCCTTAAAAAAGGTAGTTCTAGTTGCACTTACAGGATCAAAAAAAAATTATTTAAAAGTTTAAAATATTAGTGGTACTTTTATTTCTATTATTTAAATTTATTTATGGAAAACATACTTCCAAACCCTTAATTTCGTTACACTTCAATAGGCTTTTAAGTAAATAAAAGTCCTTTGTATGACATACCATATATATGGTGCAAAATATAGGAAATTGAATATTTCCAAAATCATTGTTTTTGTTGAATATGTTTTTCTCAGAATTCAAGATAGAAAAAAATCGAAAATGTTTTATTGGAATATTATTCTGAGTGAAAATGTAATAAATTGGTTTAACAATGATTTTTTTCCCTGTTGAATCTTTTTTGGGTACCTATATTAAAATAAATGTTACGAAATTTAAATAAGTGGGGTTTTAACTGAGATGCACGAAGAATAGTTTTTTGTATGCGATGATTTTTCATTGGTATCAAATGTATATAATAATAATAATAATAAACCAGTAGGTTTTAGGTGCCGATATGAGCCCGAGGTAAGAGTATTGAGTATAGGCACCTACTCGAAAACCTTCTTTCTTCAAAAATCATGTTATATATGTATTATACTTTCATTATTAAAATGTTATCATCTTTTACAAATTAATAAAATGTGATATTAATTATTAATATAGTTCGAATATTTAAATCCTTACGAAATTCATAAAAACAAAGATTATACAATTTATTTTTGATACGGTTATTGTATATGCATCTAGTACACCTACTTGATAATACATAATGTACCTGATTGTTTTAAATATATTTTTGTTTCTATAATAAGTAATATTTATTTTTTATGATAAGTTTGTTTGATTCTTAACATTTTAATGTTTTTACCAGGTACCTGGATCAGAATATGAAGTCAAAATTGATAAGCTTATACCATTTACAATGTACGAAATAACAGTAGTGGCTGTCAATAAGCATGGTTCTAGTTTACCTTCAACAGCTATTCGTTCCCTTACGTTGAACAGTGATCAAAAAACATCACGTAGGACGAATACAGATAATTCAACGTTACCTCCATTGCCCGATATTCGATCATGTTGCATGAAAAAAGGCATTACACATTCAGCGTAAGTAAATTAATTGTATACAGTAATATATGGGTGGTTTTTCTGTATTTGTTATATTGTTATAATATTATACGATTACGTTGTTAATAGCTTATTCAAATTTAAATATATTAAGTTTGGCGTTAAGTCGATTAATTGCAAACTGTTCGTCTGAAAATATTACATAATATAATAAAGGGGTTAAAATTTCAATAAAAACGGTATAATAAATGTGTTTTCAGTCTTATTGCATTTTGTAATATTCCTAAGGTGTTTTATTTTTCCATAGGTGTCTAGATAAATTATGTGACCCATCGCGCTCCGACGTAGCCGAGGTTACCGATTTAATGATATGTGCTCCGTGGGCTTCTCAAACATTCAGTTGCCTCACAAACGGTATAGATCACACCCCGTGTTGCCGAGCAAGAGGTCTGCCACCGTTATGTCAGAACTTGTGCGCTGGAAATCTCACTCAAATTGATTTTAGTTACTTCAAGTATATTACAACCGATAGGACATAAATAAAACTAGATACGATTTTACATATTATATTTCAGATGTTTACGATTCATGGATGACTACACTAGCTGTCTCCTTCAAGGATATGGCATAGTCGCATCAGCTCCAAGACGTCTCCGCGTTTCTAACGTTGACGTTAACTTTGCTTTATTCCATTGGGAACCACCAAAAGACTTGGCAGATACCGTAACACATTATAATGTGTTTTATAGACTGGTCGATGATGAATACGATTCCATAACTAATGTACATTCTCCATTTATTTTGGAGCATTTGAATGCTAATACATTATACGAAGTTTACGTGGAAGCTGTTAATGGCCACGGTGCTGGAGAGCCCTCGCAAAGGGTTGTTTTTTCAACTAAAAGCCAGGTATATTTTTACTTTGTATATTTTTATTCATATAACGTAGTAACAGGTAAACTAATATTTTATTCCCAAATCGGCGAGAGAGAGAATATTATTTACATCCTAGATGCTGTAATAAAACTTCTATAAAAGATCGTGTAATATTTTATTAACACCAAAACTTTCATATAATATAATCTTAAGAGAATTATTATGAGCGCCTAGTATTTTGTGTACTACACTCTACAATGATAAAATTCTATACACATTTAGTGTCATCGGGAATAACTTGTTGAAAATTTACCTGGAATGATTTTCACATTTTTCGATAAAATAAAACGAGTTTACTATAACATGAAATTTATGAATATTTTCATATATTCTCAAGATCAAACATAATGGAAAATATTTCAATTATTTTATAGATAAGCTTACAACGGATGAAAATTAAGCGTTTTTAGATAAATAATAAAAAGTTGAGTATTCTGTAATTTTATAAAGTTAGCTATCTATCTACTAAAGTACTAAGTCTTTCAATATATTTATGAAAAAGTCACATGTATATTTTCTTTGAGAAAAAAATCATTTCACATTGATAATTTTTTATATTTAGATTGTAACTATACATAAATGTAAAAAAATAGATCGTACTTTCCAATGCAGATTTAAACATTATTTTTGTTTTAGCATAATTATTTTTTTAATATATTTTAAAGAAAAAATGGTATTATTTTTATATAATATGACATCACATAAATCGAATGTATATATTTATGTAAATTTATGAAAAAAAAATGTAACGTTGCTAAAGCAAAGAAAAACGTTTTTTTCTATACCACCGTTCACAAATCTATTATCTGCAATGTTGTCTATAGAAAAAGTACTTGGAATATTTTCTCAGCAAAAGTGGTAAATATTTTGACTGAAAAAAAATCCCTCAGTTTCCATGAAGTGATTGCGTGAGCCGTGAACATTAAAATGTTAAAATAAATTATAAAATACGTTTGACAACCCCCCGTCGATCGCCTCGCTATACAGGAATATATATACGAGGTTTGATAAAATAATATCGGGACTAAAATTATTTCTGCTCCAAAAAATAAACGTACTGCGGATATAGTGGGTATACTCAAGTTAAATAAAGTAAAGATAACACTCAGTTATACGTTATTAAGCCATGAGTTAATATTTTATTTTCGTAACGAACGACAATCCGTTGAAGTCGTATACTTTTGTTGTGCTGTCGTTTTTGTTATGCAGAATAAACCACAGCAGCGTGTTTGCATTAAGTTATGTGTTAAATTCGGGAAACCAGCGACTGTAACTTTTTAAATGATTAAAAAAGCATTTGAAGACGAAGAAATAAGCAGATCTAAAATATTTGAATGGCACAAAAGGTTTTAGAGGGCCTTGAAGCAGCTTGCGATAACTCCCGTGCTGATCGAACTTCAACTGAAGAAATGTTGGAATGGTGTCAAAAGTTTCATAAATGATTTAACTGAAGATTTATGCATGCTACAAGTCTGTGCAAAAATGGTTCTAAAATTGTTGTCTCAAGACCAAAAAACTCATCGATTTGAAGTTTGGCCAAAGTCTGTAAAAACGAGCATACAATTACTCAGCGTTCATTAAAAGAGTCAATCTTGTGATTTTTTTTTATTTCCACAAAATAAAACCGAACACATGAGACCGAGATTTGACATTGAAACAAAAAAAACAAATGATCAACTCATACAACTTCAAGTTTAAGACTTCCAAGTTCCAACGTCGTATCAAAAATTAGCTAGATCGTTGGGATAAGTGCACAATATTAGGCTACTGGGAAGGGAACTAATATTTAAATATTTTTAAAAAATAACAAATCCTGGAATTTTTCGATCACACCTAGTGTAATACATTGTCTAATATTCAAAATATCAAAATATCAACGTATTATAATTTATTGTAAACATGTTAGTCGTTACAAAATTGTTAAAATGTTTTTTTCGGGCAAAGCGATATTTTTTCTGTTCAATCGTATTCATTGGTTTAAAAACGTCTAGCCTACCGGCGCCCCGATCCAAATAATCGTAGCCGATTTCGCGTATTATAACCACGCGACTCGTCTCGTTAGTTCCGCGACGGTGGGGCCGTACCACACGGTATTATTATTTTTTCGTCGTCCCTGGAACAACAACAACACAATATAAGATTTTCATATTTTCTTGTACCATCACTGTGGAAAAACACATA